>NW_027490114.1:638267-957400 GCF_050948175.1 Xylocopa sonorina | reverse complement strand
CAAACAATCGTCAATACACGAATTTTAATACTAGGTTGGAATTTTTTTCTTCAAACTACTATCAATACTCAAATTTTAACTATTGTTTGGAATCTTTTTGTCAAACAATCGTCAATACACGAATTTTAATACTAGGTTGGAATTTTTTCTTCAAACTATCGCCTATATACGAAATTTAACTCACGGTGGGAATTTTTTGGTCAACCTATCGTCAATGTACGAATTTTAACTCTCGGTGGGAACTTTTTTCTTCAAACTACTGTCAATATTCAAATTTTAACTAATGGTTGAAATCTTTTTGTTAAACAATCGTCAATAAACGAATTTTAATACTAGGTTGGAATTTTTTTCTTCAAACTATAGCCTATATACGAAATTTAACTCTAGGTAGGAATATTTTGGTCAACGTATCGTCAATGTACGAATTTTAACTCTCGGTGTGCACTATTTCCTTCAAACTACTGTCAATATTCAAATTTTAACTATTGGTTGGAATCTTTTTGTCAAACAATCGTCAATACACGAATTTTAATACTAGTTTTGAATTTTTTTCTTCAAACTATTGCCTATATACGAAATTTAACTCTCGGTGGGAATTTTTTGGTCAACCTATCGTCAATGTACGAATTTTAACTGTTGGTGGGCACTTTTTTCTTCAAACTACTGTCAATATTCAAATTTTAACTAATGGTTGAAATCTTTTTGTCAGACAATCGTCAATAAACGAATTTTAATACTAGGTTGGAATTTTTTTCTTCAAACTATCGCCTATATACGAAACTTAACTCTCGGTAGGAATTTTTTGGTCAACCTATCGTCAATGTACGAATTTTAACTCTCGGTGGGAACTTGTTTCTTCAAACTACTGTCAATATTCAAATTTTAACTATTAGTTGGAATCTTTTTGTCAAACAATCGTCAATACACGAATTTTAATACTAGGTTGGAATTTTTTTCTTGAAACTATCGCCTATATACGAAATCTGTCTCTCGGTGGGAATTTTTTGGTCAACCTATCGACAATGTACGAATTTTAACTCTTGGTGGGCACTTTTTTCTTCAAACTACTGTCAATACTCAAATCTTAACTAATGGTTGAAATCTTTTTGTCAGACAATCGTCAATAAACGAATTTTAATACTAGGTTGGAATTTTTTTCTTCAAACTATTGCCTATATACGAAATTTAACTCTGGGTGGGAATTTTTTGGTCAACCTATCGTCAATGTACGAATTTTAACTGTTGGTGGGCACTTTTTTCTTCAAACTACTGTCAATATTCAAATTTTAACTAATGGTTGAAATCTTTTTGTCAGACAATCGTCAATAAACGAATTTTAATACTAGGTTGGAATTTTTTTCTTCAAACTATCGCCTATATACGAAATTTAACTCTGGGTGGGAATTTTTTGGTCAACCTATCGTCAATGTACGAATTTTAAGTTTTGCTGGGAACTTTTTTCTTCAAACTACTGTCAATATTCAAACTTTAACTAATGGTTGGAATCTTTTTGTCAAACAATCGTCAATACACGAATTTTAATACTAGGTTGGAATTTTTTCTTCAAACTATCGCCTATATACGAAATTTAACTCACGGTGGGAATTTTTTGGTCAACCTATCGTCAATGTACGAATTTTAACTCTCGGTGGGCTTTTTTTTCTTCAAACTACTGTGAATATTCAAATTTCAACTAATGGTTGAAATCTTTTTGTCAAACAATCGTCAATAAACGAATTTTAATACTAGGTTAGAATTTTTTTCGTCAAACTACCGTCAATGTACGAATTTTAACTCTCGTTGGGAACTTTTTTCTTCAAACTACTGTCAATATTCAAATTTTAACACCTGGTTGGAATCTTTTTGTCAAACAATCGTCAATACACGAATTTTAATACTATGTTGGAATTTTTTTCTTCAAACTATTGTCAATATTCAAATTTTAACTATTGGTTGGAATCTTTTTGTCAAACAATCGTCAATACACGAATTTTAATACTAGGTTGGAATTTTTTTCTTCAAACTATTGTCAATATTCAAATTTTAACTATTGGTTGGAATCTTTTTGTCAAACAATCGTCAATACACGAATTTTAATACTAGGTTGGAATTTTTTCTTCAAACTATTGTCAATATTCAAATTTTAAATATTGGTTGGAATCTTTATGTCAAACAATCGTCAATACACGAATTTTAATACTAGGTTGGAATTTTTTTCTTCAAACTGCTGTCAATATTCAAATTTTAACTACTGGTTGGAATCTTTTTGTCAAACAATCGCCAATGTACGAATTTTAACTCTGGGTGGGCACTTTTTCTTCAAACTACTATCAATACTCAAATTTTAACTATTGTTTGGAATCTTTTTGTCAAACAATCGTCAATACACGAATTTTAATACTAGGTTGGAATTCTTTTCTTCAAACTATCGTCAATATACGAAATTTAACTCTCGTTGGGAACTTTTTTCTTCAAACTACTGTCAATATTCAAATTTTAACTCCTGGTTGGAATCTTTTTGTCAAACAATCGTCAATACACGAATTTTAATACTAGGTTGGAATTTTTTTCTTCAAACTTTAGCCTATATACGAAATTTAACTCTAGGTAGGAATTTTTTGGTCAACGTATCGTCAATGTACGAATTTTAACTCTCGGTGTGCACTTTTTCCTTCAAACTACTGTCAATATTCAAATTTTAACTATTGGTTGGAATCTTTTTGTCAAACAATCGTCAATACACGAATTTTAATACTAGGTTGGAATTTTTTTCTTCAAACTATTGTCAATATTCAAATTTTAACTATTGGTTGGAATCTTTTTGTCAAACAATCGTCAATACACGAATTTTAATACTAGGTTGGAATTTTTTCTTCAAACTATTGTCAATATTCAAATTTTAAATATTGGTTGAAATCTTTATGTCAAACAATCGTCAATACACGAATTTTAATACTAGGTTGGAATTTTTTTCTTCAAACTGCTGTCAATATTCAAATTTTAACTATTGGTTGGAATCTTTTTGTCAAACAATCGTCAATACACGAATTTTAATACTAGGTTGGAATTTTTTTCTTCAAACTACTATCAATACTCAAATTTTAACTATTGTTTGGAATCTTTTTGTCAAACAATCGTCAATACACGAATTTTAATACTAGGTTGGAATTTTTTCTTCAAACTATCGCCTATATACGAAATTTAACTCACGGTGGGAATTTTTTGGTCAACCTATCGTCAATGTACGAATTTTAACTCTCGGTGGGAACTTTTTTCTTCAAACTACTGTCAATATTCAAATTTTAACTAATGGTTGAAATCTTTTTGTTAAACAATCGTCAATAAACGAATTTTAATACTAGGTTGGAATTTTTTTCTTCAAACTATAGCCTATATACGAAATTTAACTCTAGGTAGGAATATTTTGGTCAACGTATCGTCAATGTACGAATTTTAACTCTCGGTGTGCACTATTTCCTTCAAACTACTGTCAATATTCAAATTTTAACTATTGGTTGGAATCTTTTTGTCAAACAATCGTCAATACACGAATTTTAATACTAGTTTTGAATTTTTTTCTTCAAACTATTGCCTATATACGAAATTTAACTCTCGGTGGGAATTTTTTGGTCAACCTATCGTCAATGTACGAATTTTAACTGTTGGTGGGCACTTTTTTCTTCAAACTACTGTCAATATTCAAATTTTAACTAATGGTTGAAATCTTTTTGTCAGACAATCGTCAATAAACGAATTTTAATACTAGGTTGGAATTTTTTTCTTCAAACTATCGCCTATATACGAAACTTAACTCTCGGTAGGAATTTTTTGGTCAACCTATCGTCAATGTACGAATTTTAACTCTCGGTGGGAACTTGTTTCTTCAAACTACTGTCAATATTCAAATTTTAACTATTAGTTGGAATCTTTTTGTCAAACAATCGTCAATACACGAATTTTAATACTAGGTTGGAATTTTTTTCTTGAAACTATCGCCTATATACGAAATCTGTCTCTCGGTGGGAATTTTTTGGTCAACCTATCGACAATGTACGAATTTTAACTCTTGGTGGGCACTTTTTTCTTCAAACTACTGTCAATACTCAAATCTTAACTAATGGTTGAAATCTTTTTGTCAGACAATCGTCAATAAACGAATTTTAATACTAGGTTGGAATTTTTTTCTTCAAACTATTGCCTATATACGAAATTTAACTCTGGGTGGGAATTTTTTGGTCAACCTATCGTCAATGTACGAATTTTAAGTTTTGGTGGGCACTTTTTTCTTCAAACTACTGTCAATATTCAAACTTTAACGAATGGTTGGAATCTTTTTGTCAAACAATCGTCAATACATGAATTTTAATACTAGGTTGGAATTTTTTCTTCAAACTATCGCCTATATACGAAATTTAACTCACGGTGGGAATTTTTTGGTCAACCTATCGTCAATGTACGAATTTTAACTCTCGGTGGGCTCTTTTTTCTTCAAACTACTGTCAATATTCAAATTTCAACTAATGGTTGAAATCTTTTTGTCAAACAATCGTCAATAAACGAATTTTAATACTAGGTTAGAATTTTTTTCTTCAAACTACCGTCAATGTACGAATTTTAACTCTCGTTGGGAACTTTTTTCTTCAAACTACTGTCAATATTCAAATTTTAACTCCTGGTTGGAATCTTTTTGTCAAACAATCGTCAATACACGAATTTTAATACTATGTTGGAATTTTTTTCTTCAAACTATTGTCAATATTCAAATTTTAACTATTGGTTGGAATCTTTTTGTCAAACAATCTTCAATACACGAATTTTAATACTAGGTTGGAATTCTTTTCTTCAAACTATCGCCTATATACGAAATTTAACTCACGGTGGGAATTTTTTGGTCAACCTATCGTCAATGTACGAATTTTAACTCTCGGTGGGAACTTTTTTCTTCAAACTACTGTCAATATTCAAATTTTAACTAATGGTTGAAATCTTTTTGTTAAACAATCGTCAATAAACGAATTTTAATACTAGGTTAGAATTTTTTTCTTCAAACTACCGTCAATGTACGAATTTTAACTCTCGGTGGGCTCTTTTTTCTTCAAACTACTGTCAATATTCAAATTTCAACTAATGGTTGACATCTTTTTGTCAAACAATCGTCAATAAACGAATTTTAATACTAGGTTAGAATTTTTTTCTTCAAACTACCGTCAATGTACGAATTTTAACTCTCGTTGGGAACTTTTTTCTTCAAACTACTGTCAATATTCAAATTTTAACTCCTGGTTGGAATCTTTTTGTCAAACAATCGTCAATACACGAATTTTAATACTATGTTGGAATTTTTTTCTTCAAACTATTGTCAATATTCAAATTTTAACTATTGGTTGGAATCTTTTTGTCAAACAATCGTCAATACACGAATTTTAATACTAGGTTGGAATTTTTTTCTTCAAACTATCGCCTATATACGAAATTTATCTCTCGGTGTGAATTTTTTGGTCAACCTATCGTCAATGTACGAATTTTAACTCTTGGTGGGAACTTTTTTCTTCAAACTACTGTCAATATTCAAATTTTAACTAATGGTTGAAATCTTTTTGTCAGACAATCGTCAATAAACGAATTTTAATACTAGGTTGGAATTTTTTTCTTCAAACTATCGCCTATATATGAAATTTAACTCTCGGTGGGAATTTTTTGGTCAACCTATCGTCAATGTACGAATTTTAACTCTTGGTGGGCACTTTTTTCTTCAAACTACTGTCAATATTCAAATTTTAACTATTGGTTGGAATCTTTTTGTCAAACAATCGCCAATGTACGAATTTTAACTCTGGGTGGGCACTTTTTCTTCAAACTACTATCAATACTCAAATTTTAACTATTGTTTGGAATCTTTTTGTCAAACAATCGTCAATACACGAATTTTAATACTAGGTTGGAATTCTTTTCTTCAAACTATCGTCAATATACGAAATTTAACTCTCGTTGGGAACTTTTTTCTTCAAACTACTGTCAATATTCAAATTTTAACTCCTGGTTGGAATCTTTTTGTCAAACAATCGTCAATACACGAATTTTAATACTAGGTTGGAATTTTTTTCTTCAAACTTTAGCCTATATACGAAATTTAACTCTAGGTAGGAATTTTTTGGTCAACGTATCGTCAATGTACGAATTTTAACTCTCGGTGTGCACTTTTTCCTTCAAACTACTGTCAATATTCAAATTTTAACTATTGGTTGGAATCTTTTTGTCAAACAATCGTCAATACACGAATTTTAATACTAGGTTGGAATTTTTTTCTTCAAACTATTGTCAATATTCAAATTTTAACTATTGGTTGGAATCTTTTTGTCAAACAATCGTCAATACACGAATTTTAATACTAGGTTGGAATATTTTCTTCAAACTATTGTCAATATTCAAATTTTAAATATTGGTTGAAATCTTTATGTCAAACAATCGTCAATACACGAATTTTAATACTAGGTTGGAATTTTTTTCTTCAAACTGCTGTCAATATTCAAATTTTAACTACTGGTTGGAATCTTTTTGTCAAACAATCGCCAATGTACGAATTTTAACTCTGGGTGGGCACTTTTTCTTCAAACTACTATCAATACTCAAATTTTAACTATTGTTTGGAATCTTTTTGTCAAACAATCGTCAATACACGAATTTTAATACTAGGTTGGAATTCTTTTCTTCAAACTATCGTCAATATACGAAATTTAACTCTCGTTGGGAACTTTTTTCTTCAAACTACTGTCAATATTCAAATTTTAACTCCTGGTTGGAATCTTTTTGTCAAACAATCGTCAATACACGAATTTTAATACTAGGTTGGAATTTTTTTCTTCAAACTATTGCCTATATACGAAATTTAACTCACGGTGGGAATTTTTTGGTCAACCTATCGTCAATGTACGAATTTTAACTCTCGGTGGGAACTTTTTTCTTCAAACTACTGTCAATATTCAAACTTTAACTAATGGTTGGGATCTTTTTGTCAAACAATCGTCAATACACGAATTTTAATACTAGGTTGGAATTTTTTTCTTCAAACTATCGCCTATATACGAAATTTAACTCACGGTGGGAATTTTTTGGTCAACCTATCGTCAATGTACGAATTTTAAGTTTTGGTGGGCACTTTTTTCTTCAAACTACTGTCAATATTCAAACTTTAACTAATGGTTGGAATCTTTTTGTCAAACAATCGTCAATACATGAATTTTAATACTAGGTTGGAATTTTTTTCTTCAAACTATTGCCTATATACGAAATTTAACTCACGGTGGGAATTTTTTGGTCAACCTATCGTCAATGTACGAATTTTAACTCTCGGTGGGAACTTTTTTCTTCAAACTACTGTCAATATTCAAACTTTAACTAATGGTTGGGATCTTTTTGTCAAACAATCGTCAATACACGAATTTTAATACTAGGTTGGAATTTTTTTCTTCAAACTATCGCCTATATACGAAATTTAACTCACGGTGGGAATTTTTTGGTCAACCTATCGTCAATGTACGAATTTTAAGTTTTGGTGGGCACTTTTTTCTTCAAACTACTGTCAATATTCAAACTTTAACTAATGGTTGGAATCTTTTTGTCAAACAATCGTCAATACATGAATTTTAATACTAGGTTGGAATTTTTTTCTTCAA
The DNA here is from genome assembly GCF_050948175.1 of Xylocopa sonorina. Classification (NCBI taxonomy): domain Eukaryota; kingdom Metazoa; phylum Arthropoda; class Insecta; order Hymenoptera; family Apidae; genus Xylocopa; species Xylocopa sonorina. The sequence continues at coordinate 949,727 of NW_027490114.1, read as the reverse complement.
ACTATCGCCTATATACGAAATTTAACTCACGGTGGGAATTTTTTGGTCAACCTATCGTCAATGTACGAATTCTAACTCTCGGTGGGCTCTTTTTTCTTCAAACTACTGTCAATATTCAAATTTCAACTAATGGTTGAAATCTTTTTGTCAAACAATCGTCAATAAACGAATTTTAACACTAGGTTGGAATTTTTTTCTTCAAACTATCGCCTATATACGAAATTTAACTCACGGTGGGAATTTTTTGGTCAACCTATCGTCAATGTACGAATTTTAACTCTCGGTGGGAACTTTTTTCTTCAAACTACTGTCAATATTCAAATTTTAACTAATGGTTGAAATCTTTTTGTTAAACAATCGTCAATAAGCGAATTTTAATACTAGGTTAGAATTTTTTTCTTCAAACTACCGTCAATGTACGAATTTTAGCTCTCGTTGTGAACTTTTTTCTTCAAACTACTGTCAATATTCAAATTTTAACTCCTGGTTGGAATCTTTTTGTCAAACAATCGTCAATACACGAATTTTAATACTAGGTTGGAATTTTTTTCTTCAAACTATTGTCAATACTCAAATTTTAACTAATGGTTGAAATCTTTTTGTCAGACAATCGTCAATAAACGAATTTTAATACTAGGTTGGAAGTTTTTTCTTCAAACTATCGCCTATATACGAAACTTAACTCTCGGTAGGAATTTTTTGGTCAACCTATCGTCAATGTACGAATTTTAACTCTCGGTGGGCTCTTTTTTCTTCAAACTACTGTCAATATTCAAATTTCAACTAATGGTTGAAATCTTTTTGTCAAACAATCGTCAATAAACGAATTTTAATACTAGGTTAGAATTTTTTTCTTCAAACTACCGTCAATGTACGAATTTTAACTCTCGTTGGGAACTTTTTTCTTCAAACTACTGTCAATATTCAAATTTTAACTCCTGGTTGGAATCTTTTTGTCAAACAATCGTCAATACACGAATTTTAATACTATGTTGGAATTTTTTTCTTCAAACTATTGTCAATATTCAAATTTTAACTATTGGTTGGAATCTTTTTGTCAAACAATCGTCAATACACGAATTTTAATACTAGGTTGGAATTTTTTTCTTCAAACTATCGCCTATATACGAAATTTATCTCTCGGTGTGAATTTTTTGGTCAACCTATCGTCAATGTACGAATTTTAACTCTTGGTGGGAACTTTTTTCTTCAAACTACTGTCAATATTCAAATTTTAACTAATGGTTGAAATCTTTTTGTCAAACAATCGTCAATAAACGAATTTTAATACTAGGTTAGAATTTTTTTCTTCAAACTATCGTCAATGTACGAATCTTAACTCTCGTTGGGAACTTTTTTCTTCAAACTACTGTCAATATTCAAATTTTAACTCCTGGTTGGAATCTTTTTGTCAAACAATCGTCAATACACGAATTTTAATACTATGTTGGAATTTTTTTCTTCAAACTATTGTCAATATTCAAATTTTAACTATTGGTTGGAATCTTTTTGTCAAACAATCGTCAATACACGAATTTTAATACTAGGTTGGAATTTTTTTCTTGAAACTATCGCCTATATACGAAATTTGACTCTCGGTGGGAATTTTTTGGTCAACCTATCGACAATGTACGAATTTTAACTCTTGGTGGGCACTTTTTTCTTCAAACTACTGTCAATACTCAAATCTTAACTAATGGTTGAAATCTTTTTGTCAGACAATCGTCAATAAACGAATTTTAATACTAGGTTGGAATTTTTTTCTTCAAACTATCGCCTATATACGAAATTTAACTATGGGTAGGAATTTTTTGGTCAACCTATCGTCAATGTACGAATTTTAAGTTTTGGTGGGCACTTTTTTCTTCAAACTACTGTCAATATTCAAACTTTAACTAATGGTTGGAATCTTTTTGTCAAACAATTGTCAATACACGAATTTTAATACTAGGTTGGAATTTTTTTCTTCAAACTATCGCCTATATACGAAATTTAACTCACGGTGGGAATTTTTTGGTCAACCTATCGTCAATGTACGAATTTTAACTCTCGGTGGGAACTTTTTTCTTCAAACTACCGTCAATATTCAAATTTTAACTAATGGTTGAAATCTTTTTGTTAAACAATCGTCAATAAGCGAATTTTAATACTAGGTTGGAATTTTTTTCTTCAAACTATTGTCAATACTCAAATTTTAACTAATGGTTGAAATCTTTTTGTCAGACAATCGTCAATAAACGAATTTTAATACTAGGTTGGAAGTTTTTTCTTCAAACTATTGCCTATATACGAAATTTAACTCTGGGTGGGAATTTTTTGGTCAACCTATCGTCAATGTATGAATTTTAAGTTTTGGTGGGCACTTTTTTCTTCAAACTACTGTCAATATTCAAACTTTAACGAATGGTTGGAATCTTTTTGTCAAACAATCGTCAATACATGAATTTTAATACTAGGTTGGAATTTTTTCTTCAAACTATCGCCTATATACGAAATTTAACTCACGGTGGGAATTTTTTGGTCAACCTATCGTCAATGTACGAATTTTAACTCTCGGTGGGCTCTTTTTTCTTCAAACTACTGTCAATATTCAAATTTCAACTAATGGTTGAAATCTTTTTGTCTAACAATCGTCAATAAACGAATTTTAATACTAGGTTAGAATTTTTTTCTTCAAACTACCGTCAATGTACGAATTTTAACTCTCGTTGTGAACTTTTTTCTTCAAACTACTGTCAATATTCAAATTTTAACTCCTGGTTGGAATCTTTTTGTCAAACAATCGTCAATACACGAATTTTAATACTAGGTTGGAATTTTTTTCTTCAAACTATTGTCAATACTCAAATTTTAACTAATGGTTGAAATCTTTTTGTCAGACAATCGTCAATAAACGAATTTTAATACTAGGTTGGAAGTTTTTTCTTCAAACTATCGCCTATATACGAAACTTAACTCTCGGTAGGAATTTTTTGGTCAACCTATCGTCAATGTACGAATTTTAACTCTCGGTGGGCTCTTTTTTCTTCAAACTACTGTCAATATTCAAATTTCAACTAATGGTTGAAATCTTTTTGTCAAACAATCGTCAATAAACGAATTTTAATACTAGGTTAGAATTTTTTTCTTCAAACTACCGTCAATGTACGAATTTTAACTCTCGTTGGGAACTTTTTTCTTCAAACTACTGTCAATATTCAAATTTTAACTCCTGGTTGGAATCTTTTTGTCAAACAATCGTCAATACACGAATTTTAATACTATGTTGGAATTTTTTTCTTCAAACTATTGTCAATATTCAAATTTTAACTATTGGTTGGAATCTTTTTGTCAAACAATCGTCAATACACGAATTTTAATACTAGGTTGGAATTTTTTTCTTCAAACTATCGCCTATATACGAAATTTATCTCTCGGTGTGAATTTTTTGGTCAACCTATCGTCAATGTACGAATTTTAACTCTTGGTGGGAACTTTTTTCTTCAAACTACTGTCAATATTCAAATTTTAACTAATGGTTGAAATCTTTTTGTCAAACAATCGTCAATAAACGAATTTTAATACTAGGTTAGAATTTTTTTCTTCAAACTATCGTCAATGTACGAATCTTAACTCTCGTTGGGAACTTTTTTCTTCAAACTACTGTCAATATTCAAATTTTAACTCCTGGTTGGAATCTTTTTGTCAAACAATCGTCAATACACGAATTTTAATACTATGTTGGAATTTTTTTCTTCAAACTATTGTCAATATTCAAATTTTAACTATTGGTTGGAATCTTTTTGTCAAACAATCGTCAATACACGAATTTTAATACTAGGTTGGAATTTTTTTCTTGAAACTATCGCCTATATACGAAATTTGACTCTCGGTGGGAATTTTTTGGTCAACCTATCGACAATGTACGAATTTTAACTCTTGGTGGGCACTTTTTTCTTCAAACTACTGTCAATACTCAAATCTTAACTAATGGTTGAAATCTTTTTGTCAGACAATCGTCAATAAACGAATTTTAATACTAGGTTGGAATTTTTTTCTTCAAACTATCGCCTATATACGAAATTTAACTCTGGGTAGGAATTTTTTGGTCAACCTATCGTCAATGTACGAATTTTAAGTTTTGGTGGGCACTTTTTTCTTCAAACTACTGTCAATATTCAAACTTTAACTAATGGTTGGAATCTTTTTGTCAAACAGTTGTCAATACACGAATTTTAATACTAGGTTGGAATTTTTTTCTTCAAACTATCGCCTATATACGAAATTTAACTCACGGTGGGAATTTTTTGGTCAACCTATCGTCAATGTACGAATTTTAACTCTCGGTGGGAACTTTTTTCTTCAAACTACCGTCAATATTCAAATTTTAACTAATGGTTGAAATCTTTTTGTTAAACAATCGTCAATAAGCGAATTTTAATACTAGGTTGGAATTTTTTTCTTCAAACTATTGTCAATACTCAAATTTTAACTAATGGTTGAAATCTTTTTGTCAGACAATCGTCAATAAACGAATTTTAATACTAGGTTGGAAGTTTTTTCTTCAAACTATTGCCTATATACGAAATTTAACTCTGGGTGGGAATTTTTTGGTCAACCTATCGTCAATGTATGAATTTTAAGTTTTGGTGGGCACTTTTTTCTTCAAACTACTGTCAATATTCAAACTTTAACGAATGGTTGGAATCTTTTTGTCAAACAATCGTCAATACATGAATTTTAATACTAGGTTGGAATTTTTTCTTCAAACTATCGCCTATATACGAAATTTAACTCACGGTGGGAATTTTTTGGTCAACCTATCGTCAATGTACGAATTTTAACTCTCGGTGGGCTCTTTTTTCTTCAAACTACTGTCAATATTCAAATTTCAACTAATGGTTGACATCTTTTTGTCAAACAATCGTCAATAAACGAATTTTAATACTAGGTTAGAATTTTTTTCTTCAAACTACCGTCAATGTACGAATTTTAACTCTCTTTGGGAACTTTTTTCTTCAAACTACTGTCAATATTCAAATTTTAACTCCTGGTTGGAATCTTTTTGTCAAACAATCGTCAATACACGAATTTTAATACTATGTTGGAATTTTTTTCTTCAAACTATTGTCAATATTCAAATTTTAACTATTGGTTGGAATCTTTTTGTCAAACAATCGTCAATACACGAATTTTAATACTAGGTTGGAATTTTTTTCTTCAAACTATCGCCTATATACGAAATTTATCTCTCGGTGTGAATTTTTTGGTCAACCTATCGTCAATGTACGAATTTTAACTCTTGGTGGGAACTTTTTTCTTCAAACTACTGTCAATATTCAAATTTTAACTAATGGTTGAAATCTTTTTGTCAGACAATCGTCAATAAACGAATTTTAATACTAGGTTGGAATTTTTTTCTTCAAACTATCGCCTATATACGAAATTTAACTCTCGGTGGGAATTTTTTGGTCAACCTATCGTAAATGTACGAATTTTAACTCTTGGTGGGCACTTTTTTCTTCAAACTACTGTCAATATTCAAATTTTAACTATTGGTTGGAATCTTTTTGTCAAACAATCGTCAATACACGAATTTTAATACTAGGTTGGAATTTTTTTCTTCAAATTACCGTCAATGTACGAATTTTAACTCTCGGTGGGAACTTTTTTCTTCAAACTACTGTCAATATTCAAATTTTAACTATTGGTTGGAATCTTTTTGTCAAACAATCGCCAATGTACGAATTTTAACTCTGGGTGGGCACTTTTTCTTCAAACTACTATCAATACTCAAATTTTAACTATTGTTTGGAATCTTTTTGTCAAACAATCGTCAATACACGAATTTTAATACTAGGTTGGAATTCTTTTCTTCAAACTATCGTCAATATACGAAATTTAACTCTCGTTGGGAACTTTTTTCTTCAAACTACTGTCAATATTCAAATTTTAACTCCTGGTTGGAATCTTTTTGTCAAACAATCGTCAATACACGAATGTTAATACTAGGTTGGAATTTTTTTCTTGAAACTTTAGCCTATATACGAAATTTAACTCTAGGTAGGAATTTTTTGGTCAACGTATCGTCAATGTACGAATTTTAACTCTCGGTGTGCACTTTTTCCTTCAAACTACTGTCAATATTCAAATTTTAACTATTGGTTGGAATCTTTTTGTCAAACAATCGTCAATACACGAATTTTAATACTAGGTTGGAATTTTTTTCTTGAAACTATCGCCTATATACGAAATTTGACTCTCGGTGGGAATTTTTTGGTCAACCTATCGACAGTGTACGAATTTTAACTCTTGGTGGGCACTTTTTTCTTCAAACTACTGTCAATACTCAAATCTTAACTAATGGTTGAAATCTTTTTGTCAGACAATCGTCAATAAACGAATTTTAATACTAGGTTGGAATTTTTTTCTTCAAACTATCGCTGATATACGAAGTTTAACTCTGGGTGGGAATTTTTTGGTCAACCTATCGTCAATGTACGAATTTTAAGTTTTGGTGGGCACTTTTTTCTTCAAACTACTGTCAATATTCAAACTTTAACTAATGGTTGGAATCTTTTTGTCAAACAATCGTCAATACACGAATTTTAATACAAGGTTGGAATTTTTTTCTTCAAACTATCGCCTATATACGAAATTTAACTCTCGGTGGGAATTTTTTGGTCAACCTATCGTCAATGTACGAATTTTAACTCTTGGTGGGCACTTTTTTCTTCAAACTACTGTCAATATTCAAACTTTAACTAATGGTTGGAATCTTTTTGTCAAACAATCGTCAATACACGAATTTTAATACTAGGTTGGAATTTTTTTCTTCAAACTATCGCCTATATACGAAATTTAACTCACGGTGGAAATTTTTTGGTCAACCTATCGTCAATGTACGAATTTTAACTCTCGGTGGGAACTTTTTTCTTCAAACTACTGTCAATATTCAAATTTTAACTAATGGTTGAAATCTTTTTGTTAAACAATCGTCAATAAACGAATTTTAATACTAGGTTAGAATTTTCTTCTTCAAACTACCGTCAATGTACGAATTTTAACTCTCGTTGGGAACTTTTTTCTTCAAACTACTGTCAATATTCAAATTTTAACTCCTGGTTGGAATCTTTTTGTCAAACAATCGTCAATACACGAATTTTAATACTAGGTTGGAATTTTTTTCTTCAAACTATTGCCTATATACGAAATTTAACTCACGGTGGGAATTTTTTGGTCAACCTATCGTCAATGTACGAATTTTAACTCTCGGTGGGAACTTTTTTCTTCAAACTACTGTCAATATTCAAACTTTAACTAATGGTTGGGATCTTTTTGTCAAACAATCGTCAATACACGAATTTTAATACTAGGTTGGAATTTTTTTCTTCAAACTATCGCCTATATACGAAATTTAACTCACGGTGGGAATTTTTTGGTCAACCTATCGTCAATGTACGAATTTTAAGTTTTGGTGGGCACTTTTTTCTTCAAACTATTGTCAATATTCAAACTTTAACTAATGGTTGGAATCTTTTTGTCAAACAATCGTCAATACACGAATTTTAATACTAGGTTGGAATTTTTTTCTTCAAACTATTGCCTATATACGAAATTTAACTCACGGTGGGAATTTTTTGGTCAACCTATCGTCAATGTACGAATTTTAACTCTTGGTGGGAACTTTTTTCTTCAAACTACTGTCAATATTCAAATTTTAACTCCTGGTTGGAATCTTTTTGTCAAACAATCGTCAATACACGAATTTTAATACTATGTTGGAATTTTTTTCTTCAAACTATTGTCAATATTCAAATTTTAACTATTGGTTGGAATCTTTTTGTCAAACAATCGTCAATACACGAATTTTAATACTAGGTTGGAATTTTTTTCTTCAAACTATCGCCTATATACGAAATTTGTCTCTCGGTGTGAATTTTTTGGTCAACCTATCGTCAATGTACGAATTTTAACTCTTGGTGGGAACTTTTTTCTTCAAACTACTGTCAATATTCAAATTTTAACTAATGGTTGAAATCTTTTTGTCAGACAATCGTCAATAAACGAATTTTAATACTAGGTTGGAATTTTTTTCTTCAAACTATCGCCTATATACGAAATTTAACTCTCGGTGGGAATTTTTTGGTCAACCTATCGTAAATGTACGAATTTTAACTCTTGGTGGGCACTTTTTTCTTCAAACTACTGTCAATATTCAAATTTTAACTATTGGTTGGAATCTTTTTGTCAAACAATCGTCAATACACGAATTTTAATACTAGGTTGGAATTTTTTTCTTCAAATTACCGTCAATGTACGAATTTTAACTCTCGGTGGGAACTTTTTTCTTCAAACTACTGTCAATATTCAAATTTTAACTATTGGTTGGAATCTTTTTGTCAAACAATCGCCAATGTACGAATTTTAACTCTGGGTGGGCACTTTTTCTTCAAACTACTATCAATACTCAAATTTTAACTATTGTTTGGAATCTTTTTGTCAAACAATCGTCAATACACGAATTTTAATACTAGGTTGGAATTCTTTTCTTCAAACTATCGTCAATATACGAAATTTAACTCTCGTTGGGAACTTTTTTCTTCAAACTACTGTCTATATTCAAATTTTAACTCCTGGTTGGAATCTTTTTGTCAAACAATCGTCAATACACGAATTTTAATACTAGGTTGGAATTTTTTTCTTGAAACTTTAGCCTATATACGAAATTTAACTCTAGGTAGGAATTTTTTGGTCAACGTATCGTCAATGTACGAATTTTAACTCTCGGTGTGCACTTTTTCCTTCAAACTACTGTCAATATTCAAATTTTAACTATTGGTTGGAATCTTTTTGTCAAACAATCGTCAATACACGAATTTTAATACTAGGTTGGAATTTTTTTCTTCAAACTACCGTCAATGTACGAATTTTAACTCTCGTTGGGAACTTTTTTCTTCAAACTACTGTCAATATTCAAATTTTAACTCCTGGTTGGAATCTTTTTGTCAAACAATCGTCAATACACGAATTTTAATACTAGGTTGGAATTTTTTTCTTCAAACTATTGCCTATATACGAAATTTAACTCACGGTGGGAATTTTTTGGTCAACCTATCGTCAATGTACGAATTTTAACTCTCGGTGGGAACTTTTTTCTTCAAACTACTGTCAATATTCAAACTTTAACTAATGGTTGGGATCTTTTTGTCAAACAATCGTCAATACACGAATTTTAATACTAGGTTGGAATTTTTTTCTTCAAACTATCGCCTATATACGAAATTTAACTCACGGTGGGAATTTTTTGGTCAACCTATCGTCAATGTACGAATTTTAAGTTTTGGTGGGCACTTTTTTCTTCAAACTATTGTCAATATTCAAACTTTAACTAATGGTTGGAATCTTTTTGTCAAACAATCGTCAATACACGAATTTTAATACTAGGTTGGAATTTTTTTCTTCAAACTATTGCCTATATACGAAATTTAACTCACGGTGGGAATTTTTTGGTCAACCTATCGTCAATGTACGAATTTTAACTCTTGGTGGGAACTTTTTTCTTCAAACTACTGTCAATATTCAAACTTTAACTAATGGTTGGGATCTTTTTGTCAAACAATCGTCAATACACGAATTTTAATACTAGGTTGGAATTTTTTTCTTCAAACTATCGCCTATATACGAAATTTAACTCACGGTGGGAATTTTTTGGTCAACCTATCGTCAATGTACGAATTCTAACTCTCGGTGGGCTCTTTTTTCTTCAAACTACTATCAATATTCAAATTTCAACTAATGGTTGAAATCTTTTTGTCAAACAATCGTCAATAAACGAATTTTAATACTAGGTTGGAATTTTTTTCTTCAAACTATCGCCTATATACGAAATTTAACTCACGGTGGGAATTTTTTGGTCAACCTATCGTCAATGTACGAATTTCAACTCTCGGTGGGAACTTTTTTCTTCAAACTACTGTCAATATTCAAATTTTAACTAATGGTTGAAATCTTTTTGTTAAACAATCGTCAATAAGCGAATTTTAATACTAGGTTAGAATTTTTTTCTTCAAACTACCGCCAATGTACGAATTTTAACTCTCGTTGGGAACTTTTTTCTTCAAACTACTGTCAATATTCAAATTTTAACTCCTGGTTGGAATCTTTTTGTCAAACAATCGTCAATACACGAATTGTAATACTAGGTTGGAATTTTTTTCTTCAAACTATTGTCAATACTCAAATTTTAACTAATGGTTGAAATCTTTTTGTCAGACAATCGTCAATAAACGAATTTTAATACTAGGTTGGAAGTTTTTTCTTCAAACTATCGCCTATATACGAAACTTAACTCTCGGTAGGAATTTTTTGGTCAACCTATCGTCAATGTACGAATTTTAACTCTCGGTGGGCTCTTTTTTCTTCAAACTACTGTCAATATTCAAATTTCAACTAATGGTTGAAATCTTTTTGTCAAACAATCGTCAATAAACGAATTTTAATACTAGGTTAGAATTTTTTTCTTCAAACTACCGTCAATGTACGAATTTTAACTCTCGTTGGGAACTTTTTTCTTCAAACTACTGTCAATATTCAAATTTTAACTCCTGGTTGGAATCTTTTTGTCAAACAATCGTCAATACACGAATTTTAATACTAGGTTGGAATTTTTTTCTTCAAACTATTGTCAATACTCAAATTTTAACTAATGGTTGAAATCTTTTTGTCAGACAATCGTCAATAAACTAATTTTAATACTAGGTTGGAAGTTTTTTCTTCAAACTATCGCCTATATACGAAACTTAACTCTCGGTAGGAATTTTTTGGTCAACCTATCGTCAATGTACGAATTTTAACTCTCGGTGGGCTCTTTTTTCTTCAAACTACAGTCAATATTCAAATTTCAACTAATGGTTGAAATCTTTTTGTCAAACAATCGTCAATAAACGAATTTTAATACTAGGTTAGAATTTTTTTCTTCAAACTACCGTCAATGTACGAATTTTAACTCTCGTTGGGAACTTTTTTCTTCAAACTACTGTCAATATTCAAATTTTAACTCCTGGTTGGAATCTTTTTGTCAAACAATCGTCAATACACGAATTTTAATACTATGTTGGAATTTCTTTCTTCAAACTATTGTCAATATTCAAATTTTAACTATTGGTTGGAATCTTTTTGTCAAACAATCGTCAATACACGAATTTTAATACTAGGTTGGAATTTTTTTCTTCAAACTATCGCCTATATACGAAATTTATCTCTCGGTGTGAATTTTTTGGTCAACCTATCGTCAATGTACGAATTTTAACTCTTGGTGGGAACTTTTTTCTTCAAACTACTGTCAATATTCAAATTTTAACTCCTGGTTGGAATCTTTTTGTCAAACAATCGTCAATACACGAATTTTAATACTATGTTGGAATTTTTTTCTTCAAACTATTGTCAATATTCAAATTTTAACTAATGGTTGAAATCTTTTTGTCAGACAATCGTCAATAAACGAATTTTAATACTAGGTTGGAATTTTTTTCTTCAAACTATCGCCTATATACGAAACTTAACTCTCGGTAGGAATTTTTTGGTCAACCTATCGTCAATGTACGAATTTTAACTCTCGGTTGGAACTTTTTTCTTCAAACTACTGTCAATATTCAAATTTTAACTATTGGTTGGAATCTTTTTGTCAAACAATCGTCAATACACGAATTTTAATACTAGGTTAGAATTTTTTTCTTCAAATTACCGTCAATGTACGAATTTTAACTCTCGGTGGGAACTTTTTTCTTCAAACTACTGTCAATATTCAAATTTAAACTATTGGTTGGAATCTTTTTGTCAAACAATCGTCAATACACGAATTTTATTACTAGGTTGGAATTTTTTTCTTCAAACTATCGCCTATATACGAAATTTAACTCTGGGTGGGAATTTTTTGGTCAACCTATCGTCAATGTACGAATTTTAACTTTTGGTGGGCACTTTTTTCTTCAAACTACTGTCAATATTCAAACTTTAACTAATGGTTGGAATCTTTTTGTCAAACAATCGTCAATACACGAATTTTAATACTAGGTTGGAATTTTTTTCTTCAAACTGTCGCCTATATACGAAATTTAACTCACGGTGGGAATTTTTTGGTCAACCTATCGTCAATGTACGAATTTTAACTCTCGGTGGGAACTTTTTTCTTCAAACTACTGTCAATATTCAAATTTTAACTAATGGTTGAAATCTTTTTGTTAAACAATCGTCAATAAACGAATTTTAATACTAGGTTAGAATTTTTTTCTTCAAACTACCGTCAATGTACGAATTTTAACTCTCGTTGGGAACTTTTTTCTTCAAACTACTGTCGATATTCAAATTTTAACTCCTGGTTGGAATCTTTTTGTCAAACAATCGTCAATACACGAATTTTAATACTAGCTTGGAATTTTTTTCTTCAAACTATAGCCTATATACGAAATTTAACTCTAGGTAGGAATTTTTTGGTCAACGTATCGTCAATGTACGAATTTTAACTCTCGGTGTGCACTTTTTCCTTCAAACTTCTGTCAATATTCAAATTTTAACTATTGGTTGGAATCTTTTTGTCAAACAATCGTCAATACACGAATTTTAATACTAGGTTGGAATTTTTTTCTTCAAACTATTGCCTATATACGAAATTTAACTCTCGGTGTGAATTTTTTGGTCAACCTATCGTCAATGTACGAAATTTAACTCTGGGTGGGAATTTTTTGGTCAACCTATCGTCAATGTACGAATTTTAACTGTTGGTGGGCACTTTTTTCTTCAAACTACTGTCAATATTCAAATTTTAACTAATGGTTGAAATCTTTTTGTCAGACAATCGTCAATAAACGAATTTTAATACTAGGTTGGAATGTTTTTCTTCAAACTATCGCCTATATAGGAAACTTAACTCTCGGTAGGAATTTTTTGGTCAACCTATCGTCAATGTACGAATTTTAACTCTCGGTGGGAACTTTTTTCTTCAAACTACTGTCAATATTCAAATTTAAACTATTGGTTGGAATCTTTTTGTCAAACAATCGTCAATACACGAATTTTATTACTAGATTGGAATTTTTTTCTTCAAACTATCGCCTATATACGAAATTTAACTCTGGGTGGGAATTTTTTGGTCAACCTATCGTCAATGTACGAATTTTAACTTTTGGTGGGCACTTTTTTCTTCAAACTACTGTCAATATTCAAACTTTAACTAATGGTTGGAATCTTTTTGTCAAACAATCGTCAATACACGAATTTTAATACTAGGTTGGAATTTTTTTCTTCAAACTATTGTCAATATTCAAATTTTAACTATTGGTTGGAATCTTTTTGTCAAACAATCGTCAATACACGAATTTTAATACTAGGTTGGAATTTTTTTCTTCAAACTATCGCCTATATACGAAATTTAACTCACGGTGGGAATTTTTTGGTCAACCTATCGTCAATGTACGAATTTTAACTCTCGGTGGGAACTTTTTTCTTCAAACTACTGTCAATATTCAAATTTTAACTAATGGTTGAAATCTTTTTGTTAAACAATCGTCAATAAACGAATTTTAATACTGGGTTAGAATTTTTTTCTTCAAACTACCGTCAATGTACGAATTTTAACTCTCGGTGGGCTCTTTTTTCTTCAAACTACTGTCAATATTCAAATTTCAACTAATGGTTGACATCTTTTTGTCAAACAATCGTCAATAAACGAATTTTAATACTAGGTTAGAATTTTTTTCTTCAAACTACCGTCAATGTACGAATTTTAACTCTCGTTGGGAACTTTTTTCTTCAAACTACTGTCAATATTCAAATTTTAACTCCTGGTTGGAATCTTTTTGTCAAACAATCGTCAATACACGAATTTTAATACTATGTTGGAATTTTTTTCTTCAAACTATTGTCAATATTCAAATTTTAACTATTGGTTGGAATCTTTTTGTCAAACAATCGTCAATACACGAATTTTAATACTAGGTTGGAATTTTTTTCTTCAAACTATCGCCTATATACGAAATTTATCTCTCGGTGTGAATTTTTTGGTCAACCTATCGTCAATGTACGAATTTTAACTCTTGGTGGGAACTTTTTTCTTCAAACTACTGTCAATATTCAAATTTTAACTAATGGTTGAAATCTTTTTGTCAGACAATCGTCAATAAACGAATTTTAATACTAGGTTGGAATTTTTTTCTTCAAACTATCGCCTATATACGAAATTTAACTCTCGGTGGGAATTTTTTGGTCAACCTATCGTAAATGTACGAATTTTAACTCTTGGTGGGCACTTTTTTCTTCAAACTACTGTCAATATTCAAATTTTAACTATTGGTTGGAATCTTTTTGTCAAACAATCGTCAATACACGAATTTTAATACTAGGTTGGAATTTTTTTCTTCAAATTACCGTCAATGTACGAATTTTAACTCTCGGTGGGAACTTTTTCCTTCAAACTACTGTCAATATTCAAATTTTAACTATTGGTTGGAATCTTTTTGTCAAACAATCGCCAATGTACGAATTTTAACTCTGGGTGGGCACTTTTTCTTCAAACTACTATCAATACTCAAATTTTAACTATTGTTTGGAATCTTTTTGTCAAACAATCGTCAATACACGAATTTTAATACTAGGTTGGAATTCTTTTCTTCAAACTATCGTCAATATACGAAATTTAACTCTCGTTGGGAACTTTTTTCTTCAAACTACTGTCAATATTCAAATTTTAACTCCTGGTTGGAATCTTTTTGTCAAACAATCGTCAATACACGAATTTTAATACTAGGTTGGAATTTTTTTCTTGAAACTTTAGCCTATATACGAAATTTAACTCTAGGTAGGAATTTTTTGGTCAACGTATCGTCAATGTACGAATTTTAACTCTCGGTGTGCACTTTTTCCTTCAAACTACTGTCAATATTCAAATTTTAACTATTGGTTGGAATCTTTTTGTCAAACAATCGTCAATACACGAATTTTAATACTAGGTTGGAATTTTTTTCTTCAAACTACCGTCAATGTACGAATTTTAACTCTCGTTGGGAACTTTTTTCTTCAAACTACTGTCAATATTCAAATTTTAACTCCTGGTTGGAATCTTTTTGTCAAACAATCGTCAATACACGAATTTTAATACTAGGTTGGAATTTTTTTCTTCAAACTATTGCCTATATACGAAATTTAACTCACGGTGGGAATTTTTTGGTCAACCTATCGTCAATGTACGAATTTTAACTCTCGGTGGGAACTTTTTTCTTCAAACTACTGTCAATATTCAAACTTTAACTAATGGTTGGGATCTTTTTGTCAAACAATCGTCAATACACGAATTTTAATACTAGGTTGGAATTTTTTTCTTCAAACTATCGCCTATATACGAAATTTAACTCACGGTGGGAATTTTTTGGTCAACCTATCGTCAATGTACGAATTTTAAGTTTTGGTGGGCACTTTTTTCTTCAAACTATTGTCAATATTCAAACTTTAACTAATGGTTGGAATCTTTTTGTCAAACAATCGTCAATACACGAATTTTAATACTAGGTTGGAATTTTTTTCTTCAAACTATTGCCTATATACGAAATTTAACTCACGGTGGGAATTTTTTGGTCAACCTATCGTCAATGTACGAATTTTAACTCTCGGTGGGAACTTTTTTCTTCAAACTACTGTCAATATTCAAACTTTAACTAATGGTTGGGATCTTTTTGTCAAACAATCGTCAATACACGAATTTTAATACTAGGTTGGAATTTTTTTCTTCAAACTATCGCCTATATACGAAATTTAACTCACGGTGGGAATTTTTTGGTCAACCTATCGTCAATGTACGAATTCTAACTCTCGGTGGGCTCTTTTTTCTTCAAACTACTATCAATATTCAAATTTCAACTAATGGTTGAAATCTTTTTGTCAAACAATCGTCAATAAACGAATTTTAATACTAGGTTGGAATTTTTTTCTTCAAACTATCGCCTATATACGAAATTTAACTCACGGTGGGAATTTTTTGGTCAACCTATCGTCAATGTACGAATTTCAACTCTCGGTGGGAACTTTTTTCTTCAAACTACTGTCAATATTCAAATTTTAACTAATGGTTGAAATCTTTTTGTTAAACAATCGTCAATAAGCGAATTTTAATACTAGGTTAGAATTTTTTTCTTCAAACTACCGTCAATGTACGAATTTTAACTCTCGTTGGGAACTTTTTTCTTCAAACTACTGTCAATATTCAAATTTTAACTCCTGGTTGGAATCTTTTTGTCAAACAATCGTCAATACACGAATTGTAATACTAGGTTGGAATTTTTTTCTTCAAACTATTGTCAATACTCAAATTTTAACTAATGGTTGAAATCTTTTTGTCAGACAATCGTCAATAAACGAATTTTAATACTAGGTTGGAAGTTTTTTCTTCAAACTATCGCCTATATACGAAACTTAACTCTCGGTAGGAATTTTTTGGTCAACCTATCGTCAATGTACGAATTTTAACTCTCGGTGGGCTCTTTTTTCTTCAAACTACTGTCAATATTCAAATTTCAACTAATGGTTGAAATCTTTTTGTCAAACAATCGTCAATAAACGAATTTTAATACTAGGTTAGAATTTTTTTCTTCAAACTACCGTCAATGTACGAATTTTAACTCTCGTTGGGAACTTTTTTCTTCAAACTACTGTCAATATTCAAATTTTAACTCCTGGTTGGAATCTTTTTGTCAAACAATCGTCAATACACGAATTTTAATACTAGGTTGGAATTTTTTTCTTCAAACTATTGTCAATACTCAAATTTTAACTAATGGTTGAAATCTTTTTGTCAGACAATCGTCAATAAACTAATTTTAATACTAGGTTGGAAGTTTTTTCTTCAAACTATCGCCTATATACGAAACTTAACTCTCGGTAGGAATTTTTTGGTCAACCTATCGTCAATGTACGAATTTTAACTCTCGGTGGGCTCTTTTTTCTTCAAACTACTGTCAATATTCAAATTTCAACTAATGGTTGAAATCTTTTTGTCAAACAATCGTCAATAAACGAATTTTAATACTAGGTTAGAATTTTTTTCTTCAAACTACCGTCAATGTACGAATTTTAACTCTCGTTGGGAACTTTTTTCTTCAAACTACTGTCAATATTCAAATTTTAACTCCTGGTTGGAATCTTTTTGTCAAACAATCGTCAATACACGAATTTTAATACTATGTTGGAATTTCTTTCTTCAAACTATTGTCAATATTCAAATTTTAACTATTGGTTGGAATCTTTTTGTCAAACAATCGTCAATACACGAATTTTAATACTAGGTTGGAATTTTTTTCTTCAAACTATCGCCTATATACGAAATTTATCTCTCGGTGTGAATTTTTTGGTCAACCTATCGTCAATGTACGAATTTTAACTCTTGGTGGGAACTTTTTTCTTCAAACTACTGTCAATATTCAAATTTTAACTCCTGGTTGGAATCTTTTTGTCAAACAATCGTCAATACACGAATTTTAATACTATGTTGGAATTTTTTTCTTCAAACTATTGTCAATATTCAAATTTTAACTAATGGTTGAAATCTTTTTGTCAGACAATCGTCAATAAACGAATTTTAATACTAGGTTGGAATTTTTTTCTTCAAACTATCGCCTATATACGAAACTTAACTCTCGGTAGGAATTTTTTGGTCAACCTATCGTCAATGTACGAATTTTAACTCTCGGTTGGAACTTTTTTCTTCAAACTACTGTCAATATTCAAATTTTAACTATTGGTTGGAATCTTTTTGTCAAACAATCGTCAATACACGAATTTTAATACTAGGTTAGAATTTTTTTCTTCAAATTACCGTCAATGTACGAATTTTAACTCTCGGTGGGAACTTTTTTCTTCAAACTACTGTCAATATTCAAATTTAAACTATTGGTTGGAATCTTTTTGTCAAACAATCGTCAATACACGAATTTTATTACTAGGTTGGAATTTTTTTCTTCAAACTATCGCCTATATACGAAATTTAACTCTGGGTGGGAATTTTTTGGTCAACCTATCGTCAATGTACGAATTTTAACTTTTGGTGGGCACTTTTTTCTTCAAACTACTGTCAATATTCAAACTTTAACTAATGGTTGGAATCTTTTTGTCAAACAATCGTCAATACACGAATTTTAATACTAGGTTGGAATTTTTTTCTTCAAACTATCGCCTATATACGAAATTTAACTCACGGTGGGAATTTTTTGGTCAACCTATCGTCAATGTACGAATTTTAACTCTCGTTGGGAACTTTTTTCTTCAAACTACTGTCGATATTCAAATTTTAACTCCTGGTTGGAATCTTTTTGTCAAACAATCGTCAATACACGAATTTTAATACTAGCTTGGAATTTTTTTCTTCAAACTATAGCCTATATACGAAATTTAACTCTAGGTAGGAATTTTTTGGTCAACGTATCGTCAATGTACGAATTTTAACTCTCGGTGTGCACTTTTTCCTTCAAACTTCTGTCAATATTCAAATTTTAACTATTGGTTGGAATCTTTTTGTCAAACAATCGTCAATACACGAATTTTAATACTAGGTTGGAATTTTTTTCTTCAAACTATTGCCTATATACGAAATTTAACTCTCGGTGTGAATTTTTTGGTCAACCTATCGTCAATGTACGAAATTTAACTCTGGGTGGGAATTTTTTGGTCAACCTATCGTCAATGTACGAATTTTAACTGTTGGTGGGCACTTTTTTCTTCAAACTACTGTCAATATTCAAATTTTAACTAATGGTTGAAATCTTTTTGTCAGACAATCGTCAATAAACGAATTTTAATACTAGGTTGGAATGTTTTTCTTCAAACTATCGCCTATATAGGAAACTTAACTCTCGGTAGGAATTTTTTGGTCAACCTATCGTCAATGTACGAATTTTAACTCTCGGTGGGAACTTTTTTCTTCAAACTACTGTCAATATTCAAATTTAAACTATTGGTTGGAATCTTTTTGTCAAACAATCGTCAATACACGAATTTTATTACTAGGTTGGAATTTTTTTCTTCAAACTATCGCCTATATACGAAATTTAACTCTGGGTGGGAATTTTTTGGTCAACCTATCGTCAATGTACGAATTTTAACTTTTGGTGGGCACTTTTTTCTTCAAACTACTGTCAATATTCAAACTTTAACTAATGGTTGGAATCTTTTTGTCAAACAATCGTCAATACACGAATTTTAATACTAGGTTGGAATTTTTTTCTTCAAACTATCGCCTATATACGAAATTTAACTCACGGTGGGAATTTTTTGGTCAACCTATCGTCAATGTACGAATTTTAACTCTCGGTGGGAACTTTTTTCTTCAAACTACTGTCAATATTCAAATTTTAACTAATGGTTGAAATCTTTTTGTTAAACAATCGTCAATAAACGAATTTTAATACTAGGTTAGAATTTTTTTCTTCAAACTACCGTCAATGTACGAATTTTAACTCTCGTTGGGAACTTTCTTCTTCAAACTACTGTCAATATTCAAATTTTAACTCCTGGTTGGAATCTTTTTGTCAAACAATCGTCAATACACGAATTTTAATACTAGCTTGGAATTTTTTTCTTCAAACTCTAGCCTATATACGAAATTTAACTCTAGGTAGGAATTTTTTGGTCAACGTATCGTCAATGTACGAATTTTAACTCTCGGTGTGCACTTTTTCCTTCAAACTTCTGTCAATATTCAAATTTTAACTATTGGTTGGAATCTTTTTGTCAAACAATCGTCAATACACGAATTTTAATACTAGGTTGGAATTTTTTTCTTCAAACTATTGCCTATATACGAAATTTAACTCTCGGTGTGAATTTTTTGGTCAACCTATCGTCAATGTACGAAATTTAACTCTGGGTGGGAATTTTTTGGTCAACCTATCGTCAATGTACGAATTTTAACTGTTGGTGGGCACTTTTTTCTTCAAACTACTGTCAATATTCAAATTTTAACTAATGGTTGAAATCTTTTTGTCAGACAATCGTCAATAAACGAATTTTAATACTAGGTTGGAATGTTTTTCTTCAAACTATCGCCTATATAGGAAACTTAACTCTCGGTAGGAATTTTTTGGTCAACCTATCGTCAATGTACGAATTTTAACTCTCGGTGGGAACTTTTTTCTTCAAACTACTGTCAATATTCAAATTTAAACTATTGGTTGGAATCTTTTTGTCAAACAATCGTCAATACACGAATTTTATTACTAGGTTGGAATTTTTTTCTTCAAACTATCGCCTATATACGAAATTTAACTCTGGGTGGGAATTTTTTGGTCAACCTATCGTCAATGTACGAATTTTAACTTTTGGTGGGCACTTTTTTCTTCAAACTACTGTCAATATTCAAACTTTAACTAATGGTTGGAATCTTTTTGTCAAACAATCGTCAATACACGAATTTTAATACTAGGTTGGAATTTTTTTCTTCAAACTATCGCCTATATACGAAATTTAACTCACGGTGGGAATTTTTTGGTCAACCTATCGTCAATGTACGAATTTTAACTCTCGGTGGGAACTTTTTTCTTCAAACTACTGTCAATATTCAAATTTTAACTAATGGTTGAAATCTTTTTGTTAAACAATCGTCAATAAACGAATTTTAATACTAGGTTAGAATTTTTTTCTTCAAACTACCGTCAATGTACGAATTTTAACTCTCGTTGGGAACTTTCTTCTTCAAACTACTGTCAATATTCAAATTTTAACTCCTGGTTGGAATCTTTTTGTCAAACAATCGTCAATACACGAATTTTAATACTAGCTTGGAATTTTTTTCTTCAAACTATAGCCTATATACGAAATTTAACTCTAGGTAGGAATTTTTTGGTCAACGTATCGTCAATGTACGAATTTTAACTCTCGGTGTGCACTTTTTCCTTCAAACTTCTGTCAATATTCAAATTTTAACTATTGGTTGGAATCTTTTTGTCAAACAATCGTCAATACACGAATTTTAATACTAGGTTGGAATTTTTTTCTTCAAACTATTGCCTATATACGAAATTTAACTCTCGGTGTGAATTTTTTGGTCAACCTATCGTCAATGTACGAATTTTAACTGTTGGTGGGCACTTTTTTCTTCAAACTACTGTCAATATTCAAATTTTAACTAATGGTTGAAATCTTTTTGTCAGACAATCGTCAATAAACGAATTTTAATACTAGGTTGGAATGTTTTTCTTCAAACTATCGCCTATATACGAAACTTAACTCTCGGTAGGAATTTTTTGGTCAACCTATCGTCAATGTACGAATTTTAACTCTCGGTGGGAACTTTTTTCTTCAAACTACTGTCAATATTCAAATTTAAACTATTGGTTGGAATCTTTTTGTCAAACAATCGTCAATACACGAATTTTAATACTAGGTTGGAATTTTTTTCTTGAAACTATCGCCTATATACGAAATTTGAATCTCGGTGGGAATTTTTTGGTCAACCTATCGACAATGTACGAATTTCAACTCTTGGTGGGCACTTTTTTCTTCAAACTACTGTCAATACTCAAATCTTAACTAATGGTTGAAATCTTTTTGTCAGACAATCGTCAATAAACGAATTTTAATACTAGGTTGGAATTTTTTTCTTCAAACTATCGCCTATATACGAAATTTAACTCTGGGTGGGAATTTTTTGGTCAACCTATCGTCAATGTACGAATTTTAAGTTTTGGTGGGCACTTTTTTCTTCAAACTACTGTCAATATTCAAACTTTAACTAATGGTTGGAATCTTTTTGTCAACCAATCGTCAATACACGAATTTTAATACTAGGTTGGAATTTTTTTCTTCAAACTATTGTCAATACTCAAATTTTAACTAATGGTTGAAATCTTTTTGTCAGACAATCCTCAATAAACGAATTTTAATACTAGGTTGGAAGTTTTTTCTTCAAACTATCGCCTATATACGAAACTTAACTCTCGGTAGGAATTTTTTGGTCAACCTATCGTCAATGTACGAATTTTAACTCTCGGTGGGCTCTTTTTTCTTCAAACTACTGTCAATATTCAAATTTCAACTAATGGTTGAAATCTTTTTGTCAAACAATCGTCAATAAACGAATTTTAATACTAGGTTAGAATTTTTTTCTTCAAACTACCGTCAATGTACGAATTTTAACTCTCGTTGGGAACTTTTTTCTTCAAACTACTGTCAATATTCAAATTTTAACTCCTGGTTGGAATCTTTTTGTCAAACAATCGTCAATACACGAATTTTAATACTAGGTTGGAATTTTTTTCTTCAAACTATAGCCTATATACGAAATTTAACTCTAGGTAGGAATTTTTTGATCAACGTATCGTCAATGTACGAATTTTAACTCTCGGTGTGCACTTTTTCCTTCAAACTACTGTCAATATTCAAATTTTAACTATTGGTTGGAATCTTTTTGTCAAACAATCGTCAATACACGAATTTTAATACTAGGTTGGAATTTTTTTCTTCAAACTATCGCCTATATACGAAATTTATCTCTCGGCGTGAATTTTTTGGTCAACCTATCGTCAATGTACGAATTTTAACTCTCGGTGGGAACTTTTTTCTTCAAACTACTGTCAATATTCAAATTTTAACTAATGGTTGAAATCTTTTTGTTAAACAATCGTCAATAAGCGAATTTTAATACTAGGTTAGAATTTTTTTCTTGAAACTATCGCCTATATACGAAATTTGACTCTCGGTGGGAATTTTTTGGTCAACCTATCGTCAATGTACGAATTTTAACTCTTGGTGGGCACTTTTTTCTTCAAACTACTGTCAATATTCAAACTTTAACTAATGGTTGGAATCTTTTTGTCAAACAATCGTCAATACACGAATTTTAATACTAGGTTGGAATTTTTTTCTTCAAACTATCGCCTATATACGAAATTTAACTCACGGTGGGAATTTTTTGGTCAACCTATCGTCAATGTACGAATTTTAACTTTTGGTGGGCACTTTTTTCTTCAAACTACTGTCAATATTCAAACTTTAACTAATGGTTGGAATCTTTTTGTCAAACAATCGTCAATACACGAATTTTAATACTAGGTTGGAATTTTTTTCTTCAAACTATCGCCTATATACGAAATTTAACTCACGGTGGGAATTTTTTGGTCAACCTATCGTCAATGTACGAATTTTAACTCTCGGTGGGAACTTTTTTCTTCAAACTACTGTCAATATTCAAATTTTAACTAATGGTTGAAATCTTTTTGTTAAACAATCGTCAATAAACGAATTTTAATACTAGGTTAGAATTTTTTTCTTCAAACTACCGTCAATGTACGAATTTTAACTCTCGTTGGGAACTTTTTTCTTCAAACTACTGTCAATATTCAAATTTTAACTCCTGGTTGGAATCTTTTTGTCAAACAATCGTCAATACACGAATTTTAATACTAGGTTGGAATTTTTTTCTTCAAACTATAGCCTATATACGAAATTTAACTCTAGGTAGGAATTTTTTGGTCAACGTATCGTCAATGTACGAATTTTAACTCTCGGTGTGCACTTTTTCCTTCAAACTTCTGTCAATATTCAAATTTTAACTATTGGTTGGAATCTTTTTGTCAGACAATCGTCAATACACGAATTTTAATACTAGGTTGGAATGTTTTTCTTCAAACTATCGCCTATATACGAAACTTAACTCTCGGTAGGAATTTTTTGGTCAACCTATCGTCAATGTACGAATTTTAACTCTCGGTGGGAACTTTTTTCTTCAAACTACTGTCAATATTCAAATTTTAACTAATGGTTGAAATCTTTTTGTTAAACAATCGTCAATAAGCGAATTTTAATACTAGGTTAGAATTTTTTTCTTGAAACTATCGCCTATATACGAAATTTGACTCTCGGTGGGAATTTTTTGGTCAACCTATCGTCAATGTACGAATTTTAACTCTTGGTGGGCACTTTTTTCTTCAAACTACTGTCAATATTCAAACTTTAACTAATGGTTGGAATCTTTTTGTCAAACAATCGTCAATACACGAATTTTAATACTAGGTTGGAATTTTTTTCTTCAAACTATCGCCTATATACGAAATTTAACTCACGGTGGGAATTTTTTGGTCAACCTATCGTCAATGTACGAATTTTAACTCTCGGTGGGAACTTTTTTCTTCAAACTACTGTCAATATTCAAATTTTAACTAATGGTTGAAATCTTTTTGTTAAACAATCGTCAATAAACGAATTTTAATACTAGGTTAGAATTTTTTTCTTCAAACTACCGTCAATGTACGAATTTTAACTCTCGTTGGGAACTTTTTTCTTCAAACTACTGTCAATATTCAAATTTTAACTCCTGGTTGGAATCTTTTTGTCAAACAATCGTCAATACACGAATTTTAATACTAGGTTGGAATTTTTTTCTTGAAACTATTGCTTATATACGAAATTTGACTCTCGGTGGGAATTTTTTGGTCAACCTATCGACAATGTACGAATTTTAACTCTTGCTGGGCACTTTTTTCTTCAAACTACTGTCAATACTCAAATCTTAACTAATGGTTGAAATCTTTTTGTCAGACAATCGTCAATAAACGAATTTTATTACTAGGTTGGAATTTTTTTCTTCAAACTATCGCCTATATACGAAATTTAACTCTGGGTGGGAATTTTTTGGTCAACCTATCGTCAATGTACGAATTTTAACTTTTGGTGGGCACTTTTTTCTTCAAACTACTGTCAATATTCAAACTTTAACTAATGGTTGGAATCTTTTTGTCAAACAATCGTCAATACACGAATTTTAATACTAGGTTGGAATTTTTTTCTTCAAACTATCGCCTATATACGAAATTTAACTCACGGTGGGAATTTTTTGGTCAACCTATCGTCAATGTACGAATTTTAACTCTCGGTGGGAACTTTTTTCTTCAAACTACTGTCAATATTCAAATTTTAACTAATGGTTGAAATCTTTTTGTTAAACAATCGTCAATAAGCGAATTTTAATACTAGGTTAGAATTTTTTTCTTGAAACTATCGCCTATATACGAAATTTAACTCTAGGTAGGAATTTTTTGATCAACGTATCGTCAATGTACGAATTTTAACTCTCGGTGTGCACTTTTTCCTTCAAACTACTGTCAATATTCAAATTTTAACTATTGGTTGGAATCTTTTTGTCAAACAATCGTCAATACACGAATTTTAATACTAGGTTGGAATTTTTTTCTTCAAACTATCGCCTATATACGAAATTTATCTCTCGGCGTGAATTTTTTGGTCAACCTATCGTCAATGTACGAATTTTAACTCTCGGTGGGAACTTTTTTCTTCAAACTACTGTCAATATTCAAATTTTAACTAATGGTTGAAATCTTTTTGTTAAACAATCGTCAATAAGCGAATTTTAATACTAGGTTAGAATTTTTTTCTTGAAACTATCGCCTATATACGAAATTTGACTCTCGGTGGGAATTTTTTGGTCAACCTATCGTCAATGTACGAATTTTAACTCTTGGTGGGCACTTTTTTCTTCAAACTACTGTCAATATTCAAACTTTAACTAATGGTTGGAATCTTTTTGTCAAACAATCGTCAATACACGAATTTTAATACTAGGTTGGAATTTTTTTCTTCAAACTATCGCCTATATACGAAATTTAACTCACGGTGGGAATTTTTTGGTCAACCTATCGTCAATGTACGAATTTTAACTTTTGGTGGGCACTTTTTTCTTCAAACTACTGTCAATATTCAAACTTTAACTAATGGTTGGAATCTTTTTGTCAAACAATCGTCAATACACGAATTTTAATACTAGGTTGGAATTTTTTTCTTCAAACTATCGCCTATATACGAAATTTAACTCACGGTGGGAATTTTTTGGTCAACCTATCGTCAATGTACGAATTTTAACTCTCGGTGGGAACTTTTTTCTTCAAACTACTGTCAATATTCAAATTTTAACTAATGGTTGAAATCTTTTTGTTAAACAATCGTCAATAAACGAATTTTAATACTAGGTTAGAATTTTTTTCTTCAAACTACCGTCAATGTACGAATTTTAACTCTCGTTGGGAACTTTTTTCTTCAAACTACTGTCAATATTCAAATTTTAACTCCTGGTTGGAATCTTTTTGTCAAACAATCGTCAATACACGAATTTTAATACTAGGTTGGAATTTTTTTCTTCAAACTATCGCCTATATACGAAATTTAACTCTGGGTGGGAATTTTTTGGTCAACCTATCGTCAATGTACGAATTTTAACTTTTGGTGGGCACTTTTTTCTTCAAACTACTGTCAATATTCAAACTTTAACTAATGGTTGGAATCTTTTTGTCAAACAATCGTCAATACACGAATTTTAATACTAGGTTGGAATTTTTTTCTTCAAACTATCGCCTATATACGAAATTTAACTCACGGTGGGAATTTTTTGGTCAACCTATCGTCAATGTACGAATTTTAACTCTCGGTGGGAACTTTTTTCTTCAAACTACTGTCAATATTCAAATTTTAACTAATGGTTGAAATCTTTTTGTTAAACAATCGTCAATAAACGAATTTTAATACTAGGTTAGAATTTTTTTCTTCAAACTACCGTCAATGTACGAATTTTAACTCTCGTTGGGAACTTTTTTCTTCAAACTACTGTCAATATTCAAATTTTAACTCCTGGTTGGAATCTTTTTGTCAAACAATCGTCAATACACAAATTTTAATACTAGGTTGGAATTTTTTTCTTCAAACTATAGCCTATATACGAAATTTAACTCTAGGTAGGAATTTTTTGGTCAACCTATCGTCAATGTACGAATTTTAACTCTCGGTGGGAACTTTTTTCTTCAAACTACTGTCAATATTCAAATTTTAACTAATGGTTGAAATCTTTTTGTTAAACAATCGTCAATAAACGAATTTTAATACTAGGTTAGAATTTTTTTCTTCAAACTACCGTCAATGTACGAATTTTAACTCTCGTTGGGAACTTTTTTCTTCAAACTACTGTCAATATTCAAATTTTAACTCCTGGTTGGAATCTTTTTGTCAAACAATCGTCAATACACGAATTTTAATACTAGGTTGGAATTTTTTTCTTCAAACTATAGCCTATATACGAAATTTAACTCTAGGTAGGAATTTTTTGGTCAACGTATCGTCAATGTACGAATTTTAACTCTCGGTGTGCACTTTTTCCTTCAAACTTCTGTCAATATTCAAATTTTAACTATTGGTTGGAATCTTTTTGTCAGACATTCGTCAATACACGAATTTTAATACTAGGTTGGAATGTTTTTCTTCAAACTATCGCCTATATACGAAACTTAACTCTCGGTAGGAATTTTTTGGTCAACCTATCGTCAATGTACGAATTTTAACTCTCGGTGGGAACTTTTTTCTTCAAACTACTGTCAATATTCAAATTTTAACTAATGGTTGAAATCTTTTTGTTAAACAATCGTCAATAAGCGAATTTTAATACTAGGTTAGAATTTTTTTCTTGAAACTATCGCCTATATACGAAATTTGACTCTCGGTGGGAATTTTTTGGTCAACCTATCGTCAATGTACGAATTTTAACTCTTGGTGGGCACTTTTTTCTTCAAACTACTGTCAATATTCAAACTTTAACTAATGGTTGGAATCTTTTTGTCAAACAATCGTCAATACACGAATTTTAATACTAGGTTGGAATTTTTTTCTTCAAACTATCGCCTATATACGAAATTTAACTCTCGGTGGGAATTTTTTGGTCAACCTATCGTCAATGTACGAATTTTAACTTTTGGTGGGCACTTTTTTCTTCAAACTACTGTCAATATTCAAACTTTAACTAATGGTTGGAATCTTTTTGTCAAACAATCGTCAATACACGAATTTTAATACTAGGTTGGAATTTTTTTCTTCAAACTATCGCCTATATACGAAATTTAACTCACGGTGGGAATTTTTTGGTCAACCTATCGTCAATGTACGAATTTTAACTCTCGGTGGGAACTTTTTTCTTCAAACTACTGTCAATATTCAAATTTTAACTAATGGTTGAAATCTTTTTGTTAAACAATCGTCAATAAACGAATTTTAATACTAGGTTAGAATTTTTTTCTTCAAACTACCGTCAATGTACGAATTTTAACTCTCGTTGGGAACTTTTTTCTTCAAACTACTGTCAATATTCAAATTTTAACTCCTGGTTGGAATCTTTTTGTCAAACAATCGTCAATACACGAATTTTAATACTAGGTTGGAATTTTTTTCTTGAAACTATTGCTTATATACGAAATTTGACTCTCGGTGGGAATTTTTTGGTCAACCTATCGACAATGTACGAATTTTAACTCTTGCTGGGCACTTTTTTCTTCAAACTACTGTCAATACTCAAATCTTAACTAATGGTTGAAATCTTTTTGTCAGACAATCGTCAATAAACGAATTTTATTACTAGGTTGGAATTTTTTTCTTCAAACTATCGCCTATATACGAAATTTAACTCTGGGTGGGAATTTTTTGGTCAACCTATCGTCAATGTACGAATTTTAACTTTTGGTGGGCACTTTTTTCTTCAAACTACTGTCAATATTCAAACTTTAACTAATGGTTGGAATCTTTTTGTCAAACAATCGTCAATACACGAATTTTAATACTAGGTTGGAATTTTTTTCTTCAAACTATCGCCTATATACGAAATTTAACTCACGGTGGGAATTTTTTGGTCAACCTATCGTCAATGTACGAATTTTAACTCTCGGTGGGAACTTTTTTCTTCAAACTACTGTCAATATTCAAATTTTAACTAATGGTTGAAATCTTTTTGTTAAACAATCGTCAATAAACGAATTTTAATACTAGGTTAGAATTTTTTTCTTCAAACTACCGTCAATGTACGAATTTTAACTCTCGTTGGGAACTTTTTTCTTCAAACTACTGTCAATATTCAAATTTTAACTCCTGGTTGGAATCTTTTTGTCAAACAATCGTCAATACACAAATTTTAATACTAGGTTGGAATTTTTTTCTTCAAACTATAGCCTATATACGAAATTTAACTCTAGGTAGGAATTTTTTGGTCAACGTATCGTCAATGTACGAATTTTAACTCTCGGTGTGCACTTTTTCCTTCAAACTTCTGTCAATATTCAAATTTTAACTATTGGTTGGAATCTTTTTGTCAGACAATCGTCAATACACGAATTTTAATACTAGGTTGGAATGTTTTTCTTCAAACTATCGCCTATATACGAAACTTAACTCTCGGTAGGAATTTTTTGGTCAACCTATCGTCAATGTACGAATTTTAACTCTCGGTGGGAACTTTTTTCTTCAAACTACTGTCAATATTCAAATTTTAACTAATGGTTGAAATCTTTTTGTTAAACAATCGTCAATAAGCGAATTTTAATACTAGGTTAGAATTTTTTTCTTGAAACTATCGCCTATATACGAAATTTGACTCTCGGTGGGAATTTTTTGGTCAACCTATCGTCAATGTACGAATTTTAACTCTTGGTGGGCACTTTTTTCTTCAAACTACTGTCAATATTCAAACTTTAACTAATGGTTGGAATCTTTTTGTCAAACAATCGTCAATACACGAATTTTAATACTAGGTTGGAATTTTTTTCTTCAAACTATCGCCTATATACGAAATTTAACTCTGGGTGGGAATTTTTTGGTCAACCTATCGTCAATGTACGAATTTTAAGTTTTGGTGGGCACTTTTTTCTTCAAACTACTGTCAATATTCAAACTTTAACTAATGGTTGGAATCTTTTTGTCAAACAATCGTCAATACATGAATTTTAATACTAGGTTGGAATTTTTTTCTTCAAACTATCGCCTATATACGAAATTTAACTCACGGTGGGAATTTTTTGGTCAACCTATCGTCAATGTACGAATTTTAACTCTCGGTGGGCTCTTTTTTCTTCAAACTACTGTCAATATTCAAATTTCAAGTAATGGTTGAAATCTTTTTGTCAAACAATCGTCAATAAACGAATTTTAATACTAGGTTAGAATTTTTTTCTTCAAATTACCGTCAATGTACGAATTTTAACTCTCGGTGTGCTCTTTTTTCTTCAAACTACTGTCAATATTCAAATTTCAACTAATGGTTGAAATCTTTTTGTCAAACAATCGTCAATAAACGAATTTTAATACTAGGTTGGAATTTTTTTCTTCAAACTATCGCCTATATACGAAATTTAACTCACGGTGGGAATTTTTTGGTCAACCTATCGTCAATGTACGAATTTTAACTCTCGGTGTGCACTTTTTCCTTCAAACTTCTGTCAATATTCAAATTTTAACTATTGGTTGGAATCTTTTTGTCAGACAATCGTCAATACACGAATTTTAATACTAGGTTGGAATGTTTTTCTTCAAACTATCGCCTATATACGAAACTTAACTCTCGGTAGGAATTTTTTGGTCAACCTATCGTCAATGTACGAATTTTAACTCTCGGTGGGAACTTTTTTCTTCAAACTACTGTCAATATTCAAATTTTAACTAATGGTTGAAATCTTTTTGTTAAACAATCGTCAATAAGCGAATTTTAATACTAGGTTAGAATTTTTTTCTTGAAACTATCGCCTATATACGAAATTTGACTCTCGGTGGGAATTTTTTGGTCAACCTATCGTCAATGTACGAATTTTAACTCTTGGTGGGCACTTTTTTCTTCAAACTACTGTCAATATTCAAACTTTAACTAATGGTTGGAATCTTTTTGTCAAACAATCGTCAATACACGAATTTTAATACTAGGTTGGAATTTTTTTCTTCAAACTATCGCCTATATACGAAATTTAACTCACGGTGGGAATTTTTTGGTCAACCTATCGTCAATGTACGAATTTTAACTCTCGGTGGGAACTTTTTTCTTCAAACTACTGTCAATATTCAAATTTTAACTAATGGTTGAAATCTTTTTGTTAAACAATCGTCAATAAACGAATTTTAATACTAGGTTAGAATTTTTTTCTTCAAACTACCGTCAATGTACGAATTTTAACTCTCGTTGGGAACTTTTTTCTTCAAACTACTGTCAATATTCAAATTTTAACTCCTGGTTGGAATCTTTTTGTCAAACAATCGTCAATACACGAATTTTAATACTAGGTTGGAATTTTTTTCTTCAAACTATAGCCTATATACGAAATTTAACTCTAGGTAGGAATTTTTTGGTCAACGTATCGTCAATGTACGAATTTTAACTCTCGGTGTGCACTTTTTCCTTCAAACTTCTGTCAATATTCAAATTTTAACTATTGGTTGGAATCTTTTTGTCAGACAATCGTCAATACACGAATTTTAATACTAGGTTGGAATGTTTTTCTTCAAACTATCGCCTATATACGAAACTTAACTCTCGGTAGGAATTTTTTGGTCAACCTATCGTCAATGTACGAATTTTAACTCTCGGTGGGAACTTTTTTCTTCAAACTACTGTCAATATTCAAATTTTAACTAATGGTTGAAATCTTTTTGTTAAACAATCGTCAATAAGAGAATTTTAATACTAGGTTAGAATTTTTTTCTTGAAACTATCGCCTATATACGAAATTTGACTCTCGGTGGGAATTTTTTGGTCAACCTATCGTCAATGTACGAATTTTAACTCTTGGTGGGCACTTTTTTCTTCAAACTACTGTCAATATTCAAACTTTAACTAATGGTTGGAATCTTTTTGTCAAACAATCGTCAATACACGAATTTTAATACTAGGTTGGAATTTTTTTCTTCAAACTATCGCCTATATACGAAATTTAACTCACGGTGGGAATTTTTTGGTCAACCTATCGTCAATGTACGAATTTTAACTCTCGGTGGGAACTTTTTTCTTCAAACTACTGTCAATATTCAAACTTTAACTAATGGTTGGAATCTTTTTGTCAAACAATCGTCAATACACGAATTTTAATACTAGGTTGGAATTTTTTTCTTCAAACTATCGCCTATATACGAAATTTAACTCACGGTGGGAATTTTTTGGTCAACCTATCGTCAATGTAATAATTTTAACTCTCGGTGGGAACTTTTTTCTTCAAACTACTGTCAATATTCAAATTTTAACTAATGGTTGAAATCTTTTTGTTAAACAATCTTCAATAAACGAATTTTAATACTAGGTTAGAATTTTTTTCTTCAAACCACCGTCAATGTACGAATTTTAACTCTCGTTGGGAACTTTTTTCTTCAAACTACTGTCAATATTCAAATTTTAACTCCTGGTTGGAATCTTTTTGTCAAACAATCGTCAATACACGAATTTTAATACTAGGTTGGAATTTTTTTCTTCAAACTATAGCCTATATACGAAATTTAACTCTAGGTAGGAATTTTTTGGTCAACGTATCGCCAATGTACGAATTTTAACTCTCGGTGTGCACTTTTTCCTTCAAACTTCTGTCAATATTCAAATTTTAACTATTGGTTGGAATCTTTTTGTCAGACAATCGTCAATACACGAATTTTAATACTAGGTTGGAATGTTTGTCTTCAAACTATCGCCTATATACGAAACTTAACTCTCGGTAGGAATTTTTTGGTCAACCTATCGTCAATGTACGAATTTTAACTCTCGGTGGGAACTTTTTTCTTCAAACTACTGTCAATATTCAAATTTTAACTAATGGTTGAAATCTTTTTGTTAAACAATCGTCAATAAGCGAATTTTAATACTAGGTTAGAATTTTTTTCTTGAAACTATCGCCTATATACGAAATTTGACTCTCGGTGGGAATTTTTTGGTCAACCTATCGTCAATGTACGAATTTTAACTCTTGGTGGGCACTTTTTTCTTCAAACTACTGTCAATATTCAAACTTTAACTAATGGTTGGAATCTTTTTGTCAAACAATCGTCAATACACGAATTTTAATACTAGGTTGGAATTTTTTTCTTCAAACTATCGCCTATATACGAAATTTAACTCACGGTGGGAATTTTTTGGTCAACCTATCGTCAATGTACGAATTTTAACTCTCGGTGGGAACTTTTTTCTTCAAACTACTGTCAATATTCAAACTTTAACTAATGGTTGGAATCTTTTTGTCAAACAATCGTCAATACACGAATTTTAATACTAGGTTGGAATATTTTTCTTCAAACTATCGCCTATATACGAAATTTAACTCACGGTGGGAATTTTTTGGTCAACCTATCGTCAATGTACGAATTTTAACTCTCGGTGGGAACTTTTTTCTTCAAACTACTGTCAATATTCAAATTTTAACTAATGGTTGAAATCTTTTTGTTAAACAATCGTCAATAAACGAATTTTAATACTAGGTTAGAATTTTTTTCTTCAAACTACCGTCAATGTACGAATTTTAACTCTCGTTGGGAACTTTTTTCTTCAAACTACTGTCAATATTCAAATTTTAACTCCTGGTTGGAATCTTTTTGTCAAACAATCGTCAATACACGAATTTTAATACTAGGTTGGAATTTTTTTCTTCAAACTATCGCCTATATACGAAATTTAACTCACGGTGGGAATTTTTTGGTCAACCTATCGTCAATGTAATAATTTTAACTCTCGGTGGGAACTTTTTTCTTCAAACTACTGTCAATATTCAAATTTTAACTAATGGTTGAAATCTTTTTGTTAAACAATCTTCAATAAACGAATTTTAATACTAGGTTAGAATTTTTTTCTTCAAACCACCGTCAATGTACGAATTTTAACTCTCGTTGGGAACTTTTTTCTTCAAACTACTGTCAATATTCAAATTTTAACTCCTGGTTGGAATCTTTTTGTCAAACAATCGTCAATACACGAATTTTAATACTAGGTTGGAATTTTTTTCTTCAAACTATAGCCTATATACGAAATTTAACTCTAGGTAGGAATTTTTTGGTCAACGTATCGCCAATGTACGAATTTTAACTCTCGGTGTGCACTTTTTCCTTCAAACTTCTGTCAATATTCAAATTTTAACTATTGGTTGGAATCTTTTTGTCAGACAATCGTCAATACACGAATTTTAATACTAGGTTGGAATGTTTGTCTTCAAACTATCGCCTATATACGAAACTTAACTCTCGGTAGGAATTTTTTGGTCAACCTATCGTCAATGTACGAATTTTAACTCTCGGTGGGAACTTTTTTCTTCAAACTACTGTCAATATTCAAATTTTAACTAATGGTTGAAATCTTTTTGTTAAACAATCGTCAATAAGCGAATTTTAATACTAGGTTAGAATTTTTTTCTTGAAACTATCGCCTATATACGAAATTTGACTCTCGGTGGGAATTTTTTGGTCAACCTATCGTCAATGTACGAATTTTAACTCTTGGTGGGCACTTTTTTCTTCAAACTACTGTCAATATTCAAACTTTAACTAATGGTTGGAATCTTTTTGTCAAACAATCGTCAATACACGAATTTTAATACTAGGTTGGAATTTTTTTCTTCAAACTATCGCCTATATACGAAATTTAACTCACGGTGGGAATTTTTTGGTCAACCTATTGTCAATGTACGAATTTTAACTCTCGGTGGGAACTTTTTTCTTCAAACTACTGTCAATATTCAAACTTTAACTAATGGTTGGAATCTTTTTGTCAAACAATCGTCAATACACGAATTTTAATACTAGGTTGGAATTTTTTTCTTCAAACTATCGCCTATATACGAAATTTAACTCACGGTGGGAATTTTTTGGTCAACCTATCGTCAATGTACGAATTTTAACTCTCGGTGGGAACTTTTTTCTTCAAACTACTGTCAATATTCAAATTTTAACTAATGGTTGAAATCTTTTTGTTAAACAATCGTCAATAAACGAATTTTAATACTAGGTTAGAATTTTTTTCTTCAAACTACCGTCAATGTACGAATTTTAACTCTCGTTGGGAACTTTTTTCTTCAAACTACTGTCAATATTCAAATTTTAACTCCTGGTTGGAATCTTTTTGTCAAACAATCGTCAATACACGAATTTTAATACTAGGTTGGAATTTTTTTCTTCAAACTATAGCCTATATACGAAATTTAACTCTAGGTAGGAATTTTTTGGTCAACGTATCGTCAATGTACGAATTTTAACTCTCGGTGTGCACTTTTTCATTCAAACTTCTGTCAATATTCAAATTTTAACTATTGGTTGGAATCTTTTTGTCAGACAATCGTCAATACACGAATTTTAATACTAGGTTGGAATGTTTTTCTTCAAACTATCGCCTATATACGAAACTTAACTCTCGGTAGGAATTTTTTGGTCAACCTATCGTCAATGTACGAATTTTAACTCTCGGTGGGAACTTTTTTCTTCAAACTACTGTCAATATTCAAATTTTAACTAATGGTTGAAATCTTTTTGTTAAACAATCGTCAATAAGAGAATTTTAATACTAGGTTAGAATTTTTTTCTTGAAACTATCGCCTATATACGAAATTTGACTCTCGGTGGGAATTTTTTGGTCAACCTATCGTCAATGTACGAATTTTAACTCTTGGTGGGCACTTTTTTCTTCAAACTACTGTCAATATTCAAACTTTAACTAATGGTTGGAATCTTTTTGTCAAACAATCGTCAATACACGAATTTTAATACTAGGTTGGAATTTTTTTCTTCAAACTATCGCCTATATACGAAATTTAACTCACGGTGGGAATTTTTTGGTCAACCTATCGTCAATGTACGAATTTTAACTCTCGGTGGGAACTTTTTTCTTCAAACTACTGTCAATATTCAAACTTTAACTAATGGTTGGAATCTTTTTGTCAAACAATCGTCAATACACGAATTTTAATACTAGGTTGGAATTTTTTTCTTCAAACTATCGCCTATATACGAAATTTAACTCACGGTGGGAATTTTTTGGTCAACCTATCGTCAATGTAATAATTTTAACTCTCGGTGGGAACATTTTTCTTCAAACTACTGTCAATATTCAAATTTTAACTAATGGTTGAAATCTTTTTGTTAAACAATCGTCAATAAACGAATTTTAATACTAGGTTAGAATTTTTTTCTTCAAACCACCGTCAATGTACGAATTTTAACTCTCGTTGGGAACTTTTTTCTTCAAACTACTGTCAATATTCAAATTTTAACTCCTGGTTGGAATCTTTTTGTCAAACAATCGTCAATACACGAATTTTAATACTAGGTTGGAATTTTTTTCTTCAAACTATAGCCTATATACGAAATTTAACTCTAGGTAGGAATTTTTTGGTCAACGTATCGTCAATGTACGAATTTTAACTCTCGGTGTGCACTTTTTCCTTCAAACTTCTGTCAATATTCAAATTTTAACTATTGGTTGGAATCTTTTTGTCAGACAATCGTCAATACACGAATTTTAATACTAGGTTGGAATGTTTTTCTTCAAACTATCGCCTATATACGAAACTTAACTCTCGGTAGGAATTTTTTGGTCAACCTATCGTCAATGTACGAATTTTAACTCTCGGTGGGAACTTTTTTCTTCAAACTACTGTCAATATTCAAATTTTAACTAATGGTTGAAATCTTTTTGTTAAACAATCGTCAATAAGCGAATTTTAATACTAGGTTAGAATTTTTTTCTTGAAACTATCGCCTATATACGAAATTTGACTCTCGGTGGGAATTTTTTGGTCAACCTATCGTCAATGTACGAATTTTAACTCTTGGTGGGCACTTTTTTCTTCAAACTACTGTCAATATTCAAACTTTAACTAATGGTTGGAATCTTTTTGTCAAACAATCGTCAATACACGAATTTTAATACTAGGTTGGAATTTTTTTCTTCAAACTATCGCCTATATACGAAATTTAACTCACGGTGGGAATTTTTTGGTCAACCTATCGTCAATGTACGAATTTTAACTCTCGGTGGGAACTTTTTTCTTCAAACTACTGTCAATATTCAAACTTTAACTAATGGTTGGAATCTTTTTGTCAAACAATCGTCAATACACGAATTTTAATACTAGGTTGGAATTTTTTTCTTCAAACTATCGCCTATATACGAAATTTAACTCACGGTGGGAATTTTTTGGTCAACCTATCGTCAATGTACGAATTTTAACTCTCGGTGGGAACTTTTTTCTTCAAACTACTGTCAATATTCAAATTTTAACTAATGGTTGAAATCTTTTTGTTAAACAATCGTCAATAAACGAATTTTAATACTAGGTTAGAATTTTTTTCTTCAAACTACCGTCAATATACGAATTTTAACTCTCGTTGGGAACTTTTTTCTTCAAACTACTGTCAATATTCAAATTTTAACTCCTGGTTGGAATCTTTTTGTCAAACAATCGTCAATACACGAATTTTAATACTAGGTTGGAATTTTTTTCTTGAAACTATTGCTTATATACGAAATTTGACTCTCGGTGGGAATTTTTTGGTCAACCTATCGACAATGTACGAATTTTAACTCTTGCTGGGCACTTTTTTCTTCAAACTACTGTCAATACTCAAATCTTAACTAATGGTTGAAATCTTTTTGTCAGACAATCGTCAATAAACGAATTTTATTACTAGGTTGGAATTTTTTTCTTCAAACTATCGCCTATATACGAAATTTAACTCTGGGTGGGAATTTTTTGGTCAACCTATCGTCAATGTACGAATTTTAACTTTTGGTGGGCACTTTTTTCTTCAAACTACTGTCAATATTCAAACTTTAACTAATGGTTGGAATCTTTTTGTCAAACAATCGTCAATACACGAATTTTAATACTAGGTTGGAATTTTTTTCTTCAAACTATCGCCTATATACGAAATTTAACTCACGGTGGGAATTTTTTGGTCAACCTATCGTCAATGTACGAATTTTAACTCTCGGTGGGAACTTTTTTCTTCAAACTACTGTCAATATTCAAATTTTAACTAATGGTTGAAATCTTTTTGTTAAACAATCGTCAATAAGAGAATTTTAATACTAGGTTAGAATTTTTTTCTTGAAACTATCGCCTATATACGAAATTTGACTCTCGGTGGGAATTTTTTGGTCAACCTATCGTCAATGTACGAATTTTAACTCTTGGTGGGCACTTTTTTCTTCAAACTACTGTCAATATTCAAACTTTAACTAATGGTTGGAATCTTTTTGTCAAACAATCGTCAATACACGAATTTTAATACTAGGTTGGAATTTTTTTCTTCAAACTATCGCCTATATACGAAATTTAACTCACGGTGGGAATTTTTTGGTCAACCTATCGTCAATGTACGAATTTTAACTCTCGGTGGGAACTTTTTTCTTCAAACTACTGTCAATATTCAAATTTTAACTAATGGTTGAAATCTTTTTGTTAAACAATCGTCAATAAACGAATTTTGATACTAGGTTAGAATTTTTTTCTTCAAACTACCGTCAATGTACGAATTTTAACTCTCGTTGGGAACTTTTTTCTTCAAACTACTGTCAATATTCAAATTTTAACTCCTGGTTGGAATCTTTTTGTCAAACAATCGTCAATACACGAATTTTAATACTAGGTTGGAATTTTTTTCTTCAAACTATAGCCTATATACGAAATTTAACTCTAGGTAGGAATTTTTTGGTCAACGTATCGTCAATGTACGAATTTTAACTTTGGGTGTGCACTTTTTCCTTCAAACTTCTGTCAATATTCAAATTTTAACTATTGGTTGGAATCTTTTTGTCAGACAATCGTCAATACACGAATTTTAATACTAGGTTGGAATGTTTTTCTTCAAACTATCGCCTATATACGAAACTTAACTCTCGGTAGGAATTTTTTGGTCAACCTATCGTCAATGTACGAATTTTAACTCTCGGTGGGAACTTTATTCTTCAAACTACTGTCAATATTCAAATTTTAACTAATGGTTGAAATCTTTTTGTTAAACAATCGTCAATAAGAGAATTTTAATACTAGGTTAGAATTTTTTTCTTGAAACTATCGCCTATATACGAAATTTGACTCTCGGTGGGAATTTTTTGGTCAACCTATCGTCAATGTACGAATTTTAACTCTTGGTGGGCACTTTTTTCTTCAAACTACTGTCAATATTCAAACTTTAACTAATGGTTGGAATCTTTTTGTCAAACAATCGTCAATACACGAATTTTAATACTAGGTTGGAATTTTTTTCTTCAAACTATCGCCTATATACGAAATTTAACTCACGGTGGGAATTTTTTGGTCAACCTATCGTCAATGTAATAATTTTAACTCTCGGTGGGAACTTTTTTCTTCAAACTACTGTCAATATTCAAATTTTAACTAATGGTTGAAATCTTTTTGTTAAACAATCTTCAATAAACGAATTTTAATACTAGGTTAGAATTTTTTTCTTCAAACCACCGTCAATGTACGAATTTTAACTCTCGTTGGGAACTTTTTTCTTCAAACTACTGTCAATATTCAAATTTTAACTCCTGGTTGGAATCTTTTTGTCAAACAATCGTCAATACACGAATTTTAATACTAGGTTGGAATTTTTTTCTTCAAACTATAGCCTATATACGAAATTTAACTCTAGGTAGGAATTTTTTGGTCAACGTATCGTCAATGTACGAATTTTAACTCTCGGTGTGCACTTCTTCCTTCAAACTTCTGTCAATATTCAAATTTTAACTATTGGTTGGAATCTTTTTGTCAGACAATCGTCAATACACGAATTTTAATACTAGGTTGGAATGTTTTTCTTCAAACTATCGCCTATATACGAAACTTAACTCTCGGTAGGAATTTTTTGGTCAACCTATCGTCAATGTACGAATTTTAACTCTCGGTGGGAACTTTTTTCTTCAAACTACTGTCAATATTCAAATTTTAACTAATGGTTGAAATCTTTTTGTTAAACAATCGTCAATAAGCGAATTTTAATACTAGGTTAGAATTTTTTTCTTGAAACTATCGCCTATATACGAAATTTGACTCTCGGTGGGAATTTTTTGGTCAACCTATCGTCAATGTACGAATTTTAACTCTTGGTGGGCACTTTTTTCTTCAAACTACTGTCAATATTCAAACTTTAACTAATGGTTGGAATCTTTTTGTCAAACAATCGTCAATACACGAATTTTAATACTAGGTTGGAATTTTTTTCTTCAAACTATCGCCTATATACGAAATTTAACTCACGGTGGGAATTTTTTGGTCAACCTATCGTCAATGTACGAATTTTAACTCTCGGTGGGAACTTTTTTCTTCAAACTACTGTCAATATTCAAACTTTAACTAATGGTTGGAATCTTTTTGTCAAACAATCGTCAATACACGAATTTTAATACTAGGTTGGAATTTTTTTCTTCAAACTATCGCCTATATACGAAATTTAACTCACGGTGGGAATTTTTTGGTCAACCTATCGTCAATGTAATAATTTTAACTCTCGGTGGGAACTTTTTTCTTCAAACTACTGTCAATATTCAAATTTTAACTAATGGTTGAAATCTTTTTGTTAAACAATCTTCAATAAACGAATTTTAATACTAGGTTAGAATTTTTTTCTTCAAACCACCGTCAATGTACGAATTTTAACTCTCGTTGGGAACTTTTTTCTTCAAACTACTGTCAATATTCAAATTTTAACTCCTGGTTGGAATCTTTTTGTCAAACAATCGTCAATACACGAATTTTAATACTAGGTTGGAATTTTTTTCTTCAAACTATAGCCTATATACGAAATTTAACTCTAGGTAGGAATTTTTTGGTCAACGTATCGTCAATGTACGAATTTTAACTCTCGGTGTGCACTTTTTCCTTCAAACTTCTGTCAATATTCAAATTTTAACTATTGGTTGGAATCTTTTTGTCAGACAATCGTCAATACACGAATTTTAATACTAGGTTGGAATGTTTTTCTTCAAACTATCGCCTATATACGAAACTTAACTCTCGGTAGGAATTTTTTGGTCAACCTATCGTCAATGTACGAATTTTAACTCTCGGTGGGAACTTTTTTCTTCAAACTACTGTCAATATTCAAATTTTAACTAATGGTTGAAATCTTTTTGTTAAACAATCGTCAATACACGAATTTTAATACTAGGTTGGAATTTTTTTCTTCAAACTATCGCCTATATGCGAAATTTAACTCACGGTGGGAATTTTTTGGTCAACCTATCGTCAATGTAATAATTATAACTCTCGGTGGGAACTTTTTTCTTCAAACTACTGTCAATATTCAAATTTTAACTAATGGTTGAAATCTTTTTGTTAAACAATCTTCAATAAACGAATTTTAATACTAGGTTAGAATTTTTTTCTTCAAACCACCGTCAATGTACGAATTTTAACTCTCGTTGGGAACTTTTTTCTTCAAACTACTGTCAATATTCAAATTTTAACGCCTGGTTGGAATCCTTTTGTCAAACAATCGTCAATACACGAATTTTAATACTAGGTTGGAATTTTTTTCTTCAAACTATTGCCTATATACTAAATTTAACTCTGGGTGGGAATTTTTTGGTCAACCTATCGTCAATGTACGAATTTTAACTGTTGGTGGGCACTTTTTTCTTCAAACTACTGTCAATATTCAAATTTTAACTAATGGTTGAAATCTTTTTGTCAGACAATCGTCAATAAACGAATTTTAATACTAGGTTGGAATTTTTTTCTTCAAACTATCGCCTATATACGAAATTTAACTCTGGGTGGGAATTTTTTGGTCAACCTATCGTCAATGTACGAATTTTAAGTTTTGGTGGGCACTTTTTTCTTCAAACTACTGTCAATATTCAAACTTTAACTAATGGTTGGAATCTTTTTGTCAAACAATCGTCAATACATGAATTTTAATACTAGGTTGGAATTTTTTTCTTCAAACTATCGCCTATGTACGAAATTTAACTCACGGTGGGAATTTTTTGGTCAACCTATCGTCAATGTACAAATTTTAACTCTCGGTGGGCTCTTTTTTCTTCAAACTACTGTCAATATTCAAATTTCAACTAATGGTTGAAATCTTTTTGTCAAACAATCATCAATAAACGAATTTTAATACTAAGTTGGAATTTTTTCTTCAAACTATTGTCAATATTCAAATTTTAAATATTGGTTGAAATCTTTATGTCAAACAATCGTCATTACACGAATTTTAATACTAGGTTGGAATTTTTTTCTTCAAACTGCTGTCAATATTCAAATTTCAACTACTGGTTGGAATCTTTTTGTCAAACAATCGCCAATGTACGAATTTTAACTCTGGGTGGGCACTTTTTCTTCAAACTACTATCAATACTCAAATTTTAACTATTGTTTGGAATCTTTTTGTCAAACAATCGTCAATACACGAATTTTAATACTAGGTTGGAATTCTTTTCTTCAAACTATCGTCAATATACGAAATTTAACTCTCGTTGGGAACTTTTTTCTTCAAACTACTGTCAATATTCAAATTTTAACTCCTGGTTGGAATCTTTTTATCAAACAATCGTCAATACACGAATTTTAATACTAGGTTGGAATTTTTTTCTTCAAACTATCGCCTATATACGAAATTTAACTCACGGTGGGAATTTTTTGGTCAACCTATCGTCAATGTACGAATTTTAACTCTCGGTGGGCTCTTTTTTCTTCAAACTGCTGTCAATATTCAAATTTCAACTAATTGGTGAAATCTTTTTGTCAAACAATCGTCAATAAACGAATTTTAATACTAGGTTAGAATTTTTTTCTTCAAATTACCGTCAATGTACGAATTTTAACTCTCGGTGTGCTCTTTTTTCTTCAAACTACTGTCAATATTCAAATTTCAACTAATGGTTGAAATCTTTTTGTCAAACAATCGTCAATAAACGAATTTTAATACTAGGTTAGAATTTTTTTCTTCAAACTACCGTCAATGTACGAATTTTAACTCTCGGTGGGAACTTTTTTCTTCAAACTACTGTCAATATTCAAATTTAAACTATTGGTTGGAATCTTTTTGTTAAACAATCGTCAATAAACGAATTTTAATACTAGGTTAGAATTTTTTTCTTCAAACTACCGTCAATGTACGAATTTTAACTCTCGTTGGGAACTTTTTTCTTCAAACTACTGTCAATATTCAAATTTTAACTCCTGGTTGGAATCTTTTTGTCAAACAATCGTCAATACACGAATTTTAATACTAGCTTGGAATTTTTTTCTTCAAACTATAGCCTATATACGAAATTTAACTCTAGGTAGGAATTTTTTGGTCAACGTATCGTCAATGTACGAATTTTAACTCTCGGTGTGCACTTTTTCCTTCAAACTTCTGTCAATATTCAAATTTTAACTATTGGTTGGAATCTTTTTGTCAAACAATCGTCAATATACGAATTTTAATACTAGGTTGGAATTTTTTTCTTCAAACTATTGCCTATATACGAAATTTAACTCTCGGTGTGAATTTTTTGGTCAAGCTATCGTCAATGTACGAATTTTAACTGTTGGTGGGCACTTTTTTCTTCAAACTACTGTCAATATTCAAATTTTAACTAATGGTTGAAATCTTTTTGTCAGACAATCGTCAATAAACGAATTTTAATACTAGGTTGGA
This sequence comes from Xylocopa sonorina, assembly GCF_050948175.1. Lineage (NCBI taxonomy): Eukaryota > Metazoa > Arthropoda > Insecta > Hymenoptera > Apidae > Xylocopa > Xylocopa sonorina. Next base: position 906,293 of record NW_027490114.1, on the reverse strand, counting down.
ATGTTTTTCTTCAAACTATCGCCTATATACGAAACTTAACTCTCGGTAGGAATTTTTTGGTCAACCTATCGTCAATGTATGAATTTTAACTCTCGGTGGGCTCTTTTTTCTTCAAACTACTGTCAATATTCAAATTTCAACTAATGGTTGAAATCTTTTTGTCAAACAATCGTCAATAAACGAATTTTAATACTAGGTTAGAATTTTTTTCTTCAAACTACCGTCAATGTACGAATTTTAACTCTCGGTGTGCTCTTTTTTCTTCAAACTACTGTCAATATTCAAATTTCAACTAATGGTTGAAATCTTTTTGTCAAACAATCGTCAATAAACGAATTTTAATACTAGGTTAGAATTTTTTTCTTCAAACTATCGCCTATATACGAAATTTATCTCTCGGTGTGAATTTTTTGGTCAACCTATCGCCAATGTACGAATTTTAACTCTCGGTGGGAACTTTTTTCTTCAAACTACTGTCAATATTCAAATTTTAACTAATGGTTGAAATCTTTTTGTCAGACAATCGTCAATAAACGAATTTTAATACTAGGTTGGAATTTCTTTCTTCAAACTATCGCCTATATACGAAATTTAACTCTCGGTGGGAATTTTTTGGTCAACCTATCGTCAATGTACGAATTTTAACTCTTGGTGGGCACTTTTTTCTTCAAACTACTGTCAATATTCAAACTTTAACTAATGGTTGGAATCTTTTTGTCAAACAATCGTCAATACACGAATTTTAATACTAGGTTGGAATTTTTTTCTTCAAACTATCGCCTATATACGAAATTAAACTCTGGGTGGGAATTTTTTGGTCAACCTATCGTCAATGTACGAATTTTAACTGTTGGTGGGCACTTTTTTCTTCAAACTACTGTCAATATTCAAATTTTAACTAATGGTTGAAATCCTTTTGTCAGACAATCGTCAATAAACGAATTTTAATACTAGGTTGGAATTTTTTTCTTCAAACTATCGCCTATATACGAAATTTAACTCTGGGTGGGAATTTTTTGGTCAACCTATCGTCAATGTACGAATTTTAAGTTTTGGTGGGCACTTTTTTCTTCAAACTACTGTCAATATTCAAACTTTAACTAATGGTTGGAATCTTTTTGTCAAACAATCGTCAATACATGAATTTTAATACTAGGTTGGAATTTTTTTCTTCAAACTATCGCCTATATACGAAATTTAACTCACGGTGGGAATTTTTTGGTCAACCTATCGTCAATGTACGAATTTTAACTCTCGGTGGGCTCTTTTTTCTTCAAACTACTGTCAATATTCAAATTTCAACTAATGGTTGAAATCTTTTTGTCAAACAATCGTCAATAAACGAATTTTAATACTAGGTTGGAATTTTTTCTTCAAACTATTGTCAATATTCAAATTTTAAATATTGGTTGAAATCTTTATGTCAAACAATCGTCATTACACGAATTTTAATACTAGGTTGGAATTTTTTTCTTCAAACTGCTGTCAATATTCAAATTTTAACTACTGGTTGGAATCTTTTTGTCAAACAATCGCCAATGTACGAATTTTAACTCTGGGTGGGCACTTTTTCTTCAAACTACTATCAATACTCAAATTTTAACTATTGTTTGGAATCTTTTTGTCAAACAATCGTCAATACACGAATTTTAATACTAGGTTGGAATTCTTTTCTTCAAACTATCGTCAATATACGAAATTTAACTCTCGTTGGGAACTTTTTTCTTCAAACTACTGTCAATATTCAAATTTTAACTCCTGGTTGGAATCTTTTTGTCAAACAATCGTCAATACACGAATTTTAATACTAGGTTGGAATTTTTTTCTTCAAACTATAGCCTATATACGAAATTTAACTCTAGGTAGGAATTTTTTGGTCAACGTATCGTCAATGTACGAATTTTAACTCTCGGTGTGCACTTTTTCCTTCAAACTACTGTCAATATTCAAATTTTAACTATTGGTTGGAATCTTTTTGTCAAACAATCGTCAATACACGAACTTTAATACTAGGTTGGAATTTTTTTCTTCAAACTATCGCCTATATACGAAATTTAACTCACGGTGGGAATTTTTTGGTCAACCTATCGTCAATGTACGAATTTTAACTCTCGGTGGGAACTTTTTTCTTCAAACTACTGTCAATATTCAAATTTTAACTAATGGTTGAAATCTTTTTGTTAAACAATCGTCAATAAGCGAATTTTAATACTAGGTTGGAATTTTTTTCTTCAAACTATTGTCAATACTCAAATTTTACCTAATGGTTGAAATCTTTTTGTCAGACAATCGTCAATAAACGAATTTTAATACTAGGTTGGAATTTTTTTCTTCAAACTATCGCCTATATACGAAATTTAACTCTCGGTGGGAATTTTTTGGTCAACCTATCGTCAATGTACGAATTTTTACTCTTGGTGGGCACTTTTTTCTTCAAACTACTGTCAATATTCAAACTTTAACTAATGGTTGGAATCTTTTTGTCAAACAATCGTCAATACACGAATTTTAATACTAGGTTGGAATTTTTTTCTTCAAACTATCGCCTATATACGAAATTTAACTCTGGGTGGGAATTTTTTGGTCAACCTATCGTCAATGTACGAATTTTAACTCTCGGTGGGAACTTTTTTCTTCAAACTACTGTCAATATTCAAACTTTAACTAATGGTTGGAATCTTTTTGTCAAACAATCGTCAATACACGAATTTTAATACTAGGTTGGAATTTTTTTCTTCAAACTATCGCCTATATACGAAATTTAACTCACGGTGGGAATTTTTTGGTCAACCTATCGTCAATGTACGAATTTTAACTCTCGGTGGGAACTTTTTTCTTCAAACTACTGTCAATATTCAAATTTTAACTAATGGTTGAAATCTTTTTGTTAAACAATCGTCAATAAACGAATTTTAATACTAGGTTAGAATTTTTTTCTTCAAACTACCGTCAATGTACGAATTTTAACTCTCGGTGGGAACTTTTTTCTTCAAACTACTGTCAATATTCAAATTTTAACTAATGGTTGAAATCTTTTTGTTAAACAATCTTCAATAAACGAATTTTAATACTAGGTTAGAATTTTTTTCTTCAAACCACCGTCAATGTACGAATTTTAACTCTCGTTGGGAACTTTTTTCTTCAAACTACTGTCAATATTCAAATTTTAACTCCTGGTTGGAATCTTTTTGTCAAACAATCGTCAATACACGAATTTTAATACTAGGTTGGAATTTTTTTCTTCAAACTATAGCCTATATACGAAATTTAACTCTAGGTAGGAATTTTTTGGTCAACGTATCGTCAATGTACGAATTTTAACTCTCGGTGTGCACTTTTTCCTTCAAACTTCTGTCAATATTCAAATTTTAACTATTGGTTGGAATCTTTTTGTCAGACAATCGTCAATACACGAATTTTAATACTAGGTTGGAATGTTTTTCTTCAAACTATCGCCTATATACGAAACTTAACTCTCGGTAGGAATTTTTTGGTCAACCTATCGTCAATGTACGAATTTTAACTCTCGGTGGGAACTTTTTTCTTCAAACTACTGTCAATATTCAAATTTTAACTAATGGTTGAAATCTTTTTGTTAAACAATCGTCAATACACGAATTTTAATACTAGGTTGGAATTTTTTTCTTCAAACTATCGCCTATATACGAAATTTAACTCACGGTGGGAATTTTTTGGTCAACCTATCGTCAATGTAATAATTATAACTCTCGGTGGGAACTTTTTTCTTCAAACTACTGTCAATATTCAAATTTTAACTAATGGTTGAAATCTTTTTGTTAAACAATCTTCAATAAACGAATTTTAATACTAGGTTAGAATTTTTTTCTTCAAACCACCGTCAATGTACGAATTTTAACTCTCGTTGGGAACTTTTTTCTTCAAACTACTGTCAATATTCAAATTTTAACGCCTGGTTGGAATCCTTTTGTCAAACAATCGTCAATACACGAATTTTAATACTAGGTTGGAATTTTTTTCTTCAAACTATTGCCTATATACTAAATTTAACTCTGGGTGGGAATTTTTTGGTCAACCTATCGTCAATGTACGAATTTTAACTGTTGGTGGGCACTTTTTTCTTCAAACTACTGTCAATATTCAAATTTTAACTAATGGTTGAAATCTTTTTGTCAGACAATCGTCAATAAACGAATTTTAATACTAGGTTGGAATTTTTTTCTTCAAACTATCGCCTATATACGAAATTTAACTCTGGGTGGGAATTTTTTGGTCAACCTATCGTCAATGTACGAATTTTAAGTTTTGGTGGGCACTTTTTTCTTCAAACTACTGTCAATATTCAAACTTTAACTAATGGTTGGAATCTTTTTGTCAAACAATCGTCAATACATGAATTTTAATACTAGGTTGGAATTTTTTTCTTCAAACTATCGCCTATGTACGAAATTTAACTCACGGTGGGAATTTTTTGGTCAACCTATCGTCAATGTACAAATTTTAACTCTCGGTGGGCTCTTTTTTCTTCAAACTACTGTCAATATTCAAATTTCAACTAATGGTTGAAATCTTTTTGCCAAACAATCATCAATAAACGAATTTTAATACTAAGTTGGAATTTTTTCTTCAAACTATTGTCAATATTCAAATTTTAAATATTGGTTGAAATCTTTATGTCAAACAATCGTCATTACACGAATTTTAATACTAGGTTGGAATTTTTTTCTTCAAACTGCTGTCAATATTCAAATTTCAACTACTGGTTGGAATCTTTTTGTCAAACAATCGCCAATGTACGAATTTTAACTCTGGGTGGGCACTTTTTCTTCAAACTACTATCAATACTCAAATTTTAACTATTGTTTGGAATCTTTTTGTCAAACAATCGTCAATACACGAATTTTAATACTAGGTTGGAATTCTTTTCTTCAAACTATCGTCAATATACGAAATTTAACTCTCGTTGGGAACTTTTTTCTTCAAACTACTGTCAATATTCAAATTTTAACTCCTGGTTGGAATCTTTTTATCAAACAATCGTCAATACACGAATTTTAATACTAGGTTGGAATTTTTTTCTTCAAACTATCGCCTATATACGAAATTTAACTCACGGTGGGAATTTTTTGGTCAACCTATCGTCAATGTACGAATTTTAACTCTCGGTGGGCTCTTTTTTCTTCAAACTGCTGTCAATATTCAAATTTCAACTAATTGGTGAAATCTTTTTGTCAAACAATCGTCAATAAACGAATTTTAATACTAGGTTAGAATTTTTTTCTTCAAATTACCGTCAATGTACGAATTTTAACTCTCGGTGTGCTCTTTTTTCTTCAAACTACTGTCAATATTCAAATTTCAACTAATGGTTGAAATCTTTTTGTCAAACAATCGTCAATAAACGAATTTTAATACTAGGTTAGAATTTTTTTCTTCAAACTACCGTCAATGTACGAATTTTAACTCTCGGTGGGAACTTTTTTCTTCAAACTACTGTCAATATTCAAATTTAAACTATTGGTTGGAATCTTTTTGTTAAACAATCGTCAATAAACGAATTTTAATACTAGGTTAGAATTTTTTTCTTCAAACTACCGTCAATGTACGAATTTTAACTCTCGTTGGGAACTTTTTTCTTCAAACTACTGTCAATATTCAAATTTTAACTCCTGGTTGGAATCTTTTTGTCAAACAATCGTCAATACACGAATTTTAATACTAGCTTGGAATTTTTTTCTTCAAACTATAGCCTATATACGAAATTTAACTCTAGGTAGGAATTTTTTGGTCAACGTATCGTCAATGTACGAATTTTAACTCTCGGTGTGCACTTTTTCCTTCAAACTTCTGTCAATATTCAAATTTTAACTATTGGTTGGAATCTTTTTGTCAAACAATCGTCAATATACGAATTTTAATACTAGGTTGGAATTTTTTTCTTCAAACTATTGCCTATATACGAAATTTAACTCTCGGTGTGAATTTTTTGGTCAAGCTATCGTCAATGTACGAATTTTAACTGCTGGTGGGCACTTTTTTCTTCAAACTACTGTCAATATTCAAATTTTAACTAATGGTTGAAATCTTTTTGTCAGACAATCGTCAATAAACGAATTTTAATACTAGGTTGGAATGTTTTTCTTCAAACTATCGCCTATATACGAAACTTAACTCTCGGTAGGAATTTTTTGGTCAACCTATCGTCAATGTACGAATTTTAACTCTCGGTGGGAACTTTTTTCTTCAAACTACTGTCAATATTCAAATTTTAACTATTGGTTGGAATCTTTTTGTCAAACAATCGTCAATACACGAATTTTAATACTAGGTTGGAATTTTTTTCTTGAAACTATCGCCTATATACGAAATTTGACTCTCGGTGGGAATTTTTTGGTCAACCTATCGACAATGTACGAATTTTAACTCTTGGTGGGCACTTTTTTCTTCAAACTACTGTCAATACTCAAATCTTAACTAATGGTTGAAATCTTTTTGTCAGACAATCGTCAATAAACGAATTTTAATACCAGGTTGGAATTTTTTTCTTCAAACTATCGCCTATATACGAAATTTAACTCTGGGTGGGAATTTTTTGGTCAACCTATCGTCAATGTACGAATTTTAAGTTTTGGTGGGCACTTTTTTCTTCAAACTACTGTCAATATTCAAACTTTAACTAATGGTTGGAATCTTTTGGTCAAACAATCGTCAATACATGAATTTTAATACTAGGTTGGAATTTTTTTCTTCAAACTATCGCCTATGTACGAAATTTAACTCACGGTGGGAATTTTTTGGTCAACCTATCGTCAATGTACGAATTTTAACTCTCGGTGGGCTCTTTTTTCTTCAAACTACTGTCAATATTCAAATTTCAACTAATGGTTGAAATCTTTTTGTCAAACAATCGTCAATAAACGAATTTTAATACTAGGTTAGAATTTTTTTCTTCAAACTACCGTCAATGTACGAATTTTAACTCTCGGTGTGCTCTTTTTTCTTCAAACTACTGTCAATATTCAAATTTCAACTAATGGTTGAAATCTTTTTGTCAAACAATCGTCAATAAACGAATTTTAATACTAGGTTAGAATTTTTTTCTTCAAACTATCGCCTATATACGAAATTTATCTCTCGGTGTGAATTTTTTGGTCAACCTATCGTCAATGTACGAATTTTAACTCTCGGTGGGAACTTTTTTCTTCAAACTACTGTCAATATTCAAATTTTAACTAATGGTTGAAATCTTTTTGTCAGACAATCGTCAATAAACGAATTTTAATACTAGGTTGGAATTTCTTTCTTCAAACTATCGCCTATATACGAAATTTAACTCTCGGTGGGAATTTTTTGGTCAACCTATCGTCAATGTACGAATTTTAACTCTTGGTGGGCACTTTTTTCTTCAAACTACTGTCAATATTCAAACTTTAACTAATGGTTGGAATCTTTTTGTCAAACAATCGTCAATACACGAATTTTAATACTAGGTTGGAATTTTTTTCTTCAAACTATCGCCTATATACGAAATTAAACTCTGGGTGGGAATTTTTTGGTCAACCTATCGTCAATGTACGAATTTTAACTGTTGGTGGGCACTTTTTTCTTCAAACTACTGTCAATATTCAAATTTTAACTAATGGTTGAAATCCTTTTGTCAGACAATCGTCAATAAACGAATTTTAATACTAGGTTGGAATTTTTTTCTTCAAACTATCGCCTATATACGAAATTTAACTCTGGGTGGGAATTTTTTGGTCAACCTATCGTCAATGTACGAATTTTAAGTTTTGGTGGGCACTTTTTTCTTCAAACTACTGTCAATATTCAAACTTTAACTAATGGTTGGAATCTTTTTGTCAAACAATCGTCAATACATGAATTTTAATACTAGGTTGGAATTTTTTTCTTCAAACTATCGCCTATATACGAAATTTAACTCACGGTGGGAATTTTTTGGTCAACCTATCGTCAATGTACGAATTTTAACTCTCGGTGGGCTCTTTTTTCTTCAAACTACTGTCAATATTCAAATTTCAACTAATGGTTGAAATCTTTTTGTCAAACAATCGTCAATAAACGAATTTTAATACTAGGTTGGAATTTTTTCTTCAAACTATTGTCAATATTCAAATTTTAAATATTGGTTGAAATCTTTATGTCAAACAATCGTCATTACACGAATTTTAATACTAGGTTGGAATTTTTTTCTTCAAACTGCTGTCAATATTCAAATTTTAACTACTGGTTGGAATCTTTTTGTCAAACAATCGCCAATGTACGAATTTTAACTCTGGGTGGGCACTTTTTCTTCAAACTACTATCAATACTCAAATTTTAACTATTGTTTGGAATCTTTTTGTCAAACAATCGTCAATACACGAATTTTAATACTAGGTTGGAATTCTTTTCTTCAAACTATCGTCAATATACGAAATTTAACTCTCGTTGGGAACTTTTTTCTTCAAACTACTGTCAATATTCAAATTTTAACTCCTGGTTGGAATCTTTTTGTCAAACAATCGTCAATACACGAATTTTAATACTAGGTTGGAATTTTTTTCTTCAAACTATAGCCTATATACGAAATTTAACTCTAGGTAGGAATTTTTTGGTCAACGTATCGTCAATGTACGAATTTTAACTCTCGGTGTGTACTTTTTCCTTCAAACTACTGTCAATATTCAAATTTTAACTATTGGTTGGAATCTTTTTGTCAAACAATCGTCAATACACGAACTTTAATACTAGGTTGGAATTTTTTTCTTCAAACTATCGCCTATATACGAAATTTAACTCACGGTGGGAATTTTTTGGTCAACCTATCGTCAATGTACGAATTTTAACTCTCGGTGGGAACTTTTTTCTTCAAACTACTGTCAATATTCAAATTTTAACTAATGGTTGAAATCTTTTTGTTAAACAATCGTCAATAAGCGAATTTTAATACTAGGTTGGAATTTTTTTCTTCAAACTATTGTCAATACTCAAATTTTACCTAATGGTTGAAATCTTTTTGTCAGACAATCGTCAATAAACGAATTTTAATACTAGGTTGGAATTTTTTTCTTCAAACTATCGCCTATATACGAAATTTAACTCTCGGTGGGAATTTTTTGGTCAACCTATCGTCAATGTACGAATTTTTACTCTTGGTGGGCACTTTTTTCTTCAAACTACTGTCAATATTCAAACTTTAACTAATGGTTGGAATCATTTTGTCAAACAATCGTCAATACACGAATTTTAATACTAGGTTGGAATTTTTTTCTTCAAACTATCGCCTATATACGAAATTTAACTCTGGGTGGGAATTTTTTGGTCAACCTATCGTCAATGTACGAATTTTAACTCTCGGTGGGAACTTTTTTCTTCAAACTACTGTCAATATTCAAACTTTAACTAATGGTTGGAATCTTTTTGTCAAACAATCGTCAATACACGAATTTTAATACTAGGTTGGAATTTTTTTCTTCAAACTATCGCCTATATACGAAATTTAACTCACGGTGGGAATTTTTTGGTCAACCTATCGTCAATGTACGAATTTTAACTCTCGGTGGGAACTTTTTTCTTCAAACTACTGTCAATATTCAAATTTTAACTAATGGTTGAAATCTTTTTGTTAAACAATCGTCAATAAACGAATTTTAATACTAGGTTAGAATTTTTTTCTTCAAACTACCGTCAATGTACGAATTTTAACTCTCGTTGGGAACTTTTTTCTTCAAACTACTGTCAATATTCAAATTTTAACTCCTGGTTGGAATCTTTTTGTCAAACAATCGTCAATACACGAATTTTAATACTAGGTTGGAATTTTTTTCTTGAAACTATTGCTTATATACGAAATTTGACTCTCGGTGGGAATTTTTTGGTCAACCTATCGACAATGTACGAATTTTAACTCTTGCTGGGCACTTTTTTCTTCAAACTACTGTCAATACTCAAATCTTAACTAATGGTTGAAATCTTTTTGTCAGACAATCGTCAATAAACGAATTTTATTACTAGGTTGGAATTTTTTTCTTCAAACTATCGCCTATATACGAAATTTAACTCTGGGTGGGAATTTTTTGGTCAACCTATCGTCAATGTACGAATTTTAACTTTTGGTGGGCACTTTTTTCTTCAAACTACTGTCAATATTCAAACTTTAACTAATGGTTGGAATCTTTTTGTCAAACTATCGTCAATACACGAATTTTAATACTAGGTTGGAATTTTTTTCTTCAAACTATCGCCTATATACGAAATTTAACTCACGGTGGGAATTTTTTGGTCAACCTATCGTCAATGTACGAATTTTAACTCTCGGTGGGAACTTTTTTCTTCAAACTACTGTCAATATTCAAATTTTAACTAATGGTTGAAATCTTTTTGTTAAACAATCGTCAATAAACGAATTTTAATACTAGGTTAGAATTTTTTTCTTCAAACTACCGTCAATGTACGAATTTTAACTCTCGTTGGGAACTTTTTTCTTCAAACTACTGTCAATATTCAAATTTTAACTCCTGGTTGGAATCTTTTTGTCAAACAATCGTCAATACACGAATTTTAATACTAGGTTGGAATTTTTTTCTTCAAACTATAGCCTATATACGAAATTTAACTCTAGGTAGGAATTTTTTGGTCAACGTATCGTCAATGTACGAATTTTAACTCTCGGTGTGCACTTTTTCCTTCAAACTTCTGTCAATATTCAAATTTTAACTATTGGTTGGAATCTTTTTGTCAGACAATCGTCAATACACGAATTTTAATACTAGGTTGGAATGTTTTTCTTCAAACTATCGCCTATATACGAAACTTAACTCTCGGTAGGAATTTTTTGGTCAACCTATCGTCAATGTACGAATTTTAACTCTCGGTGGGAACTTTTTTCTTCAAACTACTGTCAATATTCAAATTTTAACTAATGGTTGAAATCTTTTTGTTAAACAATCGTCAATAAGAGAATTTTAATACTAGGTTAGAATTTTTTTCTTGAAACTATCGCCTATATACGAAATTTGACTCTCGGTGGGAATTTTTTGGTCAACCTATCGTCAATGTACGAATTTTAACTCTTGGTGGGCACTTTTTTCTTCAAACTACTGTCAATATTCAAACTTTAACTAATGGTTGGAATCTTTTTGTCAAACAATCGTCAATACACGAATTTTAATACTAGGTTGGAATTTTTTTCTTCAAACTATCGCCTATATACGAAATTTAACTCACGGTGGGAATTTTTTGGTCAACCTATCGTCAATGTACGAATTTTAACTCTCGGTGGGAACTTTTTTCTTCAAACTACTGTCAATATTCAAACTTTAACTAATGGTTGGAATCTTTTTGTCAAACAATCGTCAATACACGAATTTTAATACTAGGTTGGAATTTTTTTCTTCAAACTATCGCCTATATACGAAATTTAACTCACGGTGGGAATTTTTTGGTCAACCTATCGTCAATGTAATAATTTTAACTCTCGGTGGGAACTTTTTTCTTCAAACTACTGTCAATATTCAAATTTTAACTAATGGTTGAAATCTTTTTGTTAAACAATCTTCAATAAACGAATTTTAATACTAGGTTAGAATTTTTTTCTTCAAACCACCGTCAATGTACGAATTTTAACTCTCGTTGGGAACTTTTTTCTTCAAACTACTGTCAATATTCAAATTTTAACTCCTGGTTGGAATCTTTTTGTCAAACAATCGTCAATACACGAATTTTAATACTAGGTTGGAATTTTTTTCTTCAAACTATAGCCTATATACGAAATTTAACTCTAGGTAGGAATTTTTTGGTCAACGTATCGCCAATGTACGAATTTTAACTCTCGGTGTGCACTTTTTCCTTCAAACTTCTGTCAATATTCAAATTTTAACTATTGGTTGGAATCTTTTTGTCAGACAATCGTCAATACACGAATTTTAATACTAGGTTGGAATGTTTTTCTTCAAACTATCGCCTATATACGAAACTTAACTCTCGGTAGGAATTTTTTGGTCAACCTATCGTCAATGTACGAATTTTAACTCTCGGTGGGAACTTTTTTCTTCAAACTACTGTCAATATTCAAATTTTAACTAATGGTTGAAATCTTTTTGTTAAACAATCGTCAATAAGCGAATTTTAATACTAGGTTAGAATTTTTTTCTTGAAACTATCGCCTATATACGAAATTTGACTCTCGGTGGGAATTTTTTGGTCAACCTATCGTCAATGTACGAATTTTAACTCTTGGTGGGCACTTTTTTCTTCAAACTACTGTCAATATTCAAACTTTAATTAATGGTTGGAATCTTTTTGTCAAACAATCGTCAATACACGAATTTTAATACTAGGTTGGAATTTTTTTCTTCAAACTATCGCCTATATACGAAATTTAACTCACGGTGGGAATTTTTTGGTCAACCTATCGTCAATGTACGAATTTTAACTCTCGGTGGGAACTTTTTTCTTCAAACTACTGTCAATATTCAAACTTTAACTAATGGTTGGAATCTTTTTGTCAAACAATCGTCAATACACGAATTTTAATACTAGGTTGGAATTTTTTTCTTCAAACTATCGCCTATATACGAAATTTAACTCACGGTGGGAATTTTTTGGTCAACCTATCGTCAATGTACGAATTTTAACTCTCGGTGGGAACTTTTTTCTTCAAACTACTGTCAATATTCAAATTTTAACTAATGGTTGAAATCTTTTTGTTAAACAATCGTCAATAAACGAATTTTAATACTAGGTTAGAATTTTTTTCTTCAAACTACCGTCAATGTACGAATTTTAACTCTCGTTGGGAACTTTTTTCTTCAAACTACTGTCAATATTCAAATTTTAACTCCTGGTTGGAATCTTTTTGTCAAACAATCGTCAATACACGAATTTTAATACTAGGTTGGAATTTTTTTCTTCAAACTATAGCCTATATACGAAATTTAACTCTAGGTAGGAATTTTTTGGTCAACGTATCGTCAATGTACGAATTTTAACTCTCGGTGTGCACTTTTTCCTTCAAACTTCTGTCAATATTCAAATTTTAACTATTGGTTGGAATCTTTTTGTCAGACAATCGTCAATACACGAATTTTAATACTAGGTTGGAATGTTATTCTTCAAACTATCGCCTATATACGAAACTTAACTCTCGGTAGGAATTTTTTGGTCAACCTATCGTCAATGTACGAATTTTAACTCTCGGTGGGAACTTTTTTCTTCAAACTACTGTCAATATTCAAATTTTAACTAATGGTTGAAATCTTTTTGTTAAACAATCGTCAATAAGAGAATTTTAATACTAGGTTAGAATTTTTTTCTTGAAACTATCGCCTATATACGAAATTTGACTCTCGGTGGGAATTTTTTGGTCAACCTATCGTCAATGTACGAATTTTAACTCTTGGTGGGCACTTTTTTCTTCAAACTACTGTCAATATTCAAACTTTAACTAATGGTTGGAATCTTTTTGTCAAACAATCGTCAATACACGAATTTTAATACTAGGTTGGAATTTTTTTCTTCAAACTATCGCCTATATACGAAATTTAACTCACGGTGGGAATTTTTTGGTCAACCTATCGTCAATGTACGAATTTTAACTCTCGGTGGGAACTTTTTTCTTCAAACTACTGTCAATATTCAAACTTTAACTAATGGTTGGAATCTTTTTGTCAAACAATCGTCAATACACGAATTTTAATACTAGGTTGGAATTTTTTTCTTCAAACTATCGCCTATATACGAAATTTAACTCACGGTGGGAATTTTTTGGTCAACCTATCGTCAATGTAATAATTTTAACTCTCGGTGGGAACTTTTTTCTTCAAACTACTGTCAATATTCAAATTTTAACTAATGGTTGAAATCTTTTTGTTAAACAATCTTCAATAAACGAATTTTAATACTAGGTTAGAATTTTTTTCTTCAAACCACCGTCAATGTACGAATTTTAACTCTCGTTGGGAACTTTTTTCTTCAAACTACTGTCAATATTCAAATTTTAACTCCTGGTTGGAATCTTTTTGTCAAACAATCGTCAATACACGAATTTTAATATTAGGTTGGAATTTTTTTCTTCAAACTATAGCCTATATACGAAATTTAACTCTAGGTAGGAATTTTTTGGTCAACGTATCGCCAATGTACGAATTTTAACTCTCGGTGTGCACTTTTTCCTTCAAACTTCTGTCAATATTCAAATTTTAACTATTGGTTGGAATCTTTTTGTCAGACAATCGTCAATACACGAATTTTAATACTAGGTTGGAATGTTTTTCTTCAAACTATCGCCTATATACGAAACTTAACTCTCGGTAGGAATTTTTTGGTCAACCTATCGTCAATGTACGAATTTTAACTCTCGGTGGGAACTTTTTTCTTCAAACTACTGTCAATATTCAAATTTTAACTAATGGTTGAAATCTTTTTGTTAAACAATCGTCAATAAGCGAATTTTAATACTAGGTTAGAATTTTTTTCTTGAAACTATCGCCTATATACGAAATTTGACTCTCGGTGGGAATTTTTTGGTCAACCTATCGTCAATGTACGAATTTTAACTCTTGGTGGGCACTTTTTTCTTCAAACTACTGTCAATATTCAAACTTTAACTAATGGTTGGAATCTTTTTGTCAAACAATCGTCAATACACGAATTTTAATACTAGGTTGGAATTTTTTTCTTCAAACTATCGCCTATATACGAAATTTAACTCACGGTGGGAATTTTTTGGTCAACCTATCGTCAATGTACGAATTTTAACTCTCGGTGGGAACTTTTTTCTTCAAACTACTGTCAATATTCAAACTTTAACTAATGGTTGGAATCTTTTTGTCAAACAATCGTCAATACACGAATTTTAATACTAGGTTGGAATTTTTTTCTTCAAACTATCGCCTATATACGAAATTTAACTCACGGTGGGAATTTTTTGGTCAACCTATCGTCAATGTACGAATTTTAACTCTCGGTGGGAACTTTTTTCTTCAAACTACTGTCAATATTCAAATTTTAACTAATGGTTGAAATCTTTTTGTTAAACAATCGTCAATAAACGAATTTTAATACTAGGTTAGAATTTTTTTCTTCAAACTACCGTCAATGTACGAATTTTAACTCTCGTTGGGAACTTTTTTCTTCAAACTACTGTCAATATTCAAATTTTAACTCCTGGTTGGAATCTTTTTGTCAAACAATCGTCAATACACGAATTTTAATACTAGGTTGGAATTTTTTTCTTCAAACTATAGCCTATATACGAAATTTAACTCTAGGTAGGAATTTTTTGGTCAACGTATCGTCAATGTACGAATTTTAACTCTCGGTGTGCACTTTTTCCTTCAAACTTCTGTCAATATTCAAATTTTAACTATTGGTTGGAATCTTTTTGTCAGACAATCGTCAATACACGAATTTTAATACTAGGTTGGAATGTTATTCTTCAAACTATCGCCTATATACGAAACTTAACTCTCGGTAGGAATTTTTTGGTCAAC
Organism: Xylocopa sonorina; assembly: GCF_050948175.1. Taxonomy (NCBI): domain Eukaryota; kingdom Metazoa; phylum Arthropoda; class Insecta; order Hymenoptera; family Apidae; genus Xylocopa; species Xylocopa sonorina. Next base: position 890,823 of record NW_027490114.1, on the reverse strand, counting down.
CTATCGTCAATGTACGAATTTTAACTCTCGGTGGGAACTTTTTTCTTCAAACTACTGTCAATATTCAAATTTTAACTAATGGTTGAAATCTTTTTGTTAAACAATCGTCAATAAGAGAATTTTAATACTAGGTTAGAATTTTTTTCTTGAAACTATCGCCTATATACGAAATTTGACTCTCGGTGGGAATTTTTTGGTCAACCTATCGTCAATGTACGAATTTTAACTCTTGGTGGGCACTTTTTTCTTCAAACTACTGTCAATATTCAAACTTTAACTAATGGTTGGAATCTTTTTGTCAAACAATCGTCAATACACGAATTTTAATACTAGGTTGGAATTTTTTTCTTCAAACTATCGCCTATATACGAAATTTAACTCACGGTGGGAATTTTTTGGTCAACCTATCGTCAATGTACGAATTTTAACTCTCGGTGGGAACTTTTTTCTTCAAACTACTGTCAATATTCAAACTTTAACTAATGGTTGGAATCTTTTTGTCAAACAATCGTCAATACACGAATTTTAATACTAGGTTGGAATTTTTTTCTTCAAACTATCGCCTATATACGAAATTTAACTCACGGTGGGAATTTTTTGGTCAACCTATCGTCAATGTAATAATTTTAACTCTCGGTGGGAACTTTTTTCTTCAAACTACTGTCAATATTCAAATTTTAACTAATGGTTGAAATCTTTTTGTTAAACAATCTTCAATAAACGAATTTTAATACTAGGTTAGAATTTTTTTCTTCAAACCACCGTCAATGTACGAATTTTAACTCTCGTTGGGAACTTTTTTCTTCAAACTACTGTCAATATTCAAATTTTAACTCCTGGTTGGAATCTTTTTGTCAAACAATCGTCAATACACGAATTTTAATATTAGGTTGGAATTTTTTTCTTCAAACTATAGCCTATATACGAAATTTAACTCTAGGTAGGAATTTTTTGGTCAACGTATCGCCAATGTACGAATTTTAACTCTCGGTGTGCACTTTTTCCTTCAAACTTCTGTCAATATTCAAATTTTAACTATTGGTTGGAATCTTTTTGTCAGACAATCGTCAATACACGAATTTTAATACTAGGTTGGAATGTTTTTCTTCAAACTATCGCCTATATACGAAACTTAACTCTCGGTAGGAATTTTTTGGTCAACCTATCGTCAATGTACGAATTTTAACTCTCGGTGGGAACTTTTTTCTTCAAACTACTGTCAATATTCAAATTTTAACTAATGGTTGAAATCTTTTTGTTAAACAATCGTCAATAAGCGAATTTTAATACTAGGTTAGAATTTTTTTCTTGAAACTATCGCCTATATACGAAATTTGACTCTCGGTGGGAATTTTTTGGTCAACCTATCGTCAATGTACGAATTTTAACTCTTGGTGGGCACTTTTTTCTTCAAACTACTGTCAATATTCAAACTTTAACTAATGGTTGGAATCTTTTTGTCAAACAATCGTCAATACACGAATTTTAATACTAGGTTGGAATTTTTTTCTTCAAACTATCGCCTATATACGAAATTTAACTCACGGTGGGAATTTTTTGGTCAACCTATCGTCAATGTACGAATTTTAACTCTCGGTGGGAACTTTTTTCTTCAAACTACTGTCAATATTCAAACTTTAACTAATGGTTGGAATCTTTTTGTCAAACAATCGTCAATACACGAATTTTAATACTAGGTTGGAATTTTTTTCTTCAAACTATCGCCTATATACGAAATTTAACTCACGGTGGGAATTTTTTGGTCAACCTATCGTCAATGTACGAATTTTAACTCTCGGTGGGAACTTTTTTCTTCAAACTACTGTCAATATTCAAATTTTAACTAATGGTTGAAATCTTTTTGTTAAACAATCGTCAATAAACGAATTTTAATACTAGGTTAGAATTTTTTTCTTCAAACTACCGTCAATGTACGAATTTTAACTCTCGTTGGGAACTTTTTTCTTCAAACTACTGTCAATATTCAAATTTTAACTCCTGGTTGGAATCTTTTTGTCAAACAATCGTCAATACACGAATTTTAATACTAGGTTGGAATTTTTTTCTTCAAACTATAGCCTATATACGAAATTTAACTCTAGGTAGGAATTTTTTGGTCAACGTATCGTCAATGTACGAATTTTAACTCTCGGTGTGCACTTTTTCCTTCAAACTTCTGTCAATATTCAAATTTTAACTATTGGTTGGAATCTTTTTGTCAGACAATCGTCAATACACGAATTTTAATACTAGGTTGGAATGTTATTCTTCAAACTATCGCCTATATACGAAACCTAACTCTCGGTAGGAATTTTTTGGTCAACCTATCGTCAATGTACGAATTTTAACTCTCGGTGGGAACTTTTTTCTTCAAACTACTGTCAATATTCAAATTTTAACTAATGGTTGAAATCTTTTTGTTAAACAATCGTCAATAAGAGAATTTTAATACTAGGTTAGAATTTTTTTCTTGAAACTATCGCCTATATACGAAATTTGACTCTCGGTGGGAATTTTTTGGTCAACCTATCGTCAATGTACGAATTTTAACTCTTGGTGGGCACTTTTTTCTTCAAACTACTGTCAATATTCAAACTTTAACTAATGGTTGGAATCTTTTTGTCAAACAATCGTCAATACACGAATTTTAATACTAGGTTGGAATTTTTTTCTTCAAACTATCGCCTATATACGAAATTTAACTCACGGTGGGAATTTTTTGGTCAACCTATCGTCAATGTACGAATTTTAACTCTCGGTGGGAACTTTTTTCTTCAAACTACTGTCAATATTCAAACTTTAACTAATGGTTGGAATCTTTTTGTCAAACAATCGTCAATACACGAATTTTAATACTAGGTTGGAATTTTTTTCTTCAAACTATCGCCTATATACGAAATTTAACTCACGGTGGGAATTTTTTGGTCAACCTATCGTCAATGTAATAATTTTAACTCTCGGTGGGAACTTTTTTCTTCAAACTACTGTCAATATTCAAATTTTAACTAATGGTTGAAATCTTTTTGTTAAACAATCTTCAATAAACGAATTTTAATACTAGGTTAGAATTTTTTTCTTCAAACCACCGTCAATGTACGAATTTTAACTCTCGTTGGGAACTTTTTTCTTCAAACTACTGTCAATATTCAAATTTTAACTCCTGGTTGGAATCTTTTTGTCAAACAATCGTCAATACACGAATTTTAATATTAGGTTGGAATTTTTTTCTTCAAACTATAGCCTATATACGAAATTTAACTCTAGGTAGGAATTTTTTGGTCAACGTATCGCCAATGTACGAATTTTAACTCTCGGTGTGCACTTTTTCCTTCAAACTTCTGTCAATATTCAAATTTTAACTATTGGTTGGAATCTTTTTGTCAGACAATCGTCAATACACGAATTTTAATACTAGGTTGGAATGTTTTTCTTCAAACTATCGCCTATATACGAAACTTAACTCTCGGTAGGAATTTTTTGGTCAACCTATCGTCAATGTACGAATTTTAACTCTCGGTGGGAACTTTTTTCTTCAAACTACTGTCAATATTCAAATTTTAACTAATGGTTGAAATCTTTTTGTTAAACAATCGTCAATAAGCGAATTTTAATACTAGGTTAGAATTTTTTTCTTGAAACTATCGCCTATATACGAAATTTGACTCTCGGTGGGAATTTTTTGGTCAACCTATCGTCAATGTACGAATTTTAACTCTTGGTGGGCACTTTTTTCTTCAAACTACTGTCAATATTCAAACTTTAACTAATGGTTGGAATCTTTTTGTCAAACAATCGTCAATACACGAATTTTAATACTAGGTTGGAATTTTTTTCTTCAAACTATCGCCTATATACGAAATTTAACTCACGGTGGGAATTTTTTGGTCAACCTATCGTCAATGTACGAATTTTAACTCTCGGTGGGAACTTTTTTCTTCAAACTACTGTCAATATTCAAACTTTAACTAATGGTTGGAATCTTTTTGTCAAACAATCGTCAATACACGAATTTTAATACTAGGTTGGAATTTTTTTCTTCAAACTATCGCCTATATACGAAATTTAACTCACGGTGGGAATTTTTTGGTCAACCTATCGTCAATGTACGAATTTTAACTCTCGGTGGGAACTTTTTTCTTCAAACTACTGTCAATATTCAAATTTTAACTAATGGTTGAAATCTTTTTGTTAAACAATCGTCAATAAACGAATTTTAATACTAGGTTAGAATTTTTTTCTTCAAACTACCGTCAATGTACGAATTTTAACTCTCGTTGGGAACTTTTTTCTTCAAACTACTGTCAATATTCAAATTTTAACTCCTGGTTGGAATCTTTTTGTCAAACAATCGTCAATACACGAATTTTAATACTAGGTTGGAATTTTTTTCTTCAAACTATAGCCTATATACGAAATTTAACTCTAGGTAGGAATTTTTTGGTCAACGTATCGTCAATGTACGAATTTTAACTCTCGGTGTGCACTTTTTCCTTCAAACTTCTGTCAATATTCAAATTTTAACTATTGGTTGGAATCTTTTTGTCAAACAATCGTCAATACACGAATTTTAATACTAGGTTGGAATTTTTTTCTTCAAACTATAGCCTATATACGAAATTTAACTCTAGGTAGGAATTTTTTGGTCAACGTATCGTCAATGTACGAATTTTAACTTTCGGTGTGCACTTTTTCCTTCAAACTTCTGTCAATATTCAAATTTTAACTATTGGTTGGAATCTTTTTGTCAGACAATCGTCAATACACGAATTTTAATACTAGGTTGGAATGTTATTCTTCAAACTATCGCCTATATACGAAACTTAACTCTCGGTAGGAATTTTTTGGTCAACCTATCGTCAATGTACGAATTTTAACTCTCGGTGGGAACTTTTTTCTTCAAACTACTGTCAATATTCAAATTTTAACTAATGGTTGAAATCTTTTTGTTAAACAATCGTCAATAAGAGAATTTTAATACTAGGTTAGAATTTTTTTCTTGAAACTATCGCCTATATACGAAATTTGACTCTCGGTGGGAATTTTTTGGTCAACCTATCGTCAATGTACGAATTTTGACTCTTGGTGGGCACTTTTTTCTTCAAACTACTGTCAATATTCAAATTTTAACTATTGGTTGGAATCTTTTTGTCAGACAATCGTCAATACACGAATTTTAATACTAGGTTGGAATGTTTTTCTTCAAACTATCGCCTATATACGAAACTTAACTCTCGGTAGGAATTTTTTGGTCAACCTATCGTCAATGTAAGAATTTTAACTCTCGGTGGGAACTTTTTTCTTCAAACTACTGTCAATATTCAAATTTTAACTAATGGTTGAAATCTTTTTGTTAAACAATCGTCAATAAGCGAATTTTAATACTAGGTTAGAATTTTTTTCTTGAAACTATCGCCTATATACGAAATTTGACTCTCGGTGGGAATTTTTTGGTCAACCTATCGTCAATGTACGAATTTTAACTCTTGGTGGGCACTTTTTTCTTCAAACTACTGTCAATATTCAAACTTTAACTAATGGTTGGAATCTTTTTGTCAAACAATCGTCAATACACGAATTTTAATACTAGGTTGGAATTTTTTTCTTCAAACTATCGCCTATATACGAAATTTAACTCACGGTGGGAATTTTTTGGTCAACCTATCGTCAATGTACGAATTTTAACTCTCGGTGGGAACTTTTTTCTTCAAACTACTGTCAATATTCAAACTTTAACTAATGGTTGGAATCTTTTTGTCAAACAATCGTCAATACACGAATTTTAATACTAGGTTGGAATTTTTTTCTTCAAACTATCGCCTATATACGAAATTTAACTCACGGTGGGAATTTTTTGGTCAACCTATCGTCAATGTACGAATTTTAACTCTCGGTGGGAACTTTTTTCTTCAAACTACTGTCAATATTCAAATTTCAACTAATGGTTGAAATCTTTTTGTTAAACAATCGTCAATAAACGAATTTTAATACTAGGTTAGAATTTTTTTCTTCAAACTACCGTCAATGTACGAATTTTAACTCTCGTTGGGAACTTTTTTCTTCAAACTACTGTCAATATTCAAATTTTAACTCCTGGTTGGAATCTTTTTGTCAAACAATCGTCAATACACGAATTTTAATACTAGGTTGGAATTTTTTTCTTCAAACTATAGCCTATATACGAAATTTAACTCTAGGTAGGAATTTTTTGGTCAACGTATCGTCAATGTACGAATTTTAACTCTCGGTGTGCACTTTTTCCTTCAAACTTCTGTCAATATTCAAATTTTAACTATTGGTTGGAATCTTTTTGTCAAACAATCGTCAATACACGAATTTTAATACTAGGTTGGAATTTTTTTCTTCAAACTATAGCCTATATACGAAATTTAACTCTAGGTAGGAATTTTTTGGTCAACGTATCGTCAATGTACGAATTTTAACTTTCGGTGTGCACTTTTTCCTTCAAACTTCTGTCAATATTCAAATTTTAACTATTGGTTGGAATCTTTTTGTCAGACAATCGTCAATACACGAATTTTAATACTAGGTTGGAATGTTTTTCTTCAAACTATCGCCTATATACGAAACTTAACTCTCGGTAGGAATTTTTTGGTCAACCTATCGTCAATGTACGAATTTTAACTCTCGGTGGGAACTTTTTTCTTCAAACTACTGTCAATATTCAAATTTTAACTAATGGTTGAAATCTTTTTGTTAAACAATCGTCAATAAGAGAATTTTAATACTAGGTTAGAATTTTTTTCTTGAAACTATCGCCTATATACGAAATTTGACTCTCGGTGGGAATTTTTTGGTCAACCTATCGTCAATGTACGAATTTTAACTCTTGGTGGGCACTTTTTTCTTCAAACTACTGTCAATATTCAAACTTTAACTAATGGTTGGAATCTTTTTGTCAAACAATCGTCAATACACGAATTTTAATACTAGGTTGGAATTTTTTTCTTCAAACTATCGCCTATATACGAAATTTAACTCACGGTGGGAATTTTTTGGTCAACCTATCGTCAATGTACGAATTTTAACTCTCGGTGGGAACTTTTTTCTTCAAACTACTGTCAATATTCAAACTTTAACTAATGGTTGGAATCTTTTTGTCAAACAATCGTCAATACACGAATTTTAATACTAGGTTGGAATTTTTTTCTTCAAACTATCGCCTATATACGAAATTTAACTCACGGTGGGAATTTTTTGGTCAACCTATCGTCAATGTACGAATTTTAACTCTCGGTGGGAACTTTTTTCTTCAAACTACTGTCAATATTCAAATTTTAACTAATGGTTGAAATCTTTTTGTTAAACAATCGTCAATAAACGAATTTTAATACTAGGTTAGAATTTTTTTCTTCAAACTACCGTCAATGTACGAATTTTAACTCTCGTTGGGAACTTTTTTCTTCAAACTACTGTCAATATTCAAATTTTAACTCCTGGTTGGAATCTTTTTGTCAAACAATCGTCAATACACGAATTTTAATACTAGGTTGGAATTTTTTTCTTGAAACTATTGCTTATATACGAAATTTGACTCTCGGTGGGAATTTTTTGGTCAACCTATCGACAATGTACGAATTTTAACTCTTGCTGGGCACTTTTTTCTTCAAACTACTGTCAATATTCAAACTTTAACTAATGGTTGGAATCTTTTTGTCAAACAATCGTCAATACACGAATTTTAATACTAGGTTGGAATTTTTTTCTTCAAACTATCGCCTATATACGAAATTTAACTCACGGTGGGAATTTTTTGGTCAACCTATCGTCAATGTACGAATTTTAACTCTCGGTGGGAACTTTTTTCTTCAAACTACTGTCAATATTCAAACTTTAACTAATGGTTGGAATCTTTTTGTCAAACAATCGTCAATACACGAATTTTAATACTAGGTTGGAATTTTTTTCTTCAAACTATCGCCTATATACGAAATTTAACTCACGGTGGGAATTTTTTGGTCAACCTATCGTCAATGTACGAATTTTAACTCTCGGTGGGAACTTTTTTCTTCAAACTACTGTCAATATTCAAATTTTAACTAATGGTTGAAATCTTTTTGTTAAACAATCGTCAATAAACGAATTTTAATACTAGGTTAGAATTTTTTTCTTCAAACTACCGTCAATGTACGAATTTTAACTCTCGTTGGGAACTTTTTTCTTCAAACTACTGTCAATATTCAAATTTTAACTCCTGGTTGGAATCTTTTTGTCAAACAATCGTCAATACACGAATTTTAATACTAGGTTGGAATTTTTTTCTTGAAACTATTGCTTATATACGAAATTTGACTCTCGGTGGGAATTTTTTGGTCAACCTATCGACAATGTACGAATTTTAACTCTTGCTGGGCACTTTTTTCTTCAAACTACTGTCAATACTCAAATCTTAACTAATGGTTGAAATCTTTTTGTCAGACAATCGTCAATAAACGAATTTTATTACTAGGTTGGAATTTTTTTCTTCAAACTATCGCCTATATACGAAATTTAACTCTGGGTGGGAATTTTTTGGTCAACCTATCGTCAATGTACGAATTTTAACTTTTGGTGGGCACTTTTTTCTTCAAACTACTGTCAATATTCAAACTTTAACTAATGGTTGGAATCTTTTTGTCAAACAATCGTCAATACACGAATTTTAATACTAGGTTGGAATTTTTTTCTTCAAACTATCGCCTATATACGAAATTTAACTCACGGTGGGAATTTTTTGGTCAACCTATCGTCAATGTACGAATTTTAACTCTCGGTGGGAACTTTTTTCTTCAAACTACTGTCAATATTCAAATTTTAACTAATGGTTGAAATCTTTTTGTTAAACAATCGTCAATAAACGAATTTTAATACTAGGTTAGAATTTTTTTCTTCAAACTACCGTCAATGTACGAATTTTAACTCTCGTTGGGAACTTTTTTCTTCAAACTACTGTCAATATTCAAATTTTAACTCCTGGTTGGAATCTTTTTGTCAAACAATCGTCAATACACGAATTTTAATACTAGGTTGGAATTTTTTTCTTCAAACTATAGCCTATATACGAAATTTAACTCTAGGTAGGAATTTTTTGGTCAACGTATCGTCAATGTACGAATTTTAACTTTCGGTGTGCACTTTTTCCTTCAAACTTCTGTCAATATTCAAATTTTAACTATTGGTTGGAATCTTTTTGTCAGACAATCGTCAATACACGAATTTTAATACTAGGTTGGAATGTTTTTCTTCAAACTATCGCCTATATACGAAACTTAACTCTCGGTAGGAATTTTTTGGTCAACCTATCGTCAATGTACGAATTTTAACTCTCGGTGGGAACTTTTTTCTTCAAACTACTGTCAATATTCAAATTTTAACTAATGGTTGAAATCTTTTTGTTAAACAATCGTCAATAAGAGAATTTTAATACTAGGTTAGAATTTTTTTCTTGAAACTATCGCCTATATACGAAATTTGACTCTCGGTGGGAATTTTTTGGTCAACCTATCGTCAATGTACGAATTTTAACTCTTGGTGGGCACTTTTTTCTTCAAACTACTGTCAATATTCAAACTTTAACTAATGGTTGGAATCTTTTTGTCAAACAATCGTCAATACACGAATTTTAATACTAGGTTGGAATTTTTTTCTTGAAACTATCGCCTATATACGAAATTTGACTCTCGGTGGGAATTTTTTGGTCAACCTATCGACAATGTACGAATTTTAACTCTTGGTGGGCACTTTTTTCTTCAAACTACTGTCAATACTCAAATCTTAACTAATGGTTGAAATCTTTTTGTCAGACAATCGTCAATAAACGAATTTTAATACCAGGTTGGAATTTTTTTCTTCAAACTATCGCCTATATACGAAATTTAACTCTGGGTGGGAATTTTTTGGTCAACCTATCGTCAATGTACGAATTTTAAGTTTTGGTGGGCACTTTTTTCTTCAAACTACTGTCAATATTCAAACTTTAACTAATGGTTGGAATCTTTTGGTCAAACAATCGTCAATACATGAATTTTAATACTAGGTTGGAATTTTTTTCTTCAAACTATCGCCTATGTACGAAATTTAACTCACGGTGGGAATTTTTTGGTCAACCTATCGTCAATGTACGAATTTTAACTCTCGGTGGGCTCTTTTTTCTTCAAACTACTGTCAATATTCAAATTTCAACTAATGGTTGAAATCTTTTTGTCAAACAATCGTCAATAAACGAATTTTAATACTAGGTTAGAATTTTTTTCTTCAAACTACCGTCAATGTACGAATTTTAACTCTCGGTGTGCTCTTTTTTCTTCAAACTACTGTCAATATTCAAATTTCAACTAATGGTTGAAATCTTTTTGTCAAACAATCGTCAATAAACGAATTTTAATACTAGGTTAGAATTTTTTTCTTCAAACTATCGCCTATATACGAAATTTATCTCTCGGTGTGAATTTTTTGGTCAACCTATCGTCAATGTACGAATTTTAACTCTCGGTGGGAACTTTTTTCTTCAAACTACTGTCAATATTCAAATTTTAACTAATGGTTGAAATCTTTTTGTCAGACAATCGTCAATAAACGAATTTTAATACTAGGTTGGAATTTCTTTCTTCAAACTATCGCCTATATACGAAATTTAACTCTCGGTGGGAATTTTTTGGTCAACCTATCGTCAATGTACGAATTTTAACTCTTGGTGGGCACTTTTTTCTTCAAACTACTGTCAATATTCAAACTTTAACTAATGGTTGGAATCTTTTTGTCAAACAATCGTCAATACACGAATTTTAATACTAGGTTGGAATTTTTTTCTTCAAACTATCGCCTATATACGAAATTTAACTCTGGGTGGGAATTTTTTGGTCAACCTATCGTCAATGTACGAATTTTAACTGTTGGTGGGCACTTTTTTCTTCAAACTACTGTCAATATTCAAATTTTAACTAATGGTTGAAATCCTTTTGTCAGACAATCGTCAATAAACGAATTTTAATACTAGGTTGGAATTATTTTCTTCAAACTATCGCCTATATACGAAATTTAACTCTGGGTGGGAATTTTTTGGTCAACCTATCGTCAATGTACGAATTTTAAGTTTTGGTGGGCACTTTTTTCTTCAAACTACTGTCAATATTCAAACTTTAACTAATGGTTGGAATCTTTTTGTCAAACAATCGTCAATACATGAATTTTAATACTAGGTTGGAATTTTTTTCTTCAAACTATCGCCTATATACGAAATTTAACTCACGGTAGGAATTTTTTGGTCAACCTATCGTCAATGTACGAATTTTAACTCTCGGTGGGCTCTTTTTTCTTCAAACTACTGTCAATATTCAAATTTCAACTAATGGTTGAAATCTTTTTGTCAAACAATCGTCAATAAACGAATTTTAATACTAGGTTGGAATTTTTTCTTCAAACTATTGTCAATATTCAAATTTTAAATATTGGTTGAAATCTTTATGTCAAACAATCGTCATTACACGAATTTTAATACTAGGTTGGAATTTTTTTCTTCAAACTGCTGTCAATATTCAAATTTTAACTACTGGTTGGAATCTTTTTGTCAAACAATCGCCAATGTACGAATTTTAACTCTGGGTGGGCACTTTTTCTTCAAACTACTATCAATACTCAAATTTTAACTATTGTTTGGAATCTTTTTGTCAAACAATCGTCAATACACGAATTTTAATACTAGGTTGGAATTCTTTTCTTCAAACTATCGTCAATATACGAAATTTAACTCTCGTTGGGAACTTTTTTCTTCAAACTACTGTCAATATTCAAATTTTAACTCCTGGTTGGAATCTTTTTGTCAAACAATCGTCAATACACGAATTTTAATACTAGGTTGGAATTTTTTTCTTCAAACTATAGCCTATATACGAAATTTAACTCTAGGTAGGAATTTTTTGGTCAACGTATCGTCAATGTACGAATTTTAACTCTCGGTGTGCACTTTTTCCTTCAAACTACTGTCAATATTCAAATTTTAACTATTGGTTGGAATCTTTTTGTCAAACAATCGTCAATACACGAACTTTAATACTAGGTTGGAATTTTTTTCTTCAAACTATCGCCTATATACGAAATTTAACTCACGGTGGGAATTTTTTGGTCAACCTATCGTCAATGTACGAATTTTAACTCTCGGTGGGAACTTTTTTCTTCAAACTACTGTCAATATTCAAATTTTAACTAATGGTTGAAATCTTTTTGTTAAACAATCGTCAATAAGCGAATTTTAACACTAGGTTGGAATTTTTTTCTTCAAACTATTGTCAATACTCAAATTTTACCTAATGGTTGAAATCTTTTTGTCAGACAATCGTCAATAAACGAATTTTAATACTAGGTTGGAATTTTTTTCTTCAAACTATCGCCTATATACGAAATTTAACTCTCGGTGGGAATTTTTTGGTCAACCTATCGTCAATGTACGAATTTTTACTCTTGGTGGGCACTTTTTTCTTCAAACTACTGTCAATATTCAAACTTTAACTAATGGTTGGAATCTTTTTGTCAAACAATCGTCAATACACGAATTTTAATACTAGGTTGGAATTTTTTTCTTCAAACTATCGCCTATATACGAAATTTAACTCTGGGTGGGAATTTTTTGGTCAACCTATCGTCAATGTACGAATTTTAACTCTCGGTGGGAACTTTTTTCTTCAAACTACTGTCAATATTCAAACTTTAACTAATGGTTGGAATCTTTTTGTCAAACAATCGTCAATACACGAATTTTAATACTAGGTTGGAATTTTTTTCTTCAAACTATCGCCTATATACGAAATTTAACTCACGGTGGGAATTTTTTGGTCAACCTATCGTCAATGTACGAATTTTAACTCTCGGTGGGAACTTTTTTCTTCAAACTACTGTCAATATTCAAATTTTAACTAATGGTTGAAATCTTTTTGTTAAACAATCGTCAATAAACGAATTTTAATACTAGGTTAGAATTTTTTTCTTCAAACTACCGTCAATGTACGAATTTTAACTCTCGTTGGGAACTTTTTTCTTCAAACTACTGTCAATATTCAAATTTTAACTCCTGGTTGGAATCTTTTTGTCAAACAATCGTCAATACACGAATTTTAATACTAGGTTGGAATTTTTTTCTTGAAACTATTGCTTATATACGAAATTTGACTCTCGGTGGGAATTTTTTGGTCAACCTATCGACAATGTACGAATTTTAACTCTTGCTGGGCACTTTTTTCTTCAAACTACTGTCAATACTCAAATCTTAACTAATGGTTGAAATCTGTTTGTCAGACAATCGTCAATAAACGAATTTTATTACTAGGTTGGAATTTTTTTCTTCAAACTATCGCCTATATACGAAATTTAACTCTGGGTGGGAATTTTTTGGTCAACCTATCGTCAATGTACGAATTTTAACTTTTGGTGGGCACTTTTTTCTTCAAACTACTGTCAATATTCAAACTTTAACTAATGGTTGGAATCTTTTTGTCAAACTATCGTCAATACACGAATTTTAATACTAGGTTGGAATTTTTTTCTTCAAACTATCGCCTATATACGAAATTTAACTCACGGTGGGAATTTTTTGGTCAACCTATCGTCAATGTACGAATTTTAACTCTCGGTGGGAACTTTTTTCTTCAAACTACTGTCAATATTCAAATTTTAACTAATGGTTGAAATCTTTTTGTTAAACAATCGTCAATAAACGAATTTTAATACTAGGTTAGAATTTTTTTCTTCAAACTACCGTCAATGTACGAATTTTAACTCTCGTTGGGAACTTTTTTCTTCAAACTACTGTCAATATTCAAATTTTAACTCCTGGTTGGAATCTTTTTGTCAAACAATCGTCAATACACGAATTTTAATACTAGGTTGGAATTTTTTTCTTGAAACTATTGCTTATATACGAAATTTGACTCTCGGTGGGAATTTTTTGGTCAACCTATCGACAATGTACGAATTTTAACTCTTGCTGGGCACTTTTTTCTTCAAACTACTGTCAATACTCAAATCTTAACTAATGGTTGAAATCTGTTTGTCAGACAATCGTCAATAAACGAATTTTATTACTAGGTTGGAATTTTTTTCTTCAAACTATCGCCTATATACGAAATTTAACTCTGGGTGGGAATTTTTTGGTCAACCTATCGTCAATGTACGAATTTTAACTTTTGGTGGGCACTTTTTTCTTCAAACTACTGTCAATATTCAAACTTTAACTAATGGTTGGAATCTTTTTGTCAAACTATCGTCAATACACGAATTTTAATACTAGGTTGGAATTTTTTTCTTCAAACTATCGCCTATATACGAAATTTAACTCACGGTGGGAATTTTTTGGTCAACCTATCGTCAATGTACGAATTTTAACTCTCGGTGGGAACTTTTTTCTTCAAACTACTGTCAATATTCAAATTTTAACTAATGGTTGAAATCTTTTTGTTAAACAATCGTCAATAAACGAATTTTAATACTAGGTTAGAATTTTTTTCTTCAAACTACCGTCAATGTACGAATTTTAACTCTCGTTGGGAACTTTTTTCTTCAAACTACTGTCAATATTCAAATTTTAACTCCTGGTTGGAATCTTTTTGTCAAACAATCGTCAATACACGAATTTTAATACTAGGTTGGAATTTTTTTCTTCAAACTATAGCCTATATACGAAATTTAACTCTAGGTAGGAATTTTTTGGTCAACGTATCGTCAATGTACGAATTTTAACTCTCGGTGTGCACTTTTTCCTTCAAACTTCTGTCAATATTCAAATTTTAACTATTGGTTGGAATCTTTTTGTCAGACAATCGTCAATACACGAATTTTAATACTAGGTTGGAATGTTTTTCTTCAAACTATCGCCTATATACGAAACTTAACTCTCGGTAGGAATTTTTTGGTCAACCTATCGTCAATGTACGAATTTTAACTCTCGGTGGGAACTTTTTTCTTCAAACTACTGTCAATATTCAAATTTTAACTAATGGTTGAAATCTTTTTGTTAAACAATCGTCAATAAGTGAATTTTAATACTAGGTTAGAATTTTTTTCTTGAAACTATCGCCTATATACGAAATTTGACTCTCGGTGGGAATTTTTTGGTCAACCTATCGTCAATGTACGAATTTTAACTCTTGGTGGGCACTTTTTTCTTCAAACTACTGTCAATATTCAAACTTTAACTAATGGTTGGAATCTTTTTGTCAAACAATCGTCAATACACGAATTTTAATACTAGGTTGGAATTTTTTTCTTCAAACTATCGCCTATATACGAAATTTAACTCACGGTGGGAATTTTTTGGTCAACCTATCGTCAATGTACGAATTTTAACTCTCGGTGGGAACTTTTTTCTTCAAACTACTGTCAATATTCAAACTTTAACTAATGGTTGGAATCTTTTTGTCAAACAATCGTCAATACACGAATTTTAATACTAGGTTGGAATTTTTTTCTTCAAACTATCGCCTATATACGAAATTTAACTCACGGTGGGAATTTTTTGGTCAACCTATCGTCAATGTACGAATTTTAACTCTCGGTGGGAACTTTTTTCTTCAAACTACTGTCAATATTCAAATTTTAACTAATGGTTGAAATCTTTTTGTTAAACAATCGTCAATAAACGAATTTTAATACTAGGTTAGAATTTTTTTCTTCAAACTACCGTCAATGTACGAATTTTAACTCTCGTTGGGAACTTTTTTCTTCAAACTACTGTCAATATTCAAATTTTAACTCCTGGTTGGAATCTTTTTGTCAAACAATCGTCAATACACGAATTTTAATACTAGGTTGGAATTTTTTTCTTGAAACTATTGCTTATATACGAAATTTGACTCTCGGTGGGAATTTTTTGGTCAACCTATCGACAATGTACGAATTTTAACTCTTGCTGGGCACTTTTTTCTTCAAACTACTGTCAATACTCAAATCTTAACTAATGGTTGAAATCTTTTTGTCAGACAATCGTCAATAAACGAATTTTATTACTAGGTTGGAATTTTTTTCTTCAAACTATCGCCTATATACGAAATTTAACTCTGGGTGGGAATTTTTTGGTCAACCTATCGTCAATGTACGAATTTTAACTTTTGGTGGGCACTTTTTTCTTCAAACTACTGTCAATATTCAAACTTTAACTAATGGTTGGAATCTTTTTGTCAAACTATCGTCAATACACGAATTTTAATACTAGGTTGGAATTTTTTTCTTCAAACTATCGCCTATATACGAAATTTAACTCACGGTGGGAATTTTTTGGTCAACCTATCGTCAATGTACGAATTTTAACTCTCGGTGGGAACTTTTTTCTTCAAACTACTGTCAATATTCAAATTTTAACTAATGGTTGAAATCTTTTTGTTAAACAATCGTCAATAAACGAATTTTAATACTAGGTTAGAATTTTTTTCTTCAAACTACCGTCAATGTACGAATTTTAACTCTCGTTGGGAACTTTTTTCTTCAAACTACTGTCAATATTCAAATTTTAACTCCTGGTTGGAATCTTTTTGTCAAACAATCGTCAATACACGAATTTTAATACTAGGTTGGAATTTTTTTCTTCAAACTATAGCCTATATACGAAATTTAACTCTAGGTAGGAATTTTTTGGTCAACGTATCGTCAATGTACGAATTTTAACTCTCGGTGTGCACTTTTTCCTTCAAACTTCTGTCAATATTCAAATTTTAACTATTGGTTGGAATCTTTTTGTCAGACAATCGTCAATACACGAATTTTAATACTAGGTTGGAATGTTTTTCTTCAAACTATCGCCTATATACGAAACTTAACTCTCGGTAGGAATTTTTTGGTCAACCTATCGTCAATGTACGAATTTTAACTCTCGGTGGGAACTTTTTTCTTCAAACTACTGTCAATATTCAAATTTTAACTAATGGTTGAAATCTTTTTGTTAAACAATCGTCAATAAACGAATTTTAATACTAGGTTAGAATTTTTTTCTTCAAACTACCGTCAATGTACGAATTTTAACTCTCGTTGGGAACTTTTTTCTTCAAACTACTGTCAATATTCAAATTTTAACTCCTGGTTGGAATCTTTTTGTCAAACAATCGTCAATACACGAATTTTAATACTAGGTTGGAATTTTTTTCTTCAAACTATAGCCTATATACGAAATTTAACTCTAGGTAGGAATTTTTTGGTCAACGTATCGTCAATGTACGAATTTTAACTCTCGGTGTGCACTTTTTCCTTCAAACTTCTGTCAATATTCAAATTTTAACTATTGGTTGGAATCTTTTTGTCAGACAATCGTCAATACACGAATTTTAATACTAGGTTGGAATGTTTTTCTTCAAACTATCGCCTATATACGAAACTTAACTCTCGGTAGGAATTTTTTGGTCAACCTATCGTCAATGTACGAATTTTAACTCTCGGTGGGAACTTTTTTCTTCAAACTACTGTCAATATTCAAATTTTAACTAATGGTTGAAATCTTTTTGTTAAACAATCGTCAATAAGAGAATTTTAATACTAGGTTAGAATTTTTTTCTTGAAACTATCGCCTATATACGAAATTTGACTCTCGGTGGGAATTTTTTGGTCAACCTATCGTCAATGTACGAATTTTAACTCTTGGTGGGCACTTTTTTCTTCAAACTACTGTCAATATTCAAACTTTAACTAATGGTTGGAATCTTTTTGTCAAACAATCGTCAATACACGAATTTTAATACTAGGTTGGAATTTTTTTCTTCAAACTATCGCCTATATACGAAATTTAACTCACGGTGGGAATTTTTTGGTCAACCTATCGTCAATGTACGAATTTTAACTCTCGGTGGGAACTTTTTTCTTCAAACTACTGTCAATATTCAAACTTTAACTAATGGTTGGAATCTTTTTGTCAAACAATCGTCAATACACGAATTTTAATACTAGGTTGGAATTTTTTTCTTCAAACTATCGCCTATATACGAAATTTAACTCACGGTGGGAATTTTTTGGTCAACCTATCGTCAATGTAATAATTTTAACTTTCGGTGGGAACTTTTTTCTTCAAACTACTGTCAATATTCAAATTTTAACTAATGGTTGAAATCTTTTTGTTAAACAATCTTCAATAAACGAATTTTAATACTAGGTTAGAATTTTTTTCTTCAAACCACCGTCAATGTACGAATTTTAACTCTCGTTGGGAACTTTTTTCTTCAAACTACTGTCAATATTCAAATTTTAACTCCTGGTTGGAATCTTTTTGTCAAACAATCGTCAATACACGAATTTTAATACTAGGTTGGAATTTTTTTCTTCAAACTATAGCCTATATACGAAATTTAACTCTAGGTAGGAATTTTTTGGTCAACGTATCGTCAATGTACGAATTTTAACTCTCGGTGTGCACTTTTTCCTTCAAACTTCTGTCAATATTCAAATTTTAACTATTGGTTGGAATCTTTTTGTCAGACAATCGTCAATACACGAATTTTAATACTAGGTTGGAATGTTTTTCTTCAAACTATCGCCTATATACGAAACTTAACTCTCGGTAGGAATTTTTTGGTCAACCTATCGTCAATGTACGAATTTTAACTCTCGGTGGGAACTTTTTTCTTCAAACTACTGTCAATATTCAAATTTTAACTAATGGTTGAAATCTTTTTGTTAAACAATCGTCAATAAGCGAATTTTAATACTAGGTTAGAATTTTTTTCTTGAAACTATCGCCTATATACGAAATTTGACTCTCGGTGGGAATTTTTTGGTCAACCTATCGTCAATGTACGAATTTTAACTCTTGGTGGGCACTTTTTTCTTCAAACTACTGTCAATATTCAAACTTTAACTAATGGTTGGAATCTTTTTGTCAAACAATCGTCAATACACGAATTTTAATACTAGGTTGGAATTTTTTTCTTCAAACTATCGCCTATATACGAAATTTAACTCACGGTGGGAATTTTTTGGTCAACCTATCGTCAATGTACGAATTTTAACTCTCGGTGGGAACTTTTTTCTTCAAACTACTGTCAATATTCAAACTTTAACTAATGGTTGGAATCTTTTTGTCAAACAATCGTCAATACACGAATTTTAATACTAGGTTGGAATTTTTTTCTTGAAACTATCGCCTATATACGAAATTTAACTCACGGTGGGAATTTTTTGGTCAACCTATCGTCAATGTACGAATTTTAACTCTCGGTGGGAACTTTTTTCTTCAAACTACTGTCAATATTCAAATTTTAACTAATGGTTGAAATCTTTTTGTTAAACAATCGTCAATAAACGAATTTTAATACTAGGTTAGAATTTTTTTCTTCAAACTACCGTCAATGTACGAATTTTAACTCTCGTTGGAAACTTTTTTCTTCAAACTACTGTCAATATTCAAATTTTAACTCCTGGTTGGAATCTTTTTGTCAAACAATCGTCAATACACGAATTTTAATATTAGGTTGGAATTTTTTTCTTCAAACTATAGCCTATATACGAAATTTAACTCTAGGTAGGAATTTTTTGGTCAACGTATCGTCAATGTACGAATTTTAACTCTCGGTGTGCACTTTTTCCTTCAAACTTCTGTCAATATTCAAATTTTAACTATTGGTTGGAATCTTTTTGTCAGACAATCGTCAATACACGAATTTTAATACTAGGTTGGAATGTTTTTCTTCAAACTATCGCCTATATACGAAACTTAACTCTCGGTAGGAATTTTTTGGTCAACCTATCGTCAATGTACGAATTTTAACTCTCGGTGGGAACTTTTTTCTTCAAACTACTGTCAATATTCAAATTTTAACTAATGGTTGAAATCTTTTTGTTAAACAATCGTCAATAAGAGAATTTTAATACTAGGTTAGAATTTTTTTCTTGAAACTATCGCCTATATACGAAATTTGACTCTCGGTGGGAATTTTTTGGTCAACCTATCGTCAATGTACGAATTTTAACTCTTGGTGGGCACTTTTTTCTTCAAACTACTGTCAATATTCAAACTTTAACTAATGGTTGGAATCTTTTTGTCAAACAATCGTCAATACACGAATTTTAATACTAGGTTGGAATTTTTTTCTTCAAACTATCGCCTATATACGAAATTTAACTCACGGTGGGAATTTTTTGGTCAACCTATCGTCAATGTACGAATTTTAACTCTCGGTGGGAACTTTTTTCTTCAAACTACTGTCAATATTCAAACTTTAACTAATGGTTGGAATCTTTTTGTCAAACAATCGTCAATACACGAATTTTAATACTAGGTTGGAATTTTTTTCTTCAAACTATCGCCTATATACGAAATTTAACTCACGGTGGGAATTTTTTGGTCAACCTATCGTCAATGTAATAATTTTAACTCTCGGTGGGAACTTTTTTCTTCAAACTACTGTCAATATTCAAATTTTAACTAATGGTTGAAATCTTTTTGTTAAACAATCTTCAATAAACGAATTTTAATACTAGGTTAGAATTTTTTTCTTCAAACCACCGTCAATGTACGAATTTTAACTCTCGTTGGGAACTTTTTTCTTCAAACTACTGTCAATATTCAAATTTTAACTCCTGGTTGGAATCTTTTTGTCAAACAATCGTCAATACACGAATTTTAATACTAGGCTGGAATTTTTTTCTTCAAACTATAGCCTATATACGAAATTTAACTCTAGGTAGGAATTTTTTGGTCAACGTATCGCCAATGTACGAATTTTAACTCTCGGTGTGCACTTTTTCCTTCAAACTTCTGTCAATATTCAAATTTTAACTATTGGTTGGAATCTTTTTGTCAGACAATCGTCAATACACGAATTTTAATACTAGGTTGGAATGTTTTTCTTCAAACTATCGCCTATATACGAAACTTAACTCTCGGTAGGAATTTTTTGGTCAACCTATCGTCAATGTACGAATTTTAACTCTCGGTGGGAACTTTTTTCTTCAAACTACTGTCAATATTCAAATTTTAACTAATGGTTGAAATCTTTTTGTTAAACAATCGTCAATAAGCGAATTTTAATACTAGGTTAGAATTTTTTTCTTGAAACTATCGCCTATATACGAAATTTGACTCTCGGTGGGAATTTTTTGGTCAACCTATCGTCAATGTACGAATTTTAACTCTTGGTGGGCACTTTTTTCTTCAAACTACTGTCAATATTCAAACTTTAACTAATGGTTGGAATCTTTTTGTCAAACAATCGTCAATACACGAATTTTAATACTAGGTTGGAATTTTTTTCTTCAAACTATCGCCTATATACGAAATTTAACTCACGGTGGGAATTTTTTGGTCAACCTATCGTCAATGTACGAATTTTAACTCTCGGTGGGAACTTTTTTCTTCAAACTACTGTCAATATTCAAACTTTAACTAATGGTTGGAATCTTTTTGTCAAACAATCGTCAATACACGAATTTTAATACTAGGTTGGAATTTTTTTCTTCAAACTATCGCCTATATACGAAATTTAACTCACGGTGGGAATTTTTTGGTCAACCTATCGTCAATGTACGAATTTTAACTCTCGGTGGGAACTTTTTTCTTCAAACTACTGTCAATATTCAAATTTTAACTAATGGTTGAAATCTTTTTGTTAAACAATCGTCAATAAACGAATTTTAATACTAGGTTAGAATTTTTTTCTTCAAACTACCGTCAATGTACGAATTTTAACTCTCGTTGGGAACTTTTTTCTTCAAACTACTGTCAATATTCAAATTTTAACTCCTGGTTGGAATCTTTTTGTCAAACAATCGTCAATACACGAATTTTAATACTAGGTTGGAATTTTTTTCTTCAAACTATAGCCTATATACGAAATT
Source organism: Xylocopa sonorina (assembly GCF_050948175.1). Lineage (NCBI taxonomy): Eukaryota > Metazoa > Arthropoda > Insecta > Hymenoptera > Apidae > Xylocopa > Xylocopa sonorina. Next base: position 869,028 of record NW_027490114.1, on the reverse strand, counting down.
TAACTCTAGGTAGGAATTTTTTGGTCAACGTATCGTCAATGTACGAATTTTAACTCTCGGTGTGCACTTTTTCCTTCAAACTTCTGTCAATATTCAAATTTTAACTATTGGTTGGAATCTTTTTGTCAAACAATCGTCAATACACGAATTTTAATACTAGGTTGGAATTTTTTTCTTCAAACTATAGCCTATATACGAAATTTAACTCTAGGTAGGAATTTTTTGGTCAACGTATCGTCAATGTACGAATTTTAACTTTCGGTGTGCACTTTTTCCTTCAAACTTCTGTCAATATTCAAATTTTAACTATTGGTTGGAATCTTTTTGTCAGACAATCGTCAATACACGAATTTTAATACTAGGTTGGAATGTTTTTCTTCAAACTATCGCCTATATACGAAACTTAACTCTCGGTAGGAATTTTTTGGTCAACCTATCGTCAATGTACGAATTTTAACTCTCGGTGGGAACTTTTTTCTTCAAACTACTGTCAATATTCAAATTTTAACTAATGGTTGAAATCTTTTTGTTAAACAATCGTCAATAAGAGAATTTTAATACTAGGTTAGAATTTTTTTCTTGAAACTATCGCCTATATACGAAATTTGACTCTCGGTGGGAATTTTTTGGTCAACCTATCGTCAATGTACGAATTTTAACTCTTGGTGGGCACTTTTTTCTTCAAACTACTGTCAATATTCAAATTTTAACTATTGGTTGGAATCTTTTTGTCAGACAATCGTCAATACACGAATTTTAATACTAGGTTGGAATGTTTTTCTTCAAACTATCGCCTATATACGAAACTTAACTCTCGGTAGGAATTTTTTGGTCAACCTATCGTCAATGTAAGAATTTTAACTCTCGGTGGGAACTTTTTTCTTCAAACTACTGTCAATATTCAAATTTTAACTAATGGTTGAAATCTTTTTGTTAAACAATCGTCAATAAGCGAATTTTAATACTAGGTTAGAATTTTTTTCTTGAAACTATCGCCTATATACGAAATTTGACTCTCGGTGGGAATTTTTTGGTCAACCTATCGTCAATGTACGAATTTTAACTCTTGGTGGGCACTTTTTTCTTCAAACTACTGTCAATATTCAAACTTTAACTAATGGTTGGAATCTTTTTGTCAAACAATCGTCAATACACGAATTTTAATACTAGGTTGGAATTTTTTTCTTCAAACTATCGCCTATATACGAAATTTAACTCACGGTGGGAATTTTTTGGTCAACCTATCGTCAATGTACGAATTTTAACTCTCGGTGGGAACTTTTTTCTTCAAACTACTGTCAATATTCAAACTTTAACTAATGGTTGGAATCTTTTTGTCAAACAATCGTCAATACACGAATTTTAATACTAGGTTGGAATTTTTTTCTTCAAACTATCGCCTATATACGAAATTTAACTCACGGTGGGAATTTTTTGGTCAACCTATCGTCAATGTACGAATTTTAACTCTCGGTGGGAACTTTTTTCTTCAAACTACTGTCAATATTCAAATTTCAACTAATGGTTGAAATCTTTTTGTTAAACAATCGTCAATAAACGAATTTTAATACTAGGTTAGAATTTTTTTCTTCAAACTACCGTCAATGTACGAATTTTAACTCTCGTTGGGAACTTTTTTCTTCAAACTACTGTCAATATTCAAATTTTAACTCCTGGTTGGAATCTTTTTGTCAAACAATCGTCAATACACGAATTTTAATACTAGGTTGGAATTTTTTTCTTCAAACTATAGCCTATATACGTAATTTAACTCTAGGTAGGAATTTTTTGGTCAACGTATCGTCAATGTACGAATTTTAACTCTCGGTGTGCACTTTTTCCTTCAAACTTCTGTCAATATTCAAATTTTAACTATTGGTTGGAATCTTTTTGTCAAACAATCGTCAATACACGAATTTTAATACTAGGTTGGAATTTTTTTCTTCAAACTATAGCCTATATACGAAATTTAACTCTAGGTAGGAATTTTTTGGTCAACGTATCGTCAATGTACGAATTTTAACTTTCGGTGTGCACTTTTTCCTTCAAACTTCTGTCAATATTCAAATTTTAACTATTGGTTGGAATCTTTTTGTCAGACAATCGTCAATACACGAATTTTAATACTAGGTTGGAATGTTTTTCTTCAAACTATCGCCTATATACGAAACTTAACTCTCGGTAGGAATTTTTTGGTCAACCTATCGTCAATGTACGAATTTTAACTCTCGGTGGGAACTTTTTTCTTCAAACTACTGTCAATATTCAAATTTTAACTAATGGTTGAAATCTTTTTGTTAAACAATCGTCAATAAGAGAATTTTAATACTAGGTTAGAATTTTTTTCTTGAAACTATCGCCTATATACGAAATTTGACTCTCGGTGGGAATTTTTTGGTCAACCTATCGTCAATGTACGAATTTTAACTCTTGGTGGGCACTTTTTTCTTCAAACTACTGTCAATATTCAAACTTTAACTAATGGTTGGAATCTTTTTGTCAAACAATCGTCAATACACGAATTTTAATACTAGGTTGGAATTTTTTTCTTCAAACTATCGCCTATATACGAAATTTAACTCACGGTGGGAATTTTTTGGTCAACCTATCGTCAATGTACGAATTTTAACTCTCGGTGGGAACTTTTTTCTTCAAACTACTGTCAATATTCAAATTTTAACTAATGGTTGAAATCTTTTTGTTAAACAATCGTCAATAAACGAATTTTAATACTAGGTTAGAATTTTTTTCTTCAAACTACCGTCAATATACGAATTTTAACTCTCGTTGGGAACTTTTTTCTTCAAACTACTGTCAATATTCAAATTTTAACTCCTGGTTGGAATCTTTTTGTCAAACAATCGTCAATACACGAATTTTAATACTAGGTTGGAATTTTTTTCTTGAAACTATTGCTTATATACGAAATTTGACTCTCGGTGGGAATTTTTTGGTCAACCTATCGACAATGTACGAATTTTAACTCTTGCTGGGCACTTTTTTCTTCAAACTACTGTCAATACTCAAATCTTAACTAATGGTTGAAATCTTTTTGTCAGACAATCGTCAATAAACGAATTTTATTACTAGGTTGGAATTTTTTTCTTCAAACTATCGCCTATATACGAAATTTAACTCTGGGTGGGAATTTTTTGGTCAACCTATCGTCAATGTACGAATTTTAACTTTTGGTGGGCACTTTTTTCTTCAAACTACTGTCAATATTCAAACTTTAACTAATGGTTGGAATCTTTTTGTCAAACAATCGTCAATACACGAATTTTAATACTAGGTTGGAATTTTTTTCTTCAAACTATCGCCTATATACGAAATTTAACTCACGGTGGGAATTTTTTGGTCAACCTATCGTCAATGTAATAATTTTAACTCTCGGTGGGAACTTTTTTCTTCAAACTACTGTCAATATTCAAATTTTAACTAATGGTTGAAATCTTTTTGTTAAACAATCTTCAATAAACGAATTTTAATACTAGGTTAGAATTTTTTTCTTCAAACCACCGTCAATGTACGAATTTTAACTCTCGTTGGGAACTTTTTTCTTCAAACTACTGTCAATATTCAAATTTTAACTCCTGGTTGGAATCTTTTTGTCAAACAATCGTCAATACACGAATTTTAATACTAGGTTGGAATTTTTTTCTTCAAACTATAGCCTATATACGAAATTTAACTCTAGGTAGGAATTTTTTGGTCAACGTATCGTCAATGTACGAATTTTAACTCTCGGTGTGCACTTCTTCCTTCAAACTTCTGTCAATATTCAAATTTTAACTATTGGTTGGAATCTTTTTGTCAGACAATCGTCAATACACGAATTTTAATACTAGGTTGGAATGTTTTTCTTCAAACTATCGCCTATATACGAAACTTAACTCTCGGTAGGAATTTTTTGGTCAACCTATCGTCAATGTACGAATTTTAACTCTCGGTGGGAACTTTTTTCTTCAAACTACTGTCAATATTCAAATTTTAACTAATGGTTGAAATCTTTTTGTTAAACAATCGTCAATAAGCGAATTTTAATACTAGGTTAGAATTTTTATCTTGAAACTATCGCCTATATACGAAATTTGACTCTCGGTGGGAATTTTTTGGTCAACCTATCGTCAATGTACGAATTTTAACTCTTGGTGGGCACTTTTTTCTTCAAACTACTGTCAATATTCAAACTTTAACTAATGGTTGGAATCTTTTTGTCAAACAATCGTCAATACACGAATTTTAATACTAGGTTGGAATTTTTTTCTTCAAACTATCGCCTATATACGAAATTTAACTCACGGTGGGAATTTTTTGGTCAACCTATCGTCAATGTACGAATTTTAACTCTCGGTGGGAACTTTTTTCTTCAAACTACTGTCAATATTCAAACTTTAACTAATGGTTGGAATCTTTTTGTCAAACAATCGTCAATACACGAATTTTAATACTAGGTTGGAATTTTTTTCTTCAAACTATCGCCTATATACGAAATTTAACTCACGGTGGGAATTTTTTGGTCAACCTATCGTCAATGTAATAATTATAACTCTCGGTGGGAACTTTTTTCTTCAAACTACTGTCAATATTCAAATTTTAACTAATGGTTGAAATCTTTTTGTTAAACAATCTTCAATAAACGAATTTTAATACTAGGTTAGAATTTTTTTCTTCAAACCACCGTCAATGTACGAATTTTAACTCTCGTTGGGAACTTTTTTCTTCAAACTACTGTCAATATTCAAATTTTAACGCCTGGTTGGAATCCTTTTGTCAAACAATCGTCAATACACGAATTTTAATACTAGGTTGGAATTTTTTTCTTCAAACTATTGCCTATATACTAAATTTAACTCTGGGTGGGAATTTTTTGGTCAACCTATCGTCAATGTACGAATTTTAACTGTTGGTGGGCACTTTTTTCTTCAAACTACTGTCAATATTCAAATTTTAACTAATGGTTGAAATCTTTTTGTCAGACAATCGTCAATAAACGAATTTTAATACTAGGTTGGAATTTTTTTCTTCAAACTAACGCCTATATACGAAATTTAACTCTGGGTGGGAATTTTTTGGTCAACCTATCGTCAATGTACGAATTTTAAGTTTTGGTGGGCACTTTTTTCTTCAAACTACTGTCAATATTCAAACTTTAACTAATGGTTGGAATCTTTTTGTCAAACAATCGTCAATACATGAATTTTAATACTAGGTTGGAATTTTTTTCTTCAAACTATCGCCTATGTACGAAATTTAACTCACGGTGGGAATTTTTTGGTCAACCTATCGTCAATGTACGAATTTTAACTCTCGGTGGGCTCTTTTTTCTTCAAACTACTGTCAATATTCAAATTTCAACTAATGGTTGAAATCTTTTTGTCAAACAATCATCAATAAACGAATTTTAATACTAGGTTGGAATTTTTTCTTCAAACTATTGTCAATATTCAAATTTTAAATATTGGTTGAAATCTTTATGTCAAACAATCGTCATTACACGAATTTTAATACTAGGTTGGAATTTTTTTCTTCAAACTGCTGTCAATATTCAAATTTTAACTACTGGTTGGAATCTTTTTGTCAAACAATCGCCAATGTACGAATTTTAACTCTGGGTGGGCACTTTTTCTTCAAACTACTATCAATACTCAAATTTTAACTATTGTTTGGAATCTTTTTGTCAAACAATCGTCAATACACGAATTTTAATACTAGGTTGGAATTCTTTTCTTCAAACTATCGTCAATATACGAAATTTAACTCTCGTTGGGAACTTTTTTCTTCAAACTACTGTCAATATTCAAATTTTAACTCCTGGTTGGAATCTTTTTGTCAAACAATCGTCAATACACGAATTTTAATACTAGGTTGGAATTTTTTTCTTCAAACTATCGCCTATATACGAAATTTAACTCACGGTGGGAATTTTTTGGTCAACCTATCGTCAATGTACGAATTTTAACTCTCGGTGGGCTCTTTTTTCTTCAAACTGCTGTCAATATTCAAATTTCAACTAATTGGTGAAATCTTTTTGTCAAACAATCGTCAATAAACGAATTTTAATACTAGGTTAGAATTTTTTTCTTCAAATTACCGTCAATGTACGAATTTTAACTCTCGGTGTGCTCTTTTTTCTTCAAACTACTGTCAATATTCAAATTTCAACTAATGGTTGAAATCTTTTTGTCAAACAATCGTCAATAAACGAATTTTAATACTAGGTTAGAATTTTTTTCTTCAAACTACCGTCAATGTACGAATTTTAACTCTCGGTGGGAACTTTTTTCTTCAAACTACTGTCAATATTCAAATTTAAACTATTGGTTGGAATCTTTTTGTTAAACAATCGTCAATAAACGAATTTTAATACTAGGTTAGAATTTTTTTCTTCAAACTACCGTCAATGTACGAATTTTAACTCTCGTTGGGAACTTTTTTCTTCAAACTACTGTCAATATTCAAATTTTAACTCCTGGTTGGAATCTTTTTGTCAAACAATCGTCAATACACGAATTTTAATACTAGCTTGGAATTTTTTTCTTCAAGCTATAGCCTATATACGAAATTTAACTCTAGGTAGGAATTTTTTGGTCAACGTATCGTCAATGTACGAATTTTAACTCTCGGTGTGCACTTTTTCCTTCAAACTTCTGTCAATATTCAAATTTTAACTATTGGTTGGAATCTTTTTGTCAAACAATCGTCAATACACGAATTTTAATACTAGGTTGGAATTTTTTTCTTCAAACTATTGTCTATATACGAAATTTAACTCTCGGTGTGAATTTTTTGGTCAAGCTATCGTCAATGTACGAATTTTAACTGTTGGTGGGCACTTTTTTCTTCAAACTACTGTCAATATTCAAATTTTAACTAATGGTTGAAATCTTTTTGTCAGACAATCGTCAATAAACGAATTTTAATACTAGGTTGGAATGTTTTTCTTCAAACTATCGCCTATATACGAAACTTAACTCTCGGTAGGAATTTTTTGGTCAACCTATCGTCAATGTACGAATTTTAACTCTCGGTGGGAACTTTTTTCTTCAAACTACTGTCAATATTCAAATTTTAACTATTGGTTGGAATCTTTTTGTCAAACAATCGTCAATACACGAATTTTAATACTAGGTTGGAATTTTTTTCTTGAAACTATCGCCTATATACGAAATTTGACTCTCGGTGGGAATTTTTTGGTCAACCTATCGACAATGTTCGAATTTTAACTCTTGGTGGGCACTTTTTTCTTCAAACTACTGTCAATACTCAAATCTTAACTAATGGTTGAAATCTTTTTGTCAGACAATCGTCAATAAACGAATTTTAATACCAGGTTGGAATTTTTTTCTTCAAACTATCGCCTATATACGAAATTTAACTCTGGGTGGAAATTTTTTGGTCAACCTATCGTCAATGTACGAATTTTAAGTTTTGGTGGGCACTTTTTTCTTCAAACTACTGTCAATATTCAAACTTTAACTAATGGTTGGAATCTTTTGGTCAAACAATCGTCAATACATGAATTTTAATACTAGGTTGGAATTTTTTTCTTCAAACTATCGCCTATGTACGAAATTTAACTCACGGTGGGAATTTTTTGGTCAACCTATCGTCAATGTACGAATTTTAACTCTCGGTGGGCTCTTTTTTCTTCAAACTACTGTCAATATTCAAATTTCAACTAATGGTTGAAATCTTTTTGTCAAACAATCGTCAATAAACGAATTTTAATACTAGGTTAGAATTTTTTTCTTCAAACTACCGTCAATGTACGAATTTTAACTCTCGGTGTGCTCTTTTTTCTTCAAACTACTGTCAATATTCAAATTTCAACTAATGGTTGAAATCTTTTTGTCAAACAATCGTCAATAAACGAATTTTAATACTAGGTTAGAATTTTTTTCTTCAAACTATCGCCTATATACGAAATTTATCTCTCGGTGTGAATTTTTTGGTCAACCTATCGTCAATGTACGAATTTTAACTCTCGGTGGGAACTTTTTTCTTCAAACTACTGTCAATATTCAAATTTTAACTAATGGTTGAAATCTTTTTGTCAGACAATCGTCAATAAACGAATTTTAATACTAGGTTGGAATTTCTTTCTTCAAACTATCGCCTATATACGAAATTTAACTCTCGGTGGGAATTTTTTGGTCAACCTATCGTCAATGTACGAATTTTAACTCTTGGTGGGCACTTTTTTCTTCAAACTACTGTCAATATTCAAACTTTAACTAATGGTTGGAATCTTTTTGTCAAACAATCGTCAATACACGAATTTTAGTACTAGGTTGGAATTTTTTTCTTCAAACTGTCGCCTATATACGTAATTTAACTCTCGGTGGGAATTTTTTGGTCAACCTATCGTAATGTACGAATTTTAGCTCTCGGTGGGCACTTTTTTCTTCTAAACTACTGTCAATATTCAAATTTTAACTAATGGTTGAAATCATTTTGTCAAACAATCGTGAATAAACCAATTTTAATACTAGGTTGGAATTTTTTTCTTCAAACTATCGTCAATATACGAAATTGAACTCTCGGTGGGAATTTTTTGGTCAAACAATCGCCAATGTACGAATTTTAACCCTGGGTGGGCACTTTTTCTCCAAACTACTATCAATACTCAAATTTTAACTATTGGTTGGAATCTTTTTGTCAAACAATCGTCAATACACGAATTTTAATACTAGGTTGGAATTTTTTTCTTCAAACTGCCGCCTATATACGTAATTTAACTCTCGGTGGGAATTTTTTGGTCAACCTATCGTAATGTACGAATTTTAACTCTCGGTGGGCACTTTTTTCTTCAAACTACTGTCAATATTCAAATTTTAACTATTGTTTGGAATCTTTTTGTCAAACAATCGTCAATACACGAATTTTAATACTAGGTTGGAATTTTTTTCTTCAAACTATCGTCAATATACGAAATTTAACTCTCGGTGGGAATTTTTTGGTCAAACAATCGCCAATGTACGAATTTTAACTCTGGGTGGGCACTTTTTCTTCAAACTACTATCAATACTCAAATTTTAACTAGTGTTTGGAATCTTTTTGTCAAACAATCGTCAATACACGAATTTTAATACTAGGTTGGAATTTTTTTCTTCAAACTATCACCTATATACGAAATTTAACTCTCGGTGGGAACTTTTTGGTCAACCTATCGTCAATGTACGAATTTTAACTCTCGGTGGGTACTTTTTCTTCAAACTACTATCAATACTCAAATTTTAACTATTGGATGAAATCTTTATGTCAAACAATCGTCAATAATCGAATTTTAATACTGGCTTGGAATTTTTTTCTTCAAACTATCGCCTATATACGAAATTTAACTCACGGTGGGAATTTTTTGGTCAACCTATCGTCAATGTACGAATTTTAACTCTCAGTGGGCACTTTTTTCTTCAAACTACTGTCAATATTCATATTTTAACTATTGGTTGGAATCTTTTTGTCAAACAATCGTCAATAATCGAATTTTAATACTAGGTTGGAATTTTTTTCCTCAAACTATTGTCAATATTCAAATTTTAAATATTGGTTGAAATCTTTTTGTCAAACAATCGTCAATACACGAATTTTAATACTAGGTTGGAATTTTTTTCTTCAAACTATCGCCTATATACGAAATTTAACTCTCGGTAGGAATTTTTTGGTCAACCTATCGTCAATGTACGAATTTTAACTCTCGGTGGGCACTTTTTCCTTCAAACTACTGTCAATATTCAAATTTTAACTAATGGTTGAAATCATTTTGTCAAACAATCGTCAATAAACGAATTTTGATACTAGGTTGGAATTTTTTTCTTCAAACTATCGCCTATATACGAAATTTAACTCACGGTGGGAATTTTTTGGTCAACCTACCGTCAATGTACGAATTTTAACTCTCGGTGGGAACTTTTTTCTTCAAACTACTGTCAATATTCAAATTTTAACTATTGGTTGGAATCTTTTTGTCGAACAATCGTCAATACACGAATTTTAATACTAGGTTGGAATTTTTTTCTTCAAATTACCGTCAATGTACGAATTTTAACTCTCGGTGGGAACTTTTTTCTTCAAACTACTGTCAATATTCAAATTTTAACTATTGGTTGGAATCTTTTTGTCAAACAATCGTCAATACACGAATTTTAGTACTAGGTTGGAATTTTTTTCTCCAAACTATTGTCAATATTCAAGTTTTAACCATTGGTTGGAATCTTTTTGTCAAACAATCGTCAATACACGAATTTTAATACTAGGTTGGAATTTTTTTCTTCAAACTATCGCCTATATACGAAATTTAACTCACGGTGGGAATTTTTTGGTCAACCTATCGTCAATGTACGAATTTTAAATCTTGGAGGGCACTTTTTTCTTCAAGCTACTGTCCATACTCAAATTTTAACTATTGTTTGAAATCTTTTTGTCAAACAATCGTCAATAATCGAATTTTAATACTAGGTTGGAATTTTTTTCTTAAAACTACCGTCAATGTACGAATTTTAACTCTCGGTGGGAACTTTTTTCTTCAAACTACTATCAATACTCAAATTTTAACTATTGTTTGGAATCTTTTTGTCAAACAATCGTCAATACACGAATTTTAATACTAGGTTGGAATTTTTTTCTTCAAACTATCACCTATATACGAAATTTAACTCTCGGTGGGAACTTTTTGGTCAACCTATCGTCAATGTACGAATTTTAACTCTCGGTGGGTACTTTTTCTTCAAACTATTATCAATACTCAAATTTTAACTATTGGATGAAATCTTTATGTCAAACAATCGTCAATAATCGAATTTTAATACTGGCTTGGAATTTTTTTCTTCAAACTATCGCCTATATACGAAATTTAACTCACGGTGGGAATTTTTTGGTCAACCTATCGTCAATGTACGAATTTTAACTCTCGGTGGGCACTTTTTTCTTCAAACTACTGTCAATATTCATATTTTAACTATTGGTTGGAATCTTTTTGTCAAACAATCGTCAATAATCGAATTTTAATACTAGGTTGGAATTTTTTTCCTCAAACTATTGTCAATATTCAAATTTTAAATATTGGTTGAAATCTTTTTGTCAAACAATCGTCAATACACGAATTTTAATACTAGGTTGGAATTTTTTTCTTCAAACTATCGCCTATATACGAAATTTAACTCTCGGTAGGAATTTTTTGGTCAACCTATCGTCAATGTACGAATTTTAACTCTCGGTGGGCACTTTTTCCTTCAAACTACTGTCAATATTCAAATTTTAACTAATGGTTGAAATCATTTTGTCAAACAATCGTCAATAAACGAATTTTAATACTAGGTTGGAATTTTTTTTCTTCAAACTATCGCCTATATACGAAATTTAACTCACGGTGGGAATTTTTTGGTCAACCTATCGTCAATGTACGAATTTTAAATCTTGGAGGGCACTTTTTTCTTCAAGCTACTGTCCATACTCAAATTTTAACTATTGTTTGAAATCTTTTTGTCAAACAATCGTCAATAATCGAATTTTAATACTAGGTTGGAATTTTTTTCTTCAAACTACCGTCAATGTACGAATTTTAACTCTCGGTGGGAACTTTTTTCTTCAAACTACTGTCAATATTCAAATTTTAACTATTGGTTGGAATCTTTTTGTCGAACAATCGTCAATACACGAATTTTAATACTAGGTTGGAATTTTTTTCTTCAAACTATCGCCTATATACGAAATTTAACTCACGGTGGGAATTTTTTGGTCAACCTATCGTCAATGTACGAATTTTAACTCTGGGTGGGCACTTTTTCTTCAAACTACTATCAATACTCAAATTTTAACTATTGTTTGGAATCTATTTGTCAAACAATCGTCAATACACGAATTTTAATACTAGGTTGGAATTTTTTTCTTCAAACTATCGTCTATATACGTAATTTAACTCTCGGTGGGAATTTTTTGGTCAACCTATCGTAATGTACGAATTTTAACTCTCGGTGGGCACTTTTTTCTTCAAACTACTGTCAATATTCAAATTTTAACTATTGGTTGGAATCTTTTTGTCAAGCAATCGTCAATACACGAATTTTAATACTAGGTTGGAATTTTTTTCTTCAAACTATTGTCAATATACAAATTTCAAATATTGGTTGAAATCTTTTTGTCAAACAATCGTCAATACACGAATTTTAATACTAGGTTGGAATTTTTTGCTTCAAACTATCGCCTATATACGAAATTTAACTCTCGGTGGGAATTCTTTGGTCAACCTATCGTCAATGTACGAATTTTAACTCTCGGTGGGCACTTTTTCTTCAAACTACTGTCAATATTCAAATTTTAAGTATTGGTTAGAATCTTTTTGTCAAACAATCGTCAATACACGAATTTTAATACTAGGTTGGAATTTTTTTCTTCAAACTATTGTCAATATTCAAGTTTTAAATATTGGTTGAAATCTTTATGTCAAACAATCGTCAATACACGAATTTTAATACTAGGTTGGAATTTTTTTCTTCAAAGTATTGTCAATATTCAAATTTTAAATATTGGTTGAAATCTTTATGTCAAACAATGGTCAATACACGAATTTTAATACTAGGTTGGAATTTTTTTCTTCAAACTATTGTCAATATTCAAATTTTAAATATTGGTTGAAATCTTTATGTCAAACAATCGTCAATACACGAATTTTAATACTAGGTTGGAATTTTTTTCTTCAGACTATCGCCTATATACGAAATTTCACTCTCGGTGGGAATTCTTTGGTCAACCTGTCGTCAATGTACGAATTTTAACTCTCGGTGGGCACTTTTTCTTCATACTACTGTCAACATTCAAATTTTAATTATTGGTTGAAATCTTTATGTCATACAATCGTCAATAATCGAATTTTAATACTAGGTTGGAATTTTTTCTTCAAGCTATCGCCTATATACGAAATTTAACTCTCGGTGGGAATTTTTTTGTCAACCTATCGTCAATGTACGAATTTTAACTCCCGGTGGGCACTTTTTCTTCAAACTACTGTCAATATTCAAATTTTAACTATTGGTTGAAATCTTTATGTCATACAATCGTCAATAATCGAATTTTAATACTAGGTTGGAATTTTTTTCTTCAAACTATCGCCTATATAGGAAATTTCACTCTCGGTGGGAATTTTTTGGTCAACCTATCGTTAATGTACGAATTTTAACACTCGGTGGGTACTTTTTCTTCATACTACTATCAATACTCAAATTTTAACTATTGGTTGAAATCTTTATGTCAAACAATCGTCAATACACGAATTTTAATACTAGGTTGTAATTTTTTCTTCAAACTATCGCCTATATACGAAATTTAACCCTAGGTGGGAATTTTTTTGTCAACCTATCGTCAATGTACGAATTTTAACTCTCTGTGGGCAATTTTTTCTTCAAACTACTGTCAATATTCAAATTTTAACTATTGGTTGAAATCTTTATGTCAAACAATCGTCAATAAACGAATTTTAATACTAGGTTGGAATTTTTTTCTTCAAACTACAGTCAATGTACGAATTTTAACTCTCGCTGGGCACTTTTTCTTCAAACTACTATCAATACTCAAATTTTAACTATTGGTTGAAATCTTTATGTCAAACAATCGTCAATACACGAATTTTAATACTAGGTTGGAATTTTTTTCTTCAAACTATCGCCTATATACGAAATTTATCTCTCGGTGTGAATTTTTTGGTCAACCTATCGTCAATGTACGAATTTTAACTCTCGGTGGGAACTTTTTTCTTCAAACTACTGTCAATATTCAAATTTTAACTAATGGTTGAAATCTTTTTGTCAGACAATCGTCAATAAACGAATTTTAATACTAGGTTGGAATTTCTTTCTTCAAACTATCGCCTATATACGAAATTTAACTCTCGGTGGGAATTTTTTGGTCAACCTATCGTCAATGTACGAATTTTAACTCTTGGTGGGCACTTTTTTCTTCAAACTACTGTCAATATTCAAACTTTAACTAATGGTTGGAATCTTTTTGTCAAACAATCGTCAATACACGAATTTTAGTACTAGGTTGGAATTTTTTTCTTCAAACTGTCGCCTATATACGTAATTTAACTCTCGGTGGGAATTTTTTGGTCAACCTATCGTAATGTACGAATTTTAGCTCTCGGTGGGCACTTTTTTCTTCTAAACTACTGTCAATATTCAAATTTTAACTAATGGTTGAAATCATTTTGTCAAACAATCGTGAATAAACCAATTTTAATACTAGGTTGGAATTTTTTTCTTCAAACTATCGTCAATATACGAAATTGAACTCTCGGTGGGAATTTTTTGGTCAAACAATCGCCAATGTACGAATTTTAACCCTGGGTGGGCACTTTTTCTCCAAACTACTATCAATACTCAAATTTTAACTATTGGTTGGAATCTTTTTGTCAAACAATCGTCAATACACGAATTTTAATACTAGGTTGGAATTTTTTTCTTCAAACTGCCGCCTATATACGTAATTTAACTCTCGGTGGGAATTTTTTGGTCAACCTATCGTAATGTACGAATTTTAACTCTCGGTGGGCACTTTTTTCTTCAAACTACTGTCAATATTCAAATTTTAACTATTGTTTGGAATCTTTTTGTCAAACAATCGTCAATACACGAATTTTAATACTAGGTTGGAATTTTTTTCTTCAAACTATCGTCAATATACGAAATTTAACTCTCGGTGGGAATTTTTTGGTCAAACAATCGCCAATGTACGAATTTTAACTCTGGGTGGGCACTTTTTCTTCAAACTACTATCAATACTCAAATTTTAACTAGTGTTTGGAATCTTTTTGTCAAACAATCGTCAATACACGAATTTTAATACTAGGTTGGAATTTTTTTCTTCAAACTATCACCTATATACGAAATTTAACTCTCGGTGGGAACTTTTTGGTCAACCTATCGTCAATGTACGAATTTTAACTCTCGGTGGGTACTTTTTCTTCAAACTACTATCAATACTCAAATTTTAACTATTGGATGAAATCTTTATGTCAAACAATCGTCAATAATCGAATTTTAATACTGGCTTGGAATTTTTTTCTTCAAACTATCGCCTATATACGAAATTTAACTCACGGTGGGAATTTTTTGGTCAACCTATCGTCAATGTACGAATTTTAACTCTCAGTGGGCACTTTTTTCTTCAAACTACTGTCAATATTCATATTTTAACTATTGGTTGGAATCTTTTTGTCAAACAATCGTCAATAATCGAATTTTAATACTAGGTTGGAATTTTTTTCCTCAAACTATTGTCAATATTCAAATTTTAAATATTGGTTGAAATCTTTTTGTCAAACAATCGTCAATACACGAATTTTAATACTAGGTTGGAATTTTTTTCTTCAAACTATCGCCTATATACGAAATTTAACTCTCGGTAGGAATTTTTTGGTCAACCTATCGTCAATGTACGAATTTTAACTCTCGGTGGGCACTTTTTCCTTCAAACTACTGTCAATATTCAAATTTTAACTAATGGTTGAAATCATTTTGTCAAACAATCGTCAATAAACGAATTTTGATACTAGGTTGGAATTTTTTTCTTCAAACTATCGCCTATATACGAAATTTAACTCACGGTGGGAATTTTTTGGTCAACCTACCGTCAATGTACGAATTTTAACTCTCGGTGGGAACTTTTTTCTTCAAACTACTGTCAATATTCAAATTTTAACTATTGGTTGGAATCTTTTTGTCGAACAATCGTCAATACACGAATTTTAATACTAGGTTGGAATTTTTTTCTTCAAATTACCGTCAATGTACGAATTTTAACTCTCGGTGGGAACTTTTTTCTTCAAACTACTGTCAATATTCAAATTTTAACTATTGGTTGGAATCTTTTTGTCAAACAATCGTCAATACACGAATTTTAGTACTAGGTTGGAATTTTTTTCTCCAAACTATTGTCAATATTCAAGTTTTAACCATTGGTTGGAATCTTTTTGTCAAACAATCGTCAATACACGAATTTTAATACTAGGTTGGAATTTTTTTCTTCAAACTATCGCCTATATACGAAATTTAACTCACGGTGGGAATTTTTTGGTCAACCTATCGTCAATGTACGAATTTTAAATCTTGGAGGGCACTTTTTTCTTCAAGCTACTGTCCATACTCAAATTTTAACTATTGTTTGAAATCTTTTTGTCAAACAATCGTCAATAATCGAATTTTAATACTAGGTTGGAATTTTTTTCTTAAAACTACCGTCAATGTACGAATTTTAACTCTCGGTGGGAACTTTTTTCTTCAAACTACTATCAATACTCAAATTTTAACTATTGTTTGGAATCTTTTTGTCAAACAATCGTCAATACACGAATTTTAATACTAGGTTGGAATTTTTTTCTTCAAACTATCACCTATATACGAAATTTAACTCTCGGTGGGAACTTTTTGGTCAACCTATCGTCAATGTACGAATTTTAACTCTCGGTGGGTACTTTTTCTTCAAACTATTATCAATACTCAAATTTTAACTATTGGATGAAATCTTTATGTCAAACAATCGTCAATAATCGAATTTTAATACTGGCTTGGAATTTTTTTCTTCAAACTATCGCCTATATACGAAATTTAACTCACGGTGGGAATTTTTTGGTCAACCTATCGTCAATGTACGAATTTTAACTCTCGGTGGGCACTTTTTTCTTCAAACTACTGTCAATATTCATATTTTAACTATTGGTTGGAATCTTTTTGTCAAACAATCGTCAATAATCGAATTTTAATACTAGGTTGGAATTTTTTTCCTCAAACTATTGTCAATATTCAAATTTTAAATATTGGTTGAAATCTTTTTGTCAAACAATCGTCAATACACGAATTTTAATACTAGGTTGGAATTTTTTTCTTCAAACTATCGCCTATATACGAAATTTAACTCTCGGTAGGAATTTTTTGGTCAACCTATCGTCAATGTACGAATTTTAACTCTCGGTGGGCACTTTTTCCTTCAAACTACTGTCAATATTCAAATTTTAACTAATGGTTGAAATCATTTTGTCAAACAATCGTCAATAAACGAATTTTAATACTAGGTTGGAATTTTTTTTCTTCAAACTATCGCCTATATACGAAATTTAACTCACGGTGGGAATTTTTTGGTCAACCTATCGTCAATGTACGAATTTTAAATCTTGGAGGGCACTTTTTTCTTCAAGCTACTGTCCATACTCAAATTTTAACTATTGTTTGAAATCTTTTTGTCAAACAATCGTCAATAATCGAATTTTAATACTAGGTTGGAATTTTTTTCTTCAAACTACCGTCAATGTACGAATTTTAACTCTCGGTGGGAACTTTTTTCTTCAAACTACTGTCAATATTCAAATTTTAACTATTGGTTGGAATCTTTTTGTCGAACAATCGTCAATACACGAATTTTAATACTAGGTTGGAATTTTTTTCTTCAAACTATCGCCTATATACGAAATTTAACTCACGGTGGGAATTTTTTGGTCAACCTATCGTCAATGTACGAATTTTAACTCTGGGTGGGCACTTTTTCTTCAAACTACTATCAATACTCAAATTTTAACTATTGTTTGGAATCTATTTGTCAAACAATCGTCAATACACGAATTTTAATACTAGGTTGGAATTTTTTTCTTCAAACTATCGTCTATATACGTAATTTAACTCTCGGTGGGAATTTTTTGGTCAACCTATCGTAATGTACGAATTTTAACTCTCGGTGGGCACTTTTTTCTTCAAACTACTGTCAATATTCAAATTTTAACTATTGGTTGGAATCTTTTTGTCAAGCAATCGTCAATACACGAATTTTAATACTAGGTTGGAATTTTTTTCTTCAAACTATTGTCAATATACAAATTTCAAATATTGGTTGAAATCTTTTTGTCAAACAATCGTCAATACACGAATTTTAATACTAGGTTGGAATTTTTTGCTTCAAACTATCGCCTATATACGAAATTTAACTCTCGGTGGGAATTCTTTGGTCAACCTATCGTCAATGTACGAATTTTAACTCTCGGTGGGCACTTTTTCTTCAAACTACTGTCAATATTCAAATTTTAAGTATTGGTTAGAATCTTTTTGTCAAACAATCGTCAATACACGAATTTTAATACTAGGTTGGAATTTTTTTCTTCAAACTATTGTCAATATTCAAGTTTTAAATATTGGTTGAAATCTTTATGTCAAACAATCGTCAATACACGAATTTTAATACTAGGTTGGAATTTTTTTCTTCAAAGTATTGTCAATATTCAAATTTTAAATATTGGTTGAAATCTTTATGTCAAACAATGGTCAATACACGAATTTTAATACTAGGTTGGAATTTTTTTCTTCAAACTATTGTCAATATTCAAATTTTAAATATTGGTTGAAATCTTTATGTCAAACAATCGTCAATACACGAATTTTAATACTAGGTTGGAATTTTTTTCTTCAGACTATCGCCTATATACGAAATTTCACTCTCGGTGGGAATTCTTTGGTCAACCTGTCGTCAATGTACGAATTTTAACTCTCGGTGGGCACTTTTTCTTCATACTACTGTCAACATTCAAATTTTAATTATTGGTTGAAATCTTTATGTCATACAATCGTCAATAATCGAATTTTAATACTAGGTTGGAATTTTTTCTTCAAGCTATCGCCTATATACGAAATTTAACTCTCGGTGGGAATTTTTTTGTCAACCTATCGTCAATGTACGAATTTTAACTCCCGGTGGGCACTTTTTCTTCAAACTACTGTCAATATTCAAATTTTAACTATTGGTTGAAATCTTTATGTCATACAATCGTCAATAATCGAATTTTAATACTAGGTTGGAATTTTTTTCTTCAAACTATCGCCTATATAGGAAATTTCACTCTCGGTGGGAATTTTTTGGTCAACCTATCGTTAATGTACGAATTTTAACACTCGGTGGGTACTTTTTCTTCATACTACTATCAATACTCAAATTTTAACTATTGGTTGAAATCTTTATGTCAAACAATCGTCAATACACGAATTTTAATACTAGGTTGTAATTTTTTCTTCAAACTATCGCCTATATACGAAATTTAACCCTAGGTGGGAATTTTTTTGTCAACCTATCGTCAATGTACGAATTTTAACTCTCTGTGGGCAATTTTTTCTTCAAACTACTGTCAATATTCAAATTTTAACTATTGGTTGAAATCTTTATGTCAAACAATCGTCAATAAACGAATTTTAATACTAGGTTGGAATTTTTTTCTTCAAACTACAGTCAATGTACGAATTTTAACTCTCGCTGGGCACTTTTTCTTCAAACTACTATCAATACTCAAATTTTAACTATTGGTTGAAATCTTTATGTCAAACAATCGTCAATACACGAATTTTAATACTAGGTTGGAATTTTTTTCTTCAAACTATCGCCTATATACGAAATTTCACTCTCGGGAGGAATTTTTTGGTGAAGCTGCCGTCAATGTGCGAATTTTAACTCTCGCTGGGCACTTTTTCTTCAAACTACTATCAATACTCAAATTTTAACTATTGGTTGAAATCTTTATGTCAAACAATCGTCAAAAATCGAATTTTAATACTAGGTTGGAATTTTTTTCTTCAAACTATCGCCTATATACGAAATTTAACTCACGGTGGGAATTTTTTGGTCAATCTATCGTCAATGTACGAATTTTAACTCTCGGTGGGCACTTTTTTCTTCAAACTTCTGTCAATATTCAAATTTTAACTATTGGTTCGAATCTTTTTGTCAAACAATCGTCAATACACGAATTTTAATACTAGGTTGGAATTTTTTTCTTCAAACTATCGCCTATATACGAAATTTCACTCTCGGTGGGAATTTTTTGGTCAACCTATCGTTAATGTACGAATATTAACTCTCGGTGGGTACTTTTTCTTCATACTATTATCAATACTCAAATTTTAACTATTGGTTGAAATCTTTATGTCACACAATCGTCAATAAATGAATTTTAATACTAGGTTGGAATTTTTTTCTTCAAACTATCGCCTATATACGAAATTTAACTCTCGGTGTGAATTTTTTGGTCAACCTATCGTCAATGTACGAATTTTAACTCACGGTGGGCACTTTTTCTTCAAATTACTGACAATATTCAAATTTTAACTATTGGTTGAAATCTTTATGTCATACAATCGTCAATAATCGAATTTTAATACTAGGTTGGAATTTTTTTCTTCAAACTATCGCCTTTATACGAAATTTAACTCTCGGGAGGAATTTTTTGGTGAAGCTACCGTCAATGTACGAATTTTAACTCTCGCTGGGCACTTTTACTTCAAACTACTATCAATACTCAAATTTTAACTATTGGTTGAAATCTTTATGTCAAACAATCGTCAGTAATCGAATTTTAATACTAGGTTGGAATTTTTTTCTTCAAACTATCGCCTATATACGAAATTTAACTCTAGGTGGGAATTTTTTTGTCAACCTATCGTCAATGTACGAATTTTAACTCACGGTGGGCACTTTTTCTTCAAATTACTGACAATATTCAAATTTTAACTATTGGTTGAAATCTTTATGTCATACAATCGTCAATAATCGAATTTTAATACTAGGTTGGAATTTTTTTCTTCAAACTATCGCCTTTATACGAAATTTTACTCTCGGGAGGAATTTTTTGGTGAAGCTACCGTCAATTTACGAATTTTAACTCTCGATGGGAACTTTTTTCTTCAACCTACTGTCAATATTCAAATTTTAACTATTGGTTGAAATCTTTATGTCACACAATCGTCAATAAACGAATTTTAATACTAGGTTGGAATTTTTTTCTTCAAACTACAGTCAATGTACGAATTTTAACTCTCGCTGGGCACTTTTTCTTCAAACTACTATCAATACTCAAATTTTAACTATTGGTTGAAATCTTTATGTAAAACAATCGTCAGTAATCGAATTTTAATACTAGGTTGGAATTTTTTTCTTCAAACTATCGCCTATATACGAAATTTAACTCACGGTGGGAATTTTTTGGTCAACCTATCGTCAATGTACGAATTTTAACTCTCTGTGGGCACTTTTTTCTTCAAACTACTGTCAATATTCAAATTTTAACTATTGGTTGGAATCTTTATGTCACACAATCGTCAATAAATGAATTTTAATACTAGGTTGGAATTTTTTTCTTCAAACTATCGCCTATATACGAAATTTAACTCTCGGTGTGAATTTTTTGGTCAACCTATCGTCAATGTACGAATTTTAACTCACGGTGGGCACTTTTTCTTCAAATTACTGACAATATTCAAATTTTAACTATTGGTTGAAATCTTTATGTCATACAATCGTCAATAATCGAATTTTAATACTAGGTTGGAATTTTTTTCTTCAAACTATCGCCTATATACGAAATTTAACTCTCGGGAGGAATTTTTTGGTGAAGCTACCGTCAATGTACGAATTTTAACTCTCGCTGGGCACTTTTTCTTCAAACTACTATCAATACTCAAATTTTAACTATTGGTTGAAATCTTTATGTCAAACAATCGTCAGTAATCGAATTTTAATACTAGGTTGGAATTTTTTTCTTCAAACTATCGCCTATATACGAAATTTAACTCTAGGTGGGAATTTTTTTGTCAACCTATCGTCAATGTACGAATTTTAACTCCCGGTGGGCACTTTTTCTTCAAACTACTGTCAATATTCAAATTTTAACTATTGGTTGAAATCTTTATGTCATACAATCGTCAATAATCGAATTTTAATACTAGGTTGGAATTTTTTTCTTCAAACTATCGCCTATATAGGAAATTTCACTCTCGGTGGGAATTTTTTGGTCAACCTATCGTTAATGTACGAATTTTAACACTCGGTGGGTACATTTTCTTCATACTACTATCAATACTCAAATTTTAACTATTGGTTGAAATCTTTATGTCAAACAATCGTCAATACACGAATTTTAATACTAGGTTGGAATTTTTTCTTCAAACTATCGCCTATATACAAAATTTAACCCTAGGTGGGAATTTTTTTGTCAACCTATCGTCAATGTACGAATTTTAACTCTCTGTGGGCAATTTTTTCTTCAAACTACTGTCAATATTCAAATTTTAACTATTGGTTGAAATCTTTATGTCAAACAATCGTCAATAAACGAATTTTAATACTAGGTTGGAATTTTTTTCTTCAAACTACAGTCAATGTACGAATTTTAACTCTCGCTGGGCACTTTTTCTTCAAACTACTATCAATACTCAAATTTTAACTATTGGTTGAAATCTTTATGTCAAACAATCGTCAATACACGAATTTTAATACTAGGTTGGAATTTTTTTCTTCAAACTATCGCCTGTATACGAAATTTCACTCTCGGGAGGAATTTTTTGGTGAAGCTGCCGTCAATGTACGAATTTTAACTCTCGATGGGAACTTTTTTCTTCAACCTACTGTCAATATTCAAATTTTAACTATTGGTTGAAATCTTTATGTCACACAATCGTCAATAAACGAATTTTAATACTAGGTTGGAATTTTTTTCTTCAAACTATCGCCTATATACGAAATTTAACTCTCGGTGTGAATTTTTTGGTCAAACTATCGTCAATGTACGAATTTTAACTCTCGGTGGGCACTTTTTTCTTCAAACTTCTGTCAATATTCAAATTTTAACTATTGGTTGGAATCTTTTTGTCAAACAATCGTCAATACACGAATTTTAATACTAGGTTGGAATTGTTTTCTTCAAGCTATTGTCAATATTCAAATTTTAAATATTGGTTGAAATCTTTATGTCAAACAATCGTCAATACACGAATTTTAATACTTGGTTGGAATTTTTTTCTTCAAACTATCGCCTATATACGAAATTTAACTCTCGGGAGGAATTTTTTGTTGAAGCTACCGTCAATGTACGAATTTTAACTCTCGTTGGGAACTTTTTTCTTCAAACTACTGTCAATATTCAAATTTTAACTATTGGTTCGAATCTTTTTGTCAAACAATCGTCAATACACGAATTTTAATACTAGGTTGGAATTTTTTTTTCAAACTATTGTCAATATTCAAATTTTAAATATTGGTTGAAATCTTTATGTCAAACAATCGTCAATACACGAATTTTAATACTAGGTTGGAATTTTTTCTTCAAACTATCGCCTATATACGAAATTTAACTCTAGGTGGGAATTTTTTTGTCAACCTATCGTCAATGTACGAATTTTAATTCTCGGTGGGCACTTTTTTCTTCAAACTACTGTCAATATTCAAATTTTAACTATTGGTTGAAATCTTTATGTCACACAATCGTCAATAATCGAATTTTGATACTAGGTTGGAATCTTTTCTTCAAACTATCGCCTATATACGAAACTTAACTCTAGGTGGGAATTTTTTTGTCAACCTATCGTCAATGTACGAATTTTAACTCACGGTGGGCACTTTTTCTTCAAACTACTGTCAATATTCAAATTTTAACTATTGGTTGAAATCTTTATGTCATACAATCGTCAATAATCGAATTTTAATACTAGGTTGGAATTTTTCTCTTCAAACTATCGCCTATATACGAAATTTCACTCTAGGTGGGAATTTTTTTGTCAACCTATCGTTAATGTACGAATATTAACTCTCGGTGGGTACTTTTTCTTCATACTACTATCAATACTCAAATTTTAACTATTGGTTGAAATCTTTATGTCAAACAATCGTCAATAATCGAATTTTAATACTAGGTTGGAATTTTTTTCTTCAAACTATCGCCTATATACGAAATTTAACTCTCGGGAGGAATTTTTTGGTGAAGCTGCCGTCAATGTACGAATTTTAACTCTCGGTGGGCACTTTTTTCTTCAAACTACTGTCAATATTCAGATTTTAGCTATTGGTTGAAATCTTTGTGTCAAACAATCGTCAATAAACGAATTTTAATACTAGGTTGGAATTTTTTTCTTCAAACTATCGCCTATATATGAAATTTAACTCTCGGTGGGAATTTGTTGGTCAATCTATCGTCAATATACGAATTTTAACTCTCTGTGGGCACTTTTTTCTTCAAACTTCTGTCAATATTCAAATTTTAACTATTGGTTGAAATGTTTATGTCAAACAATCGTCATTAAACGAATTTTAATACTAGGTTGGAATTTTTTTCTTCAAACTACAGTCAATGTACGAATTTTAACTCTCGCTGGGCACTTTTTCTTCAAACTACTATCAATACTCAAATTTTAACTATTGGTTGAAATCTTTATGTCAAACAATCGTCAAAAATCGAATTTTAATACTAGGTTGGAATTTTTTTCTTCAAACTATCGCCTATATACGAAATTTAACTCACGGTGGGAATTTTTTGGTCAATCTATCGTCAATGTACGAATTTTAACTCTCGGTGGGCACTTTTTTCTTCAAACTTCTGTCAATATTCAAATTTTAACTATTGGTTGGAATCTTTTCGTCAAACAATCGTCAATACACGAATTTTAATACTAGGTTGGAATTGTTTTCTTCAAGCTATTGTCAATATTCAAATTTTAACTATTGGTTGAAATCTTTATGTCACACAATCGTCAATAAACGAATTTTAATACTAGGTTGGAATTTTTTTCTTCAAACTATCGCCTATATACGAAATTTAACTCTCGGTGTGAATTTTTTGGTCAAACTATCGTCAATGTACGAATTTTAACTCTCGGTGGGCACTTTTTTCTTCAAACTTCTGTCAATATTCAAATTTTAACTATTGGTTGGAATCTTTTTGTCAAACAATCGTCAATACACGAATTTTAATACTAGGTTGGAATTGTTTTCTTCAAGCTATTGTCAATATTCAAATTTTAAATATTGGTTGAAATCTTTATGTCAAACAATCGTCAATACACGAATTTTAATACTTGGTTGGAATTTTTTTCTTCAAACTATCGCCTATATACGAAATTTAACTCTCGGGAGGAATTTTTTGTTGAAGCTACCGTCAATGTACGAATTTTAACTCTCGTTGGGAACTTTTTTCTTCAAACTACTGTCAATATTCAAATTTTAACTATTGGTTCGAATCTTTTTGTCAAACAATCGTCAATACACGAATTTTAATACTAGGTTGGAATTTTTTTTTCAAACTATTGTCAATATTCAAATTTTAAATATTGGTTGAAATCTTTATGTCAAACAATCGTCAATACACGAATTTTAATACTAGGTTGGAATTTTTTCTTCAAACTATCGCCTATATACGAAATTTAACTCTAGGTGGGAATTTTTTTGTCAACCTATCGTCAATGTACGAATTTTAATTCTCGGTGGGCACTTTTTTCTTCAAACTACTGTCAATATTCAAATTTTAACTATTGGTTGAAATCTTTATGTCACACAATCGTCAATAATCGAATTTTGATACTAGGTTGGAATTTTTTCTTCAAACTATCGCCTATATACGAAACTTAACTCTAGGTGGGAATTTTTTTGTCAACCTATCGTCAATGTACGAATTTTAACTCACGGTGGGCACTTTTTCTTCAAACTACTGTCAATATTCAAATTTTAACTATTGGTTGAAATCTTTATGTCATACAATCGTCAATAATCGAATTTTAATACTAGGTTGGAATTTTTCTCTTCAAACTATCGCCTATATACGAAATTTCACTCTAGGTGGGAATTTTTTTGTCAACCTATCGTTAATGTACGAATATTAACTCTCGGTGGGTACTTTTTCTTCATACTACTATCAATACTCAAATTTTAACTATTGGTTGAAATCTTTATGTCAAACAATCGTCAATAATCGAATTTTAATACTAGGTTGGAATTTTTTTCTTCAAACTATCGCCTATATACGAAATTTAACTCTCGGGAGGAATTTTTTGGTGAAGCTGCCGTCAATGTACGAATTTTAACTCTCGGTGGGCACTTTTTTCTTCAAACTACTGTCAATATTCAGATTTTAGCTATTGGTTGAAATCTTTGTGTCAAACAATCGTCAATAAACGAATTTTAATACTAGGTTGGAATTTTTTTCTTCAAACTATCGCCTATATATGAAATTTAACTCTCGGTGGGAATTTGTTGGTCAATCTATCGTCAATATACGAATTTTAACTCTCTGCGGGCACTTTTTTCTTCAAACTTCTGTCAATATTCAAATTTTAACTATTGGTTGAAATGTTTATGTCAAACAATCGTCATTAAACGAATTTTAATACTAGGTTGGAATTTTTTTCTTCAAACTACAGTCAATGTACGAATTTTAACTCTCGCTGGGCACTTTTTCTTCAAACTACTATCAATACTCAAATTTTAACTATTGGTTGAAATCTTTATGTCAAACAATCGTCAAAAATCGAATTTTAATACTAGGTTGGAATTTTTTTCTTCAAACTATCGCCTATATACGAAATTTAACTCACGGTGGGAATTTTTTGGTCAATCTATCGTCAATGTACGAATTTTAACTCTCGGTGGGCACTTTTTTCTTCAAACTTCTGTCAATATTCAAATTTTAACTATTGGTTGGAATCTTTTCGTCAAACAATCGTCAATACACGAATTTTAATACTAGGTTGGAATTGTTTTCTTCAAGCTATTGTCAATATTCAAATTTTAACTATTGGTTGAAATCTTTATGTCATACAATCGTCAGTAATCGAATTTTAATACTAGGTTGGAATTTTTTTCTTCAAACTATCGCCTATATACGAAATTTAACTCTCGGGAGGAATTTTTTGGTGAAGCTACCGTCAATGTACGAATTTTAACTCTCGCTGGGCACTTTTTCTTCAAACTACTATCAATACTCAAATTTTAACTATTGGTTGAAATCTTTATGTTAAACAATCGTCAGTAATCGAATTTTAATACTAGGTTGGAATTTTTTTCTTCAAACTATCGCCTATATACGAAATTTAACTCTAGGTGGGAATTTTTTTGCCAACCTATCGTCAATGTACGAATTTTAACTCACGGTGGGCACTTTTTCTTCAAATTACTGACAATATTCAAATTTTAACTATTGGTTGAAATCTTTATGTCATACAATCGTCAATAATCGAATTTTAATACTAGGTTGGAATTTTTTTCTTCAAACTATCGCCTATATACGAAATTTTACTCTCGGGAGGAATTTTTTGGTGAAGCTACCGTCAATTTACGAATTTTAACTCTCGATGGGAACTTTTTTCTTCAACCTACTGTCAATATTCAAATTTTAACTATTGGTTGAAATCTTTATGTCACACAATCGTCAATAAACGAATTTTAATACTAGGTTGGAATTTTTTTCTTCAAACTACAGTCAATGTACGAATTTTAACTCTCGCTGGGCACTTTTTCTTCAAACTACTATCAATACTCAAATTTTAACTATTGGTTGAAATCTTTATGTAAAACAATCGTCAGTAATCGAATTTTAATACTAGGTTGGAATTTTTTTCTTCAAACTACCGCCTATATACGAAATTTAACTCACGGTGGGAATGTTTTGGTCAACCTATCGTCAATGTACGAATTTTAACTCTCTGTGCGCACTTTTTTCTTCAAACTACTGTCAATATTCAAATTTTAACTATTGGTTGGAATCTTTATGTCACACAGTCGTCAATACATGAATTTTAATACTAGGTTGGAATTTTTTTCTTCAAACTATCGCCTATATACGAAATTTAACTCTCGGTGTGAATTTTTTGGTCAACCTATCGTCAATGTACGAATTTTAACTCACGGTGGGCACTTTTTCTTCAAATTACTGACAATATTCAAATTTTAACTATTGGTTGAAATCTTTACGTCATACAATCGTCAATAATCGAATTTTAATACTAGGTTGGAATTTTTTTCTTCAAACTATCGCCTATATACGAAATTTAACTCTCGGGAGGAATTTTTTGGTGAAGCTACCGTCAATGTACGAATTTTAGCTCTCGCTGGGCACTTTTTCTTCAAACTACTATCAATACTCAAATTTTAACTATTGGTTGAAATCTTTATGTCAAACAATCGTCAGTAATCGAATTTTAATACTAGGTTGGAATTTTTTTCTTCAAACTATCGCCTATATACGAAATTTAACTCTAGGTGGGAATTTTTTTGTCAACCTATCGTCAATGTACGAATTTTAACTCACGGTGGGCACTTTTTCTTCAAATTACTGACAATATTCAAATTTTAACTATTGGTTGAAATCTTTATGTCATACAATCGTCAATAATCGAATTTTAATACTAGGTTGGAATTTTTTTCTTCAAACTATCGCCTATATACGAAATTTTACTCTCGGGAGGAATTTTTTGGTGAAGCTACCGTCAATTTACGAATTTTAACTCTCGATGGGAACTTTTTTCTTCAACCTACTGCCAATATTCAAATTTTAACTATTGGTTGGAATCTTTATGTCACACAATCGTCAATAAATGAATTTTAATACTAGGTTGGAATTTTTTTCTTCAAACTATCGCCTATATACGAAATTTAACTCTCGGTGTGAATTTTTTGGTCAACCTATCGTCAATGTACGAATTTTAACTCACGGTGGGCACTTTTTCTTCAAATTACTGACAATATTCAAATTTTAACTATTGGTTGAAATCTTTATGTCATACAATCGTCAGTAATCGAATTTTAATACTAGGTTGGAATTTTTTTCTTCAAACTATCGCCTATATACGAAATTTAACTCTAGGTGGGAATTTTTTTGTCAACCTATCGTCAATGTACGAATTTTAACTCACGGTGGGCACTTTTTCTTCAAATTACTGACAATATTCAAATTTTAACTATTGGTTGAAATCTTTATGTCATACAATCGTCAATAATCGAATTTTAATACTAGGTTGGAATTTTTTTCTTCAAACTATCGCCTATATACGAAATTTTACTCTCGGGAGGAATTTTTTGGTGAAGCTACCGTCAATTTACGAATTTTAACTCTCGATGGGAACTTTTTTCTTCAAACTACTATCAATACTCAAATTTTAACTATTGGTTGAAATCTTTATGTCAAACAATCGTCAAAAATCGAATTTTAATACTAGGTTGGAATTTTTTTCTTCAAACTATCGCCTATATACGAAATTTAACTCACGGTGGGAATTTTTTGGTCAATCTATCGTCAATGTACGAATTTTAACTCTCGGTGGGCACTTTTTTCTTCAAACTTCTGTCAATATTCAAATTTTAACTATTGGTTGGAATCTTTTCGTCAAACAATCGTCAATACACGAATTTTAATACTAGGTTGGAATTGTTTTCTTCAAGCTATTGTCAATATTCAAATTTTAACTATTGGTTGAAATCTTTATGTCATACAATCGTCAGTAATCGAATTTTAATACTAGGTTGGAATTTTTTTCTTCAAACTATCGCCTATATACGAAATTTAACTCTCGGGAGGAATTTTTTGGTGAAGCTACCGTCAATGTACGAATTTTAACTCTCGCTGGGCACTTTTTCTTCAAACTACTATCAATACTCAAATTTTAACTATTGGTTGAAATCTTTATGTTAAACAATCGTCAGTAATCGAATTTTAATACTAGGTTGGAATTTTTTTCTTCAAACTATCGCCTATATACGAAATTTAACTCTAGGTGGGAATTTTTTTGCCAACCTATCGTCAATGTACGAATTTTAACTCACGGTGGGCACTTTTTCTTCAAATTACTGACAATATTCAAATTTTAACTATTGGTTGAAATCTTTATGTCATACAATCGTCAATAATCGAATTTTAATACTAGGTTGGAATTTTTTTCTTCAAACTATCGCCTATATACGAAATTTTACTCTCGGGAGGAATTTTTTGGTGAAGCTACCGTCAATTTACGAATTTTAACTCTCGATGGGAACTTTTTTCTTCAACCTACTGTCAATATTCAAATTTTAACTATTGGTTGAAATCTTTATGTCACACAATCGTCAATAAACGAATTTTAATACTAGGTTGGAATTTTTTTCTTCAAACTACAGTCAATGTACGAATTTTAACTCTCGCTGGGCACTTTTTCTTCAAACTACTATCAATACTCAAATTTTAACTATTGGTTGAAATCTTTATGTAAAACAATCGTCAGTAATCGAATTTTAATACTAGGTTGGAATTTTTTTCTTCAAACTATCGCCTATATACGAAATTTAACTCACGGTGGGAATGTTTTGGTCAACCTATCGTCAATGTACGAATTTTAACTCTCTGTGCGCACTTTTTTCTTCAAACTACTGTCAATATTCAAATTTTAACTATTGGTTGGAATCTTTATGTCACACAGTCGTCAATACATGAATTTTAATACTAGGTTGGAATTTTTTTCTTCAAACTATCGCCTATATACGAAATTTAACTCTCGGTGTGAATTTTTTGGTCAACCTATCGTCAATGTACGAATTTTAACTCACGGTGGGCACTTTTTCTTCAAATTACTGACAATATTCAAATTTTAACTATTGGTTGAAATCTTTACGTCATACAATCGTCAATAATCGAATTTTAATACTAGGTTGGAATTTTTTTCTTCAAACTATCGCCTATATACGAAATTTAACTCTCGGGAGGAATTTTTTGGTGAAGCTACCGTCAATGTACGAATTTTAGCTCTCGCTGGGCACTTTTTCTTCAAACTACTATCAATACTCAAATTTTAACTATTGGTTGAAATCTTTATGTCAAACAATCGTCAGTAATCGAATTTTAATACTAGGTTGGAATTTTTTTCTTCAAACTATCGCCTATATACGAAATTTAACTCTAGGTGGGAATTTTTTTGTCAACCTATCGTCAATGTACGAATTTTAACTCACGGTGGGCACTTTTTCTTCAAATTACTGACAATATTCAAATTTTAACTATTGGTTGAAATCTTTATGTCATACAATCGTCAATAATCGAATTTTAATACTAGGTTGGAATTTTTTTCTTCAAACTATCGCCTATATACGAAATTTTACTCTCGGGAGGAATTTTTTGGTGAAGCTACCGTCAATTTACGAATTTTAACTCTCGATGGGAACTTTTTTCTTCAACCTACTGCCAATATTCAAATTTTAACTATTGGTTGGAATCTTTATGTCACACAATCGTCAATAAATGAATTTTAATACTAGGTTGGAATTTTTTTCTTCAAACTATCGCCTATATACGAAATTTAACTCTCGGTGTGAATTTTTTGGTCAACCTATCGTCAATGTACGAATTTTAACTCACGGTGGGCACTTTTTCTTCAAATTACTGACAATATTCAAATTTTAACTATTGGTTGAAATCTTTATGTCATACAATCGTCAGTAATCGAATTTTAATACTAGGTTGGAATTTTTTTCTTCAAACTATCGCCTATATACGAAATTTAACTCTAGGTGGGAATTTTTTTGTCAACCTATCGTCAATGTACGAATTTTAACTCACGGTGGGCACTTTTTCTTCAAATTACTGACAATATTCAAATTTTAACTATTGGTTGAAATCTTTATGTCATACAATCGTCAATAATCGAATTTTAATACTAGGTTGGAATTTTTTTCTTCAAACTATCGCCTATATACGAAATTTTACTCTCGGGAGGAATTTTTTGGTGAAGCTACCGTCAATTTACGAATTTTAACTCTCGATGGGAACTTTTTTCTTCAACCTACTGTCAATATTCAAATTTTAACTATTGGTTGGAATCTTTATGTCACACAATCGTCAATAAATGAATTTTAATACTAGGTTGGAATTTTTTTCTTCAAACTATCGCCTATATACGAAATTTAACTCTCGGTGTGAATTTTTTGGTCAACCTATCGTCAATGTACGAATTTTAACTCACGGTGGGCACTTTTTCTTCAAATTACTGACAATATTCAAATTTTAACTATTGGTTGAAATCTTTATGTCATACAATCGTCAGTAATCGAATTTTAATACTAGGTTGGAATTTTTTTCTTCAAACTATCGCCTATATACGAAATTTAACTCTCGGGAGGAATTTTTTGGTGAAGCTACCGTCAATGTACGAATTTTAACTCTCGGTGGGCACTTTTTCTTCAAACTACTATCAATACTCAAATTTTAACTATTGGTTGAAATCTTTATGTCAAACAATCGTCAGTAATCGAATTTTAATACTAGGTTGGAATTTTTTTCTTCAAACTATCGCCTATATACGAAATTTAACTCTAGGTGGGAATTTTTTTGCCAACCTATCGTCAATGTACGAATTTTAACTCACGGTGGGCACTTTTTCTTCAAATTACTGACAATATTCAAATTTTAACTATTGGTTGAAATCTTTATGTCATACAATCGTCAATAATCGAATTTTAATACTAGGTTGGAATTTTTTTCTTCAAACTATCGCCTATATACGAATTTTAACTCTCGCTGGGCACTTTTTCTTCAAACTACTATCAATACTCAAATTTTAACTATTGGTTGAAATCTTTATGTAAAACAATCGTCAGTAATCGAATTTTAATACTAGGTTGGAATTTTTTTCTTCAAACTATCGCCTATATACGAAATTTAACTCACGGTGGGAATGTTTTGGTCAACCTATCGTCAATGTACGAATTTTAACTCTCTGTGCGCACTTTTTTCTTCAAACTACTGTCAATATTCAAATTTTAACTATTGGTTGGAATCTTTATGTCACACAGTCGTCAATACATGAATTTTAATACTAGGTTGGAATTTTTTTCTTCAAACTATCGCCTATATACGAAATTTAACTCTCGGTGTGAATTTTTTGGTCAACCTATCGTCAATGTACGAATTTTAACTCACGGTGGGCACTTTTTCTTCAAATTACTGACAATATTCAAATTTTAACTATTGGTTGAAATCTTTACGTCATACAATCGTCAATAATCGAATTTTAATACTAGGTTGGAATTTTTTTCTTCAAACTATCGCCTATATACGAAATTTAACTCTCGGGAGGAATTTTTTGGTGAAGCTACCGTCAATGTACGAATTTTAGCTCTCGCTGGGCACTTTTTCTTCAAACTACTATCAATACTCAAATTTTAACTATTGGTTGAAATCTTTATGTCAAACAATCGTCAGTAATCGAATTTTAATACTAGGTTGGAATTTTTTTCTTCAAACTATCGCCTATATACGAAATTTAACTCTAGGTGGGAATTTTTTTGTCAACCTATCGTCAATGTACGAATTTTAACTCACGGTGGGCACTTTTTCTTCAAATTACTGACAATATTCAAATTTTAACTATTGGTTGAAATCTTTATGTCATACAATCGTCAATAATCGAATTTTAATACTAGGTTGGAATTTTTTTCTTCAAACTATCGCCTATATACGAAATTTTACTCTCGGGAGGAATTTTTTGGTGAAGCTACCGTCAATTTACGAATTTTAACTCTCGATGGGAACTTTTTTCTTCAACCTACTGCCAATATTCAAATTTTAACTATTGGTTGGAATCTTTATGTCACACAATCGTCAATAAATGAATTTTAATACTAGGTTGGAATTTTTTTCTTCAAACTATCGCCTATATACGAAATTTAACTCTCGGTGTGAATTTTTTGGTCAACCTATCGTCAATGTACGAATTTTAACTCACGGTGGGCACTTTTTCTTCAAATTACTGACAATATTCAAATTTTAACTATTGGTTGAAATCTTTATGTCATACAATCGTCAGTAATCGAATTTTAATACTAGGTTGGAATTTTTTTCTTCAAACTATCGCCTATATACGAAATTTAACTCTAGGTGGGAATTTTTTTGTCAACCTATCGTCAATGTACGAATTTTAACTCACGGTGGGCACTTTTTCTTCAAATTACTGACAATATTCAAATTTTAACTATTGGTTGAAATCTTTATGTCATACAATCGTCAATAATCGAATTTTAATACTAGGTTGGAATTTTTTTCTTCAAACTATCGCCTATATACGAAATTTTACTCTCGGGAGGAATTTTTTGGTGAAGCTACCGTCAATTTACGAATTTTAACTCTCGATGGGAACTTTTTTCTTCAACCTACTGTCAATATTCAAATTTTAACTATTGGTTGGAATCTTTATGTCACACAATCGTCAATAAATGAATTTTAATACTAGGTTGGAATTTTTTTCTTCAAACTATCGCCTATATACGAAATTTAACTCTCGGTGTGAATTTTTTGGTCAACCTATCGTCAATGTACGAATTTTAACTCACGGTGGGCACTTTTTCTTCAAATTACTGACAATATTCAAATTTTAACTATTGGTTGAAATCTTTATGTCATACAATCGTCAGTAATCGAATTTTAATACTAGGTTGGAATTTTTTTCTTCAAACTATCGCCTATATACGAAATTTAACTCTCGGGAGGAATTTTTTGGTGAAGCTACCGTCAATGTACGAATTTTAACTCTCGGTGGGCACTTTTTCTTCAAACTACTATCAATACTCAAATTTTAACTATTGGTTGAAATCTTTATGTCAAACAATCGTCAGTAATCGAATTTTAATACTAGGTTGGAATTTTTTTCTTCAAACTATCGCCTATATACGAAATTTAACTCTAGGTGGGAATTTTTTTGCCAACCTATCGTCAATGTACGAATTTTAACTCACGGTGGGCACTTTTTCTTCAAATTACTGACAATATTCAAATTTTAACTATTGGTTGAAATCTTTATGTCATACAATCGTCAATAATCGAATTTTAATACTAGGTTGGAATTTTTTTCTTCAAACTATCGCCTATATACGAAATTTTACTCTCGGGAGGAATTTTTTGGTGAAGCTACCGTCAATTTACGAATTTTAACTCTCGATGGGAACTTTTTTCTTCAACCTACTGTCAATATTCAAATTTTAACTATTGGTTGGATTCTTTATGTCACACAATCGTCAATAAATGAATTTTAATACTAGGTTGGAATTTTTTTCTTCAAACTATCGCCTATATACGAAATTTAACTCTCGGTGTGAATTTTTTGGTCAACCTATCGTCAATGTACGAATTTTAACTCACGGTGGGCACTTTTTCTTCAAATTACTGACAATATTCAAATTTTAACTATTGGTTGAAATCTTTATGTCATACAATCGTCAGTAATCGAATTTTAATACTAGGTTGGAATTTTTTTCTTCAAACTATCGCCTATATACGAAATTTAACTCTCGGGAGGAATTTTTTGGTGAAGCTACCGTCAATGTACGAATTTTAACTCTCGCTGGGCACTTTTTCTTCAAACTACTATCAATACTCAAATTTTAACTATTTGTTGAAATCTTTATGTCAAACAATCGTCAGTAATCGAATTTTAATACTAGGTTGGAATTTTTTTCTTCAAACTATCGCCTATATACGAAATTTAACTCTAGGTGGGAATTTTTTTGCCAACCTATCGTCAATGTACGAATTTTAACTCACGGTGGGCACTTTTTCTTCAAATTACTGACAATATTCAAATTTTAACTATTGGTTGAAATCTTTATGTCATACAATCGTCAATAATCGAATTTTAATACTAGGTTGGAATTTTTTTCTTCAAACTATCGCCTATATACGAAATTTTACTCTCGGGAGGAATTTTTTGGTGAAGCTACCGTCAATTTACGAATTTTAACTCTCGATGGGAACTTTTTTCTTCAACCTACTGTCAATATTCAAATTTTAACTATTGGTTGGAATCTTTATGTCACACAATCGTCAATAAATGAATTTTAATACTAGGTTGGAATTTTTTTCTTCAAACTATCGCCTATATACGAAATTTAACTCTCGGTGTGAATTTTTTGGTCAACCTATCGTCAATGTACGAATTTTAACTCACGGTGGGCACTTTTTCTTCAAATTACTGACAATATTCAAATTTTAACTATTGGTTGAAATCTTTATGTCATACAATCGTCAGTAATCGAATTTTAATACTAGGTTGGAATTTTTTTCTTCAAACTATCGCCTATATACGAAATTTAACTCTCGGGAGGAATTTTTTGGTGAAGCTACCGTCAATGTACGAATTTTAACTCTCGCTGGGCACTTTTTCTTCAAACTACTATCAATACTCAAATTTTAACTATTGGTTGAAATCTTTATGTCAAACAATCGTCAGTAATCGAATTTTAATACTAGGTTGGAATTTTTTTCTTCAAACTATCGCCTATATACGAAATTTAACTCTAGGTGGGAATTTTTTTGCCAACCTATCGTCAATGTACGAATTTTAACTCACGGTGGGCACTTTTTCTTCAAATTACTGACAATATTCAAATTTTAACTATTGGTTGAAATCTTTATGTCATACAATCGTCAATAATCGAATTTTAATACTAGGTTGGAATTTTTTTCTTCAAACTATCGCCTATATACGAAATTTTACTCTCGGGAGGAATTTTTTGGTGAAGCTACCGTCAATTTACGAATTTTAACTCTCGATGGGAACTTTTTTCTTCAACCTACTGTCAATATTCAAATTTTAACTATTGGTTGGAATCTTTATGTCACACAATCGTCAATAAATGAATTTTAATACTAGGTTGGAATTTTTTTCTTCAAACTATCGCCTATATACGAAATTTAACTCTCGGTGTGAATTTTTTGGTCAACCTATCGTCAATGTACGAATTTTAACTCACGGTGGGCACTTTTTCTTCAAATTACTGACAATATTCAAATTTTAACTATTGGTTGAAATCTTTATGTCATACAATCGTCAGTAATCGAATTTTAATACTAGGTTGGAATTTTTTTCTTCAAACTATCGCCTATATACGAAATTTAACTCTCGGGAGGAATTTTTTGGTGAAGCTACCGTCAATGTACGAATTTTAACTCTCGCTGGGCACTTTTTCTTCAAACTACTATCAATACTCAAATTTTAACTATTGGTTGAAATCTTTATGTCAAACAATCGTCAGTAATCGAATTTTAATACTAGGTTGGAATTTTTTTCTTCAAACTATCGCCTATATACGAAATTTAACTCTAGGTGGGAATTTTTTTGCCAACCTATCGTCAATGTACGAATTTTAACTCACGGTGGGCACTTTTTCTTCAAATTACTGACAATATTCAAATTTTAACTATTGGTTGAAATCTTTATGTCATACAATCGTCAATAATCGAATTTTAATACTAGGTTGGAATTTTTTTCTTCAAACTATCGCCTATATACGAAATTTTACTCTCGGGAGGAATTTTTTGGTGAAGCTACCGTCAATTTACGAATTTTAACTCTCGATGGGAACTTTTTTCTTCAACCTACTGTCAATATTCAAATTTTAACTATTGGTTGGAATCTTTATGTCACACAATCGTCAATAAATGAATTTTAATACTAGGTTGGAATTTTTTTCTTCAAACTATCGCCTATATACGAAATTTAACTCTCGGTGTGAATTTTTTGGTCAACCTATCGTCAATGTACGAATTTTAACTCACGGTGGGCACTTTTTCTTCAAATTACTGACAATATTCAAATTTTAACTATTGGTTGAAATCTTTATGTCATACAATCGTCAGTAATCGAATTTTAATACTAGGTTGGAATTTTTTTCTTCAAACTATCGCCTATATACGAAATTTAACTCTCGGGAGGAATTTTTTTCTTCAAAGTACAGTCAATGTACGAATTTTAACTCTCGCTGGGCACTTTTTCTTCAAACTACTATCAATACTCAAATTTTAACTATTGGTTGAAATCTTTATGTCAAACAATCGTCAGTAATCGAATTTTAATACTAGGTTGGAATTTTTTTCTTCAAACTATCGCCTATATACGAAATTTAACTCTAGGTGGGAATTTTTTTGTCAACCTATCGTCAATGTACGAATTTTAACTCACGGTGGGCACTTTTTCTTCAAATTACTGACAATATTCAAATTTTAACTATTGGTTGAAATCTTTATGTCATACAATCGTCAATAATCGAATTTTAATACTAGGTTGGAATTTTTTTCTTCAAACTATCGCCTATATACGAAATTTTACTCTCGGGAGGAATTTTTTGGTGAAGCTACCGTCAATTTACGAATTTTAACTCTCGATGGGAACTTTTTTCTTCAACCTACTGTCAATATTCAAATTTTAACTATTGGTTGAAATCTTTATGTCACACAATCGTCAATAAACGAATTTTAATACTAGGTTGGAATTTTTTTCTTCAAACTACAGTCAATGTACGAATTTTAACTCTCGCTGGGCACTTTTTCTTCAAACTACTATCAATACTCAAATTTTAACTATTGGTTGAAATCTTTATGTAAAACAATCGTCAGTAATCGAATTTTAATACTAGGTTGGAATTTTTTTCTTCAAACTATCGCCTATATACGAAATTTAACTCACGGTGGGAATTTTTTGGTCAACCTATCGTCAATGTACGAATTTTAACTCTCGGTGGGCACTTTTTTCTTCAAACTACTGTCAATATTCAAATTTTAACTATTGGTTGGAATCTTTTTGTCAAACAATCGTCAATACACGAATTTTAATACTAGGTTGGAATTTTTTTCTTCAAACTATTGTCAATATTCAAATTTTAAATATTGGTTGAAATCTTTATGTCAAATAATCGTCAATACACGAATTTTAATACTAGGTTGGAATTTTTTTCTTCAAACTATCGCCTATATACGAAATTTAACTCTCGGGAGGAATTTTTTGGTGAAGCTACCGTCAATGTACGAATTTTAACTCTCGGTGGGAACTTTTTTCTTCAAACTACTGTCAATATTCAAATTTTAACTATTGGTTGAAATCTTTATGTCACACAATCGTCAATAAATGAATTTTAATACTAGGTTGGAATTTTTTTCTTCAAACTATCGCCTATATACGAAATTTAACTCTCGGTGTGAATTTTTTGGTCAACCTATCGTCAATGTACGAATTTTAACTCTCGGTGGGCACTTTTTTCTTCAAACTACTGTCAATATTCAAATTTTAACTATTGGTTGAAATCTTTATGTCAAACAATCGTCAATAATCGAATTTTGATACTAGGTTGGAATTTTTTCTTCAAACTATCGCCTATATACGAAATTTAACTCTAGGTGGGAATTTTTTTGTCAACCTATCGTCAATGTACGAATTTTAACTCACGGTGGGCACTTTTTCTTCAAATTACTGACAATATTCAAATTGTAACTATTGGTTGAAATCTTTATGTCATACAATCGTCAATAATCGAATTTTAATACTAGGTTGGAATTTTTTTCTTCAAACTATCGCCTATATACGAAATTTCACTCTCGGTGGGAATTTTTTGGTCAACCTATCGTCAATGTACGAATTTTAACTCTCGGTGGGCACTTTTTTCTTCAAACTACTGTCAATATTCAAATTTTAACTATTGGTTGAAATCTTTATGTCAAACAATCG
Source organism: Xylocopa sonorina (assembly GCF_050948175.1). Taxonomy (NCBI): domain Eukaryota; kingdom Metazoa; phylum Arthropoda; class Insecta; order Hymenoptera; family Apidae; genus Xylocopa; species Xylocopa sonorina. The sequence goes on along the minus strand of NW_027490114.1, from coordinate 829,735 downwards.
TCAATAAACGAATTTTAATACTAGGTTGGAATTTTTTTCTTCAAACTACAGTCAATGTACGAATTTTAACTCTCGCTGGGCACTTTTTCTTCAAACTACTATCAATACTCAAATTTTAACTATTGGTTGAAATCTTTATGTCAAACAATCGTCAGTAATCGAATTTTAATACTAGGTTGGAATTTTTTTCTTCAAACTATCGCCTATATACGAAATTTAACTCACGGTGGAAATTTTTTGGTCAACCTATCGTCAATGTACGAATTTTAATTCTCGGTGGGCACTTTTTTCTTCAAACTACTGTCAATATTCAAATTTTAACTATTGGTTGAAATCTTTATGTCACACAATCGTCAATAATCGAATTTTAATACTAGGTTGGAATTTTTTTCTTCAAACTACAGTCAATGTACGAATTTTAACTCTCGCTGGGCACTTTTTCTTCAAACTACTATCAATACTCAAATTTTAACTATTGGTTGAAATCTTTATGTCAAACAATCGTCAATACACGAATTTTAATACTAGGTTGGAATTTTTTTCTTCAAACTATCGCCTATATACGAAATTTAACTCTCGGGAGGAATTTTTTGGTGAAGCTACCGTCAATGTACGAATTTTAACTCTCGGTGGGAACTTTTTTCTTCAAACTACTGTCAATATTCAAATTTTAACTATTGGTTCGAATCTTTTTGTCAAACAATCGTCAATACACGAATTTTAATACTAGGTTGGAATTTTTTTTTCAAACTATTGTCAATATTCAAATTTTAAATATTGGTTGAAATCTTTATGTCAAACAATCGTCAATACACGAATGTTAATACTAGGTTAGAATTTTTTCTTCAAACTATCGCCTATATACGAAATTTAACTCTAGGTGGGAATTTTTTTGTCAACCTATCGTCAATGTACGAATTTTAATTCTCGGTGGGCACTTTTTTCTTCAAACTACTGTCAATATTCAAATTTTAACTATTGGTTGAAATCTTTATGTCAAACAATCGTCAATAATCGAATTTTGATACTAGGTTGGAATTTTTTCTTCAAACTATCGCCTATATACGAAATTTAACTCTAGGTGGGAATTTTTTTGTCAACCTATCGTCAATGTACGAATTTTAATTCTCGGTGGGCACTTTTTTCTTCAAACTACTGTCAATATTCAAATTTTAACTATTGGTTGAAATCTTTATGTCACACAATCGTCAATAAATTAATTTTAATACTAGGTTGGAATTTTTTTCTTCAAACTATCGCCTATATACGAAATTTAACTCTCGGTGTGAATTTTTTGGTCAACCAATCGTCAATGTACGAATTTTAACTCTCGGTGGGCACTTTTTTCTTCAAACTACTGTCAATATTCAAATTTTAACTATTGGTTGAAATCTTTATGTCAAACAATCGTCAATAAACGAATTTTAATACTAGGTTGGAACTTTTTCTTCAAACTACAGTCAATGTACGAATTTTAATTCTCGGTGGGCACTTTTTTCTTCAAACTACTGTCAATATTCAAATTTTAACTATTGGTTGAAATCTTTATGTCAAACAATCGTCAATAATCGAATTTTGATACTAGGTTGGAATTTTTTCTTCAAACTATCGCCTATATACGAAATTTAACTCTAGGTGGGAATTTTTTTGTCAACCTATCGTCAATGTACGAATTTTAATTCTCGGTGGGCACTTTTTTCTTCAAACTACTGTCAATATTCAAATTTTAACTATAGGTTGAAATCTTTATGTCAAACAATCGTCAATAATCGAATTTTGATACTAGGTTGGAATTTTTTCTTCAAACTATCGCCTATATACGAAATTTAACTCTAGGTGGGAATTTTTTTGTCAACCTATCGTCAATGTACGAATTTTAATTCTCGGTGGGCACTTTTTTCTTCAAACTACTGTCAATATTCAAATTTTAACTATTGGTTGAAATCTTTATGTCAAACAATCGTCAATAATCGAATTTTGATACTAGGTTGGAATTTTTTCTTCAAACTATCGCCTATATACGAAATTTAACTCTAGGTGGGAATTTTTTTGTCAACCTATCGTCAATGTACGAATTTTAATTCTCGGTGGGCACTTTTTTCTTCAAACTACTGTCAATATTCAAATTTTAACTATTGGTTGAAATCTTTATGTCACACAATCGTCAATAAATTAATTTTAATACTAGGTTGGAATTTTTTTCTTCAAACTATCGCCTATATACGAAATTTAACTCTCGGTGTGAATTTTTTGGTCAACCAATCGTCAATGTACGAATTTTAACTCTCGGTGGGCACTTTTTTCTTCAAACTACTGTCAATATTCAAATTTTAACTATTGGTTGAAATCTTTATGTCAAACAATCGTCAATAAACGAATTTTAATACTAGGTTGGAACTTTTTCTTCAAACTACAGTCAATGTACGAATTTTAATTCTCGGTGGGCACTTTTTTCTTCAAACTACTGTCAATATTCAAATTTTAACTATTGGTTGAAATCTTTATGTCAAACAATCGTCAATAATCGAATTTTGATACTAGGTTGGAATTTTTTCTTCAAACTATCGCCTATATACGAAATTTAACTCTAGGTGGGAATTTTTTTGTCAACCTATCGTCAATGTACGAATTTTAATTCTCGGTGGGCACTTTTTTCTTCAAACTACTGTCAATATTCAAATTTTAACTATAGGTTGAAATCTTTATGTCAAACAATCGTCAATAATCGAATTTTGATACTAGGTTGGAATTTTTTTCTTCAAACTATCGCCTATATACGAAATTTAACTCTTCGGAGGAATTTTTTGGTGAAGCTACCGTCAATGTACGAATTTTAACTCTCGCTGGGAACTTTTTTCTTCAAACTACTGTCAATATTCAAATTTTAACTATTGGTTGAAATCTTTATGTCACACAATCGTCAATAAATGAATTTTAATACTAGGTTGGAATTTTTTTATTCAAACTATCGCCTATATACGAAATTTAACTCTCGGTGTGAATTTTTTGGTCAACCTATCGTCAATGTACGAATTTTAACTCTCGGTGGGCACTTTTTTCTTCAAACTACTGTCAATATTCAAATTTTAACTATTGGTTGAAATCTTTATGTCAAACAATCGTCAATAAACGAATTTTAATACTAGGTTGGAATTTTTTTCTTCAAACTACAGTCAATGTACGAATTTTAACTCTCGCTGGGCACTTTTTCTTCAAACTACTATCAATACTCAAATTTTAACTATTGGTTGAAATCTTTATGTCAAACAATCGTCAGTAATCGAATTTTAATACTAGGTTGGAATTTTTTTCTTCAAACTATCGCCTATATACGAAATTTAACTCACGGTGGAAATTTTTTGGTCAACCTATCGTCAATGTACGAATTTTAATTCTCGGTGGGCACTTTTTTCTTCAAACTACTGTCAATATTCAAATTTTAACTATTGGTTGAAATCTTTATGTCACACAATCGTCAATAATCGAATTTTAATACTAGGTTGGAATTTTTTTCTTCAAACTATCGCCTATATACGAAATTTAACTCACGGTGGAAATTTTTTGGTCAACCTATCGTCAATGTACGAATTTTAATTCTCGGTGGGCACTTTTTTCTTCAAACTACTGTCAATATTCAAATTTTAACTATTGGTTGAAATCTTTATGTCACACAATCGTCAATAATCGAATTTTAATACTAGGTTGGAATTTTTTTCTTCAAACTACAGTCAATGTACGAATTTTAACTCTCGCTGGGCACTTTTTCTTCAAACTACTATCAATACTCAAATTTTAACTATTGGTTGAAATCTTTATGTCAAACAATCGTCAATACACGAATTTTAATACTAGGTTGGAATTTTTTTCTTCAAACTATCGCCTATATACGAAATTTAACTCTCGGGAGGAATTTTTTGGTGAAGCTACCGTCAATGTACGAATTTTAACTCTCGGTGGGAACTTTTTTCTTCAAACTACTGTCAATATTCAGATTTTAGCTATTGGTTGAAATCTTTGTGTCAAACAATCGTCAATAAACGAATTTTAATACTAGGTTGGAATTTTTTTCTTCAAACTACAGTCAATGTACGAATTTTAATTCTCGGTGGGCACTTTTTTCTTCAAACTACTGTCAATATTCAAATTTTAACTATTGGTTGAAATCTTTATGTCAAACAATCGTCAATAATCGAATTTTGATACTAGGTTGGAATTTTTTCTTCAAACTATCGCCTATATACGAAATTTAACTCTAGGTGGGAATTTTTTTGTCAACCTATCGTCAATGTACGAATTTTAACTCACGGTGGGCACTTTTTCTTCAAACTACTGACAATATTCAAATTTTAACTATTGGTTGAAATCTTTATGTCATACAATCGTCAATAATCGAATTTTAATACTAGGTTGGAATTTTTATCTTCAAAGTACAGTCAATGTACGAATTTTAACTCTCGCTGGGCACTTTTTCTTCAAACTACTATCAATACTCAAATTTTAGCTATTGGTTGAAATCATTATGTCAAACAATCGTCAATACACGAATTTTAATACTAGGTTGGAATTTTTTTCTTCAAACTATCGCCTATATACGAAATTTAACTCTCGGGAGGAATTTTTTGGTGAAGCTACCGTCAATGTACGAATTTTAACTCTCGGTGGGAACTTTTTTCTTCAAACTACTGTCAATATTCAAATTTTAACTATTGGTTCGAATCTTTTTGTCAAACAATCGTCAATACACGAATTTTAATACTAGGTTGGAATTTTTTTTTCAAACTATTGTCAATATTCAAATTTTAAATATTGGTTGAAATCTTTATGTCAAACAATCGTCAATACACGAATGTTAATACTAGGTTAGAATTTTTTCTTCAAACTATCGCCTATATACGAAATTTAACTCTAGGTGGGAATTTTTTTGTCAACCTATCGTCAATGTACGAATTTTAATTCTCGGTGGGCACTTTTTTCTTCAAACTACTGTCAATATTCAAATTTTAACTATTGGTTGAAATCTTTATGTCAAACAATCGTCAATAATCGAATTTTGATACTAGGTTGGAATTTTTTTCTTCAAACTATCGCCTATATACGAAATTTAACTCTTCGGAGGAATTTTTTGGTGAAGCTACCGTCAATGTACGAATTTTAACTCTCGGTGGGAACTTTTTTCTTCAAACTACTGTCAATATTCAAATTTTAACTATTGGTTGAAATCTTTATGTCACACAATCGTCAATAAATTAATTTTAATACTAGGTTGGAATTTTTTTCTTCAAACTATCGCCTATATACGAAATTTAACTCTCGGTGTGAATTTTTTGGTCAACCAATCGTCAATGTACGAATTTTAACTCTCGGTGGGCACTTTTTTCTTCAAACTACTGTCAATATTCAAATTTTAACTATTGGTTGAAATCTTTATGTCAAACAATCGTCAATAAACGAATTTTAATACTAGGTTGGAACTTTTTCTTCAAACTACAGTCAATGTACGAATTTTAATTCTCGGTGGGCACTTTTTTCTTCAAACTACTGTCAATATTCAAATTTTAACTATTGGTTGAAATCTTTATGTCAAACAATCGTCAATAATCGAATTTTGATACTAGGTTGGAATTTTTTCTTCAAACTATCGCCTATATACGAAATTTAACTCTTCGGAGGAATTTTTTGGTGAAGCTACCGTCAATGTACGAATTTTAACTCTCGCTGGGAACTTTTTTCTTCAAACTACTGTCAATATTCAAATTTTAACTATTGGTTGAAATCTTTATGTCACACAATCGTCAATAAATGAATTTTAATACTAGGTTGGAATTTTTTTATTCAAACTATCGCCTATATACGAAATTTAACTCTCGGTGTGAATTTTTTGGTCAACCTATCGTCAATGTACGAATTTTAACTCTCGGTGGGCACTTTTTTCTTCAAACTACTGTCAATATTCAAATTTTAACTATTGGTTGAAATCTTTATGTCAAACAATCGTCAATAAACGAATTTTAATACTAGGTTGGAATTTTTTTCTTCAAACTACAGTCAATGTACGAATTTTAACTCTCGCTGGGCACTTTTTCTTCAAACTACTATCAATACTCAAATTTTAACTATTGGTTGAAATCTTTATGTCAAACAATCGTCAGTAATCGAATTTTAATACTAGGTTGGAATTTTTTTCTTCAAACTATCGCCTATATACGAAATTTAACTCACGGTGGAAATTTTTTGGTCAACCTATCGTCAATGTACGAATTTTAATTCTCGGTGGGCACTTTTTTCTTCAAACTACTGTCAATATTCAAATTTTAACTATTGGTTGAAATCTTTATGTCACACAATCGTCAATAATCGAATTTTAATACTAGGTTGGAATTTTTTTCTTCAAACTACAGTCAATGTACGAATTTTAACTCTCGCTGGGCACTTTTTCTTCAAACTACTATCAATACTCAAATTTTAACTATTGGTTGAAATCTTTATGTCAAACAATCGTCAATACACGAATTTTAATACTAGGTTGGAATTTTTTTCTTCAAACTATCGCCTATATACGAAATTTAACTCTCGGGAGGAATTTTTTGGTGAAGCTACCGTCAATGTACGAATTTTAACTCTCGGTGGGAACTTTTTTCTTCAAACTACTGTCAATATTCAGATTTTAGCTATTGGTTGAAATCTTTGTGTCAAACAATCGTCAATAAACGAATTTTAATACTAGGTTGGAATTTTTTTCTTCAAACTACAGTCAATGTACGAATTTTAATTCTCGGTGGGCACTTTTTTCTTCAAACTACTGTCAATATTCAAATTTTAACTATTGGTTGAAATCTTTATGTCAAACAATCGTCAATAATCGAATTTTGATACTAGGTTGGAATTTTTTCTTCAAACTATCGCCTATATACGAAATTTAACTCTAGGTGGGAATTTTTTTGTCAACCTATCGTCAATGTACGAATTTTAACTCACGGTGGGCACTTTTTCTTCAAACTACTGACAATATTCAAATTTTAACTATTGGTTGAAATCTTTATGTCATACAATCGTCAATAATCGAATTTTAATACTAGGTTGGAATTTTTATCTTCAAAGTACAGTCAATGTACGAATTTTAACTCTCGCTGGGCACTTTTTCTTCAAACTACTATCAATACTCAAATTTTAGCTATTGGTTGAAATCATTATGTCAAACAATCGTCAATACACGAATTTTAATACTAGGTTGGAATTTTTTTCTTCAAACTATCGCCTATATACGAAATTTAACTCTCGGGAGGAATTTTTTGGTGAAGCTACCGTCAATGTACGAATTTTAACTCTCGGTGGGAACTTTTTTCTTCAAACTACTGTCAATATTCAAATTTTAACTATTGGTTCGAATCTTTTTGTCAAACAATCGTCAATACACGAATTTTAATACTAGGTTGGAATTTTTTTTTCAAACTATTGTCAATATTCAAATTTTAAATATTGGTTGAAATCTTTATGTCAAACAATCGTCAATACACGAATGTTAATACTAGGTTAGAATTTTTTCTTCAAACTATCGCCTATATACGAAATTTAACTCTAGGTGGGAATTTTTTTGTCAACCTATCGTCAATGTACGAATTTTAATTCTCGGTGGGCACTTTTTTCTTCAAACTACTGTCAATATTCAAATTTTAACTATTGGTTGAAATCTTTATGTCAAACAATCGTCAATAATCGAATTTTGATACTAGGTTGGAATTTTTTTCTTCAAACTATCGCCTATATACGAAATTTAACTCTTCGGAGGAATTTTTTGGTGAAGCTACCGTCAATGTACGAATTTTAACTCTCGGTGGGAACTTTTTTCTTCAAACTACTGTCAATATTCAAATTTTAACTATTGGTTGAAATCTTTATGTCACACAATCGTCAATAAATTAATTTTAATACTAGGTTGGAATTTTTTTCTTCAAACTATCGCCTATATACGAAATTTAACTCTCGGTGTGAATTTTTTGGTCAACCAATCGTCAATGTACGAATTTTAACTCTCGGTGGGCACTTTTTTCTTCAAACTACTGTCAATATTCAAATTTTAACTATTGGTTGAAATCTTTATGTCAAACAATCGTCAATAAACGAATTTTAATACTAGGTTGGAACTTTTTCTTCAAACTACAGTCAATGTACGAATTTTAATTCTCGGTGGGCACTTTTTTCTTCAAACTACTGTCAATATTCAAATTTTAACTATTGGTTGAAATCTTTATGTCAAACAATCGTCAATAATCGAATTTTGATACTAGGTTGGAATTTTTTCTTCAAACTATCGCCTATATACGAAATTTAACTCTAGGTGGGAATTTTTTTGTCAACCTATCGTCAATGTACGAATTTTAATTCTCGGTGGGCACTTTTTTCTTCAAACTACTGTCAATATTCAAATTTTAACTATAGGTTGAAATCTTTATGTCAAACAATCGTCAATAATCGAATTTTGATACTAGGTTGGAATTTTTTTCTTCAAACTATCGCCTATATACGAAATTTAACTCTTCGGAGGAATTTTTTGGTGAAGCTACCGTCAATGTACGAATTTTAACTCTCGCTGGGAACTTTTCTCTTCAAACTACTGTCAATATTCAAATTTTAACTATTGGTTGAAATCTTTATGTCACACAATCGTCAATAAATGAATTTTAATACTAGGTTGGAATGTTTTTCTTCAAACTATCGCCTATATACGAAATTTAACTCTCGGTGTGAATTTTTTGGTCAACCTATCGTCAATGTACGAATTTTAACTCTCGGTGGGCACTTTTTTCTTCAAACTACTGTCAATATTCAAATTTTAACTATTGGTTGAAATCTTTATGTCAAACAATCGTCAATAAACGAATTTTAATACTAGGTTGGAATTTTTTTCTTCAAACTACAGTCAATGTACGAATTTTAATTCTCGGTGGGCACTTTTTTCTTCAAACTACTGTCAATATTCAAATTTTAACTATTGGTTGAAATCTTTATGTCAAACAATCGTCAATACACGAATTTTAATACTAGGTTGGAATTTCTTCTTCAAACTATCGCCTATATACGAAATTTAACTCTAGGTGGGAATTTTTTTGTCAACCTATCGTCAATGTACGAATTTTAACTCACGGTGGGCACTTTTTCTTCAAACTACTGACAATATTCAAATTTTAACTATTGGTTGAAATCTTTATGTCACACAATCGTCAATAAATGAATTTTAATACTAGGTTAGAATGTTTTTCTTCAAACTATCGCCTATATACGAAATTTAACTCTCGGTGTGAATTTTTTGGTCAACCTATCGTCAATGTACGAATTTTAACTCTCGGTGGGCACTTTTTTCTTCAAACTACTGTCAATATTCAAATTTTAACTATTGGTTGAAATCTTTATGTCAAACAATCGTCAATAAACGAATTTTAATACTAGGTTGGAATTTTTTTCTTCAAACTACAGTCAATGTACGAATTTTAATTCTCGGTGGGCACTTTTTTCTTCAAACTACTGTCAATATTCAAATTTTAACAATTGGTTGAAATCTTTATGTCAAACAATCGTCAATAATCGAATTTTGATACTAGGTTGGAATTTTTTCTTCAAACTATCGCCTATATACGAAATTTAACTCTAGGTGGGAATTTTTTTGTCAACCTATCGTCAATGTACGAATTTTAACTCACGGTGGGCACTTTTTCTTCAAACTACTGACAATATTCAAATTTTAACTATTGGTTGAAATCTTTATGTCATACAATCGTCAATAATCGAATTTTAATACTAGGTTGGAATTTTTTTCTTCAAACTATCGCCTATATACGAAATTTCACTCTCGGTGGAAATTTTTTGGTCAACCTATCGTTAATGTACGAATATTAACTCTCTGTGGGTACTTTTTCTTCATACTACTATCAATACTCAAATTTTAACTATTGGTTGAAATCTTTATGTCAAACAATCGTCAATAATCGAATTTTAATACTAGGTTGGAATTTTTTTCTTCAAACTATCGCCTATATACGAAATTTAACTCTCGGGAGGAATTCTTTGGTGAAGCTACCGTCAATGTACGAATTTTAACTCTCGGTGGGAACTTTTTTCTTCAAACTAATGTCAATATTCAAATTTTAACTATTGGTTGAAATCTTTATGTCACACAATCGTCAATAAATGAATTTTAATACTAGGTTGGAATTTTTTTCTTCAAACTATCGCCTATATACGAAATTTAACTCTCGGTGTGAATTTTTTGGTCAACCTATCGTCAATGTACGAATTTTAACTCTCGGTGGGCACTTTTTTCTTCAAACTACTGTCAATATTCAAATTTTAACTATTGGTTGAAATCTTTATGTCACACAATCGTCAACAAATTAATTTTAATACTAGGTTGGAATTTTTTTCTTCAAACTATCGCCTATATACGAAATTTAACTCTCGGTGTGAATTTTTTGGTCAACCAATCGTCAATGTACGAATTTTAACTCTCGGTGGGCACTTTTTTCTTCAAACTACTGTCAATATTCAAATTTTAACTATTGGTTGAAATCTTTATGTCAAACAATCGTCAATAAACGAATTTTAATACTAGGTTGGAACTTTTTCTTCAAACTACAGTCAATGTACGAATTTTAATTCTCGGTGGGCACTTTTTTCTTCAAACTACTGTCAATATTCAAATTTTAACTATTGGTTGAAATCTTTATGTCATACAATCGTCAGTAATCGAATTTTAATACTAGGTTGGAATTTTTTTCTTCAAAGTACAGTCAATGTACGAGTTTTAACTCTCGCTGGGCACTTTTTCTTCAAACTACTATCAATACTCAAATTTTAACTATTGGTTGAAATCATAATGTCAAACAATCGTCAATACACGAATTTTAATACTAGGTTGGAATTTTTTTCTTCAAACTATAGCCTATATACGAAATTTAACTCTCGGGAGGAATTTTTTGGTGAAGCTACCGTCAATGTACGAATTTTAACTCTCGGTGGGAACTTTTTTCTTCAAACTACTGTCAATATTCAAATTTTAACTATTGGTTCGAATCTTTTTGTCAAACAATCGTCAATACACGAATTTTATTACTAGGTTGGAATTTTTTTTTCAAACTATTGTCAATATTCAAATTTTAAATATTGGTTGAAATCTTTATGTCAAACAATCGTCAATACACGAATGTTAATACTAGGTTGGAATTTTTTCTTCAAACTATCGCCTATATACGAAATTTAACTCTAGGTGGGAATTTTTTTGTCAACCTATCGTCAATGTACGAATTTTAATTCTCGGTGGGCACTTTTTTCTTCAAACTACTGTCAATATTCAAATTTTAACTATTGGTTGAAATCTTTATGTCAAACAATCGTCAATAATCGAATTTTGATACTAGGTTGGAATTTTTTCTTCAAACTATCGCCTATATACGAAATTTAACTCTAGGTGGGAATTTTTTTGTCAACCTATCGTCAATGTACGAATTTTAATTCTCGGTGGGCACTTTTTTCTTCAAACTACTGTCAATATTCGAATTTTAACTATTGGTTGAAATCTTTATGTCAAACAATCGTCAATAATCGAATTTTGATACTAGGTTGGAATTTTTTTCTTCAAACTATCGCCTATATACGAAATTTAACTCTTCGGAGGAATTTTTTGGTGAAGCTACCGTCAATGTACGAATTTTAACTCTCGGTGGGAACTTTTTTCTTCAAACTACTGTCAATATTCAAATTTTAACTATTGGTTGAAATCTTTATGTCAAACAATCGTCAATAATCGAATTTTGATACTAGGTTGGAATTTTTTCTTCAAACTATCGCCTATATACGAAATTTAACTCTAGGTGGGAATTTTTTTGTCAACCTATCGTCAATGTACGAATTTTAACTCACGGTGGGCACTTTTTCTTCAAACTACTGACAATATTCAAATTTTAACTATTGGTTGAAATCTTTATGTCATACAATCGTCAATAATCGAATTTTAATACTAGGTTGGAATTTTTTTCTTCAAACTATCGCCTATATACGAAATTTCACTCTCGGTGGAAATTTTTTGGTCAACCTATCGTTAATGTACGAATATTAACTCTCTGTGGGTACTTTTTCTTCATACTACTATCAATACTCAAATTTTAACTATTGGTTGAAATCTTTATGTCAAACAATCGTCAATAATCGAATTTTAATACTAGGTTGGAATTTTTTTCTTCAAACTATCGCCTATATACGAAATTTAACTCTCGGGAGGAATTCTTTGGTGAAGCTACCGTCAATGTACGAATTTTAACTCTCGGTGGGAACTTTTTTCTTCAAACTAATGTCAATATTCAAATTTTAACTATTGGTTGAAATCTTTATGTCACACAATCGTCAATAAATGAATTTTAATACTAGGTTGGAATTTTTTTCTTCAAACTATCGCCTATATACGAAATTTAACTCTCGGTGTGAATTTTTTGGTCAACCTATCGTCAATGTACGAATTTTAACTCTCGGTGGGCACTTTTTTCTTCAAACTACTGTCAATATTCAAATTTTAACTATTGGTTGAAATCTTTATGTCAAACAATCGTCAATAAACGAATTTTAATACTAGGTTGGAATTTTTTTCTTCAAACTACAGTCAATGTACGAATTTTAATTCTCGGTGGGCACTTTTTTCTTCAAACTACTGTCAATATTCAAATTTTAACTATTGGTTGAAATCTTTATGTCAAACAATCGTCAATAATCGAATTTTGATACTAGGTTGGAATTTTTTCTTCAAACTATCGCCTATATACGAAATTTAACTCTAGGTGGGAATTTTTTTGTCAACCTATCGTCAATGTACGAATTTTAACTCACGGTGGGCACTTTTTCTTCAAACTACTGACAATATTCAAATTTTAACTATTGGTTGAAATCTTTATGTCAAACAATCGTCAATAATCGAATTTTGATACTAGGTTGGAATTTTTTTCTTCAAACTATCGCCTATATACGAAATTTAACTCTTCGGAGGAATTTTTTGGTGAAGCTACCGTCAATGTACGAATTTTAACTCTCGGTGGGAACTTTTTTCTTCAAACTACTGTCAATATTCAAATTTTAACTATTGGTTGAAATCTTTATGTCACACAATCGTCAATAAATTAATTTTAATACTAGGTTGGAATTTTTTTCTTCAAACTATCGCCTATATACGAAATTTAACTCTCGGTGTGAATTTTTTGGTCAACCAATCGTCAATGTACGAATTTTAACTCTCGGTGGGCACTTTTTTCTTCAAACTACTGTCAATATTCAAATTTTAACTATTGGTTGAAATCTTTATGTCAAACAATCGTCAATAAACGAATTTTAATACTAGGTTGGAACTTTTTCTTCAAACTACAGTCAATGTACGAATTTTAATTCTCGGTGGGCACTTTTTTCTTCAAACTACTGTCAATATTCAAATTTTAACTATTGGTTGAAATCTTTATGTCATACAATCGTCAGTAATCGAATTTTAATACTAGGTTGGAATTTTTTTCTTCAAAGTACAGTCAATGTACGAGTTTTAACTCTCGCTGGGCACTTTTTCTTCAAACTACTATCAATACTCAAATTTTAACTATTGGTTGAAATCATAATGTCAAACAATCGTCAATACACGAATTTTAATACTAGGTTGGAATTTTTTTCTTCAAACTATAGCCTATATACGAAATTTAACTCTCGGGAGGAATTTTTTGGTGAAGCTACCGTCAATGTACGAATTTTAACTCTCGGTGGGAACTTTTTTCTTCAAACTACTGTCAATATTCAAATTTTAACTATTGGTTCGAATCTTTTTGTCAAACAATCGTCAATACACGAATTTTATTACTAGGTTGGAATTTTTTTTTCAAACTATTGTCAATATTCAAATTTTAAATATTGGTTGAAATCTTTATGTCAAACAATCGTCAATACACGAATGTTAATACTAGGTTGGAATTTTTTCTTCAAACTATCGCCTATATACGAAATTTAACTCTAGGTGGGAATTTTTTTGTCAACCTATCGTCAATGTACGAATTTTAATTCTCGGTGGGCACTTTTTTCTTCAAACTACTGTCAATATTCAAATTTTAACTATTGGTTGAAATCTTTATGTCAAACAATCGTCAATAATCGAATTTTGATACTAGGTTGGAATTTTTTCTTCAAACTATCGCCTATATACGAAATTTAACTCTAGGTGGGAATTTTTTTGTCAACCTATCGTCAATGTACGAATTTTAATTCTCGGTGGGCACTTTTTTCTTCAAACTACTGTCAATATTCGAATTTTAACTATTGGTTGAAATCTTTATGTCAAACAATCGTCAATAATCGAATTTTGATACTAGGTTGGAATTTTTTTCTTCAAACTATCGCCTATATACGAAATTTAACTCTTCGGAGGAATTTTTTGGTGAAGCTACCGTCAATGTACGAATTTTAACTCTCGGTGGGAACTTTTTTCTTCAAACTACTGTCAATATTCAAATTTTAACTATTGGTTGAAATCTTTATGTCACACAATCGTCAATAAATGAATTTTAATACTAGGTTGGAATTTTTTTCTTCAAACTATCGCCTATATACGAAATTTAACTCTCGGTGTGAATTTTTTTGTCAACCTATCGTCAATGTACGAATTTTAACTCACGGTGGGCACTTTTTCTTCAAACTACTGACAATATTCAAATTTTAACTATTGGTTGAAATCTTTATGTCATACAATCGTCAATAATCGAATTTTAATACTAGGTTGGAATTTTTTTCTTCAAACTTTCGCCTATATACGAAATTTCACTCTCGGTGGAAATTTTTTGGTCAACCTATCGTTAATGTACGAATATTAACTCTCTGTGGGTACTTTTTCTTCATACTACTATCAATACTCAAATTTTAACTATTGGTTGAAATCTTTATGTCAAACAATCGTCAATAATCGAATTTTAATACTAGGTTGGAATTTTTTTCTTCAAACTATCGCCTATATACGAAATTTAACTCTCGGGAGGAATTCTTTGGTGAAGCTACCGTCAATGTACGAATTTTAACTCTCGGTGGGAACTTTTTTCTTCAAACTAATGTCAATATTCAAATTTTAACTATTGGTTGAAATCTTTATGTCACACAATCGTCAATAAATGAATTTTAATACTAGGTTGGAATTTTTTTCTTCAAACTATCGCCTATATACGAAATTTAACTCTCGGTGTGAATTTTTTGGTCAACCTATCGTCAATGTACGAATTTTAACTCTCGGTGGGCACTTTTTTCTTCAAACTACTGTCAATATTCAAATTTTAACTATTGGTTGAAATCTTTATGTCAAACAATCGTCAATAAACGAATTTTAATACTAGGTTGGAATTTTTTTCTTCAAACTACAGTCAATGTACGAATTTTAATTCTCGGTGGGCACTTTTTTCTTCAAACTACTGTCAATATTCAAATTTTAACTATTGGTTGAAATCTTTATGTCAAACAATCGTCAATAATCGAATTTTGATACTAGGTTGGAATTTTTTCTTCAAACTATCGCCTATATACGAAATTTAACTCTAGGTGGGAATTTTTTTGTCAACCTATCGTCAATGTACGAATTTTAACTCACGGTGGGCACTTTTTCTTCAAACTACTGACAATATTCAAATTTTAACTATTGGTTGAAATCTTTATGTCAAACAATCGTCAATAATCGAATTTTGATACTAGGTTGGAATTTTTTTCTTCAAACTATCGCCTATATACGAAATTTAACTCTTCGGAGGAATTTTTTGGTGAAGCTACCGTCAATGTACGAATTTTAACTCTCGGTGGGAACTTTTTTCTTCAAACTACTGTCAATATTCAAATTTTAACTATTGGTTGAAATCTTTATGTCACACAATCGTCAATAAATTAATTTTAATACTAGGTTGGAATTTTTTTCTTCAAACTATCGCCTATATACGAAATTTAACTCTCGGTGTGAATTTTTTGGTCAACCAATCGTCAATGTACGAATTTTAACTCTCGGTGGGCACTTTTTTCTTCAAACTACTGTCAATATTCAAATTTTAACTATTGGTTGAAATCTTTATGTCAAACAATCGTCAATAAACGAATTTTAATACTAGGTTGGAACTTTTTCTTCAAACTACAGTCAATGTACGAATTTTAATTCTCGGTGGGCACTTTTTTCTTCAAACTACTGTCAATATTCAAATTTTAACTATTGGTTGAAATCTTTATGTCATACAATCGTCAGTAATCGAATTTTAATACTAGGTTGGAATTTTTTTCTTCAAAGTACAGTCAATGTACGAGTTTTAACTCTCGCTGGGCACTTTTTCTTCAAACTACTATCAATACTCAAATTTTAACTATTGGTTGAAATCATAATGTCAAACAATCGTCAATACACGAATTTTAATACTAGGTTGGAATTTTTTTCTTCAAACTATAGCCTATATACGAAATTTAACTCTCGGGAGGAATTTTTTGGTGAAGCTACCGTCAATGTACGAATTTTAACTCTCGGTGGGAACTTTTTTCTTCAAACTACTGTCAATATTCAAATTTTAACTATTGGTTCGAATCTTTTTGTCAAACAATCGTCAATACACGAATTTTATTACTAGGTTGGAATTTTTTTTTCAAACTATTGTCAATATTCAAATTTTAAATATTGGTTGAAATCTTTATGTCAAACAATCGTCAATACACGAATGTTAATACTAGGTTGGAATTTTTTCTTCAAACTATCGCCTATATACGAAATTTAACTCTAGGTGGGAATTTTTTTGTCAACCTATCGTCAATGTACGAATTTTAATTCTCGGTGGGCACTTTTTTCTTCAAACTACTGTCAATATTCAAATTTTAACTATTGGTTGAAATCTTTATGTCAAACAATCGTCAATAATCGAATTTTGATACTAGGTTGGAATTTTTTCTTCAAACTATCGCCTATATACGAAATTTAACTCTAGGTGGGAATTTTTTTGTCAACCTATCGTCAATGTACGAATTTTAATTCTCGGTGGGCACTTTTTTCTTCAAACTACTGTCAATATTCGAATTTTAACTATTGGTTGAAATCTTTATGTCAAACAATCGTCAATAATCGAATTTTGATACTAGGTTGGAATTTTTTTCTTCAAACTATCGCCTATATACGAAATTTAACTCTTCGGAGGAATTTTTTGGTGAAGCTACCGTCAATGTACGAATTTTAACTCTCGGTGGGAACTTTTTTCTTCAAACTACTGTCAATATTCAAATTTTAACTATTGGTTGAAATCTTTATGTCACACAATCGTCAATAAATGAATTTTAATACTAGGTTGGAATTTTTTTCTTCAAACTATCGCCTATATACGAAATTTAACTCTCGGTGTGAATTTTTTGGTCAACCTATCGTCAATGTACGAATTTTAACTCTCGGTGGGCACTTTTTTCTTCAAACTACTGTCAATATTCAAATTTTAACTATTGGTTGAAATCTTTATGTCAAACAATCGTCAATAAACGAATTTTAATACTAGGTCGGAATTTTTTTCTTCAAACTACAGTCAATGTACGAATTTTAATTCTCGGTGGGCACTTTTTTCTTCAAACTACTGTCAATATTCAAATTTTAACTATTGGTTGAAATCTTTATGTCAAACAATCGTCAATAATCGAATTTTGATACTAGGTTGGAATTTTTTCTTCAAACTATCGCCTATATACGAAATTTAACTCTAGGTGGGAATTTTTTTGTCAACCTATCGTCAATGTACGAATTTTAACTCTCGGTGGGCACTTTTTTCTTCAAACTACTGTCAATATTCAAATTTTAACTATTGGTTGAAATCTTTATGTCAAACAATCGTCAATAAACGAATTTTAATACTAGGTCGGAATTTTTTTCTTCAAACTACAGTCAATGTACGAATTTTAATTCTCGGTGGGCACTTTTTTCTTCAAACTACTGTCAATATTCAAATTTTAACTATTGGTTGAAATCTTTATGTCAAACTATCGTCAATAATCGAATTTTGATACTAGGTTGGAATTTTTTCTTCAAACTATCGCCTATATACGAAATTTAACTCTAGGTGGGAATTTTTTTGTCAACCTATCGTCAATGTACGAATTTTAATTCTCGGTGGGCACTTTTTTCTTCAAACTACTGTCAATATTCAAATTTTAACTATAGGTTGAAATCTTTATGTCAAACAATCGTCAATAATCGAATTTTGATACTAGGTTGGAATTTTTTTCTTCAAACTATCGCCTATATACGAAATTTAACTCTTCGGAGGAATTTTTTGGTGAAGCTACCGTCAATGTACGAATTTTATCTCTCGGTGGGAACTTTTTTCTTCAAACTACTGTCAATATTCAAATTTTAACTATTGGTTGAAATCTTTATGTCACACAATCGTCAATAAATGAATTTTAATACTAGGTTGGAATGTTTTTCTTCAAACTATCGCCTATATACGAAATTTAACTCTTCGGAGGAATTTTTTGGTGAAGCTACCGTCAATGTACGAATTTTAACTCTCGGTGGGAACTTTTTTCTTCAAACTACTGTCAATATTCAAATTTTAACTATTGGTTGAAATCTTTATGTCACACAATCGTCAATAAATGAATTTTAATACTAGGTTGGAATTTTTTTCTTCAAACTATCGCCTATATACGAAATTTAACTCTCGGTGTGAATTTTTTGGTCAACCTATCGTCAATGTACGGATTTTAACTCTCGGTGGGCACTTTTTTCTTCAAACTACTGTCAATATTCAAATTTTAACTATTGGTTGAAATCTTTATGTCAAACAATCGTCAATAAACGAATTTTAATACTAGGTTGGAATTTTTTTCTTCAAACTACAGTCAATGTACGAATTTTAATTCTCGGTGGGCACTTTTTTCTTCAAACTACTGTCAATATTCAAATTTTAACTATTGGTTGAAATCTTTATGTCAAACAATCGTCAATAATCGAATTTTGATAGTAGGTTGGAATTTTTTCTTCAAACTATCGCCTATATACGAAATTTAACTCTAGGTGGGAATTTTTTTGTCAACCTATCGTCAATGTACGAATTTTAACTCACGGTGGGCACTTTTTCTTCAAACTACTGACAATATTCAAATTTTAACTATTGGTTGAAATCTTTATGTCATACAATCGTCAATAATCGAATTTTAATACTAGGTTGGAATTTTTTTCTTCAAAGTACAGTCAATGTACGAATTTTAACTCTCGCTGGGCACTTTTTCTTCAAACTACTATCAATACTCAAATTTTAACTATTGGTTGAAATCATTATGTCAAACAATCGTCAATACACGAATTTTAATACTAGGTTGGAATTTTTTTCTTCAAACTATCGCCTATATACGAAATATAACTCTCGGGAGGAATTTTTTGTTGAAGCTACCGTCAATGTACGAATTTTAACTCTCGGTGGGAACTTTTTTCTTCAAACTACTGTCAATATTCAAATTTTAACTATTGGTTGAAATCTTTATGTCACACAATCGTCAATAAATGAATTTTAATACTAGGTTGGAATTTTTTTCTTCAAACTATCGCCTATATACGAAATTTAACTCTCGGTGTGAATTTTTTGGTCAACCTATCGTCAATGTACGAATTTTAACTCTCGGTGGGCACTTTTTTCTTCAAACTACTGTCAATATTCAAATTTTAACTATTGGTTGAAATCTTTATGTCAAACAATCGTCAATAAACGAATTTTAATACTAGGTCGGAATTTTTTTCTTCAAACTACAGTCAATGTACGAATTTTAATTCTCGGTGGGCACTTTTTTCTTCAAACTACTGTCAATATTCAAATTTTAACTATTGGTTGAAATCTTTATGTCAAACAATCGTCAATAATCGAATTTTGATACTAGGTTGGAATTTTTTCTTCAAACTATCGCCTATATACGAAATTTAACTCTAGGTGGGAATTTTTTTGTCAACCTATCGTCAATGTACGAATTTTAACTCTCGGTGGGCACTTTTTTCTTCAAACTACTGTCAATATTCAAATTTTAACTATTGGTTGAAATCTTTATGTCAAACAATCGTCAATAAACGAATTTTAATACTAGGTCGGAATTTTTTTCTTCAAACTACAGTCAATGTACGAATTTTAATTCTCGGTGGGCACTTTTTTCTTCAAACTACTGTCAATATTCAAATTTTAACTATTGGTTGAAATCTTTATGTCAAACTATCGTCAATAATCGAATTTTGATACTAGGTTGGAATTTTTTCTTCAAACTATCGCCTATATACTAAATTTAACTCTAGGTGGGAATTTTTTTGTCAACCTATCGTCAATGTACGAATTTTAATTCTCGGTGGGCACTTTTTTCTTCAAACTACTGTCAATATTCAAATTTTAACTATAGGTTGAAATCTTTATGTCAAACAATCGTCAATAATCGAATTTTGATACTAGGTTGGAATTTTTTTCTTCAAACTATCGCCTATATACGAAATTTAACTCTTCGGAGGAATTTTTTGGTGAAGCTACCGTCAATGTACGAATTTTATCTCTCGGTGGGAACTTTTTTCTTCAAACTACTGTCAATATTCAAATTTTAACTATTGGTTGAAATCTTTATGTCACACAATCGTCAATAAATGAGTTTTAATACTAGGTTGGAATGTTTTTCTTCAAAGTATCGCCTATATACGAAATTTAACTCTTCGGAGGAATTTTTTGGTGAAGCTACCGTCAATGTACGAATTTTAACTCTCGGTGGGAACTTTTTTCTTCAAACTACTGTCAATATTCAAATTTTAACTATTGGTTGAAATCTTTATGTCACACAATCGTCAATAAATGAATTTTAATACTAGGTTGGAATTTTTTTCTTCAAACTATCGCCTATATACGAAATTTAACTCTCGGTGTGAATTTTTTGGTCAACCTATCGTCAATGTACGAATTTTAACTCTCGGTGGGCACTTTTTTCTTCAAACTACTGTCAATATTCAAATTTTAACTATTGGTTGAAATCTTTATGTCAAACAATCGTCAATAAACGAATTTTAATACTAGGTTGGAATTTTTTTCTTCAAACTACAGTCAATGTACGAATTTTAATTCTCGGTGGGCACTTTTTTCTTCAAACTACTGTCAATATTCAAATTTTAACTATTGGTTGAAATCTTTATGTCAAACAATCGTCAATAATCGAATTTTGATAGTAGGTTGGAATTTTTTCTTCAAACTATCGCCTATATACGAAATTTAACTCTAGGTGGGAATTTTTTTGTCAACCTATCGTCAATGTACGAATTTTAACTCACGGTGGGCACTTTTTCTTCAAACTACTGACAATATTCAAATTTTAACTATTGGTTGAAATCTTTATGTCATACAATCGTCAATAATCGAATTTTAATACTAGGTTGGAATTTTTTTCTTCAAAGTACAGTCAATGTACGAATTTTAACTCTCGCTGGGCACTTTTTCTTCAAACTACTATCAATACTCAAATTTTAACTATTGGTTGAAATCATTATGTCAAACAATCGTCAATACACGAATTTTAATACTAGGTTGGAATTTTTTTCTTCAAACTATCGCCTATATACGAAATATAACTCTCGGGAGGAATTTTTTGTTGAAGCTACCGTCAATGTACGAATTTTAACTCTCGGTGGGAACTTTTTTCTTCAAACTACTGTCAATATTCAAATTTTAACTATTGGTTCGAATCTTTTTGTCAAACAATCGTCAATACACGAATTTTAATACTAGGTTGGAATTTTTTTTTCAAACTATTGTCAATATTCAAATTTTAAATATTGGTTGAAATCTTTATGTCAAACAATCGTCAATACACGAATGTTAATACTAGGTTGGAATTTTTTCTTCAAACTATCGCCTATATACGAAATTTAACTCTAGGTGGGAATTTTTTTGTCAACCTATCGTCAATGTACGAATTTTAATTCTCGGTGGGCACTTTTTTCTTCAAACTACTGTCAATATTCAAATTTTAACTATTGGTTGAAATCTTTATGTCAAACAATCGTCAATAATCGAATTTTGATACTAGGTTGGAATTTTTTCTTCAAACTATCGCCTATATACGAAATTTAACTCTAGGTGGGAATTTTTTTGTCAACCTATCGTCAATGTACGAATTTTAATTCTCGGTGGGCACTTTTTTCTTCAAACTACTGTCAATATTCAAATTTTAACTATTGGTTGAAATCTTTATGTCAAACAATCGTCAATAATCGAATTTTGATACTAGGTTGGAATTTTTTTCTTCAAACTATCGCCTATATACGAAATTTAACTCTTCGGAGGAATTTTTTGGTGAAGCTACCGTCAATGTACGAATTTTAACTCTCGGTGGGAACTTTTTTCTTCAAACTACTGTCAATATTCAAATTTTAACTATTGGTTGAAATCTTTATGTCACACAATCGTCAATAAATGAATTTTAATACTAGGTTGGAATGTTTTTCTTCAAACTATCGCCTATATACGAAATTTAACTCTCGGTGTGATTTTTTGGTCAACCTATCGTCAATGTACGAATTTTAACTCTCGGTGGGCACTTTTTTCTTCAAACTACTGTCAATATTCAAATTTTAACTATTGGTTGAAATCTTTATGTCAAACAATCGTCAATAAACGAATTTTAATACTAGGTTGGAATTTTTTTCTTCAAACTACAGTCAATGTACGAATTTTAATTCTCGGTGGGCACTTTTTTCTTCAAACTACTGTCAATATTCAAATTTTAACTATTGGTTGAAATCTTTATGTCAAACAATCGTCAATAATCGAATTTTGATACTAGGTTGGAATTTTTTCTTCAAACTATCGCCTATATACGAAATTTAACTCTAGGTGGGAATTTTTTTGTCAACCTATCGTCAATGTACGAATTTTAACTCTCGGTGGGATCTTTTTTCTTCAAACTACTGTCAATATTCAAATTTTAACTATTGGTTGAAATCTTTATGTCACACAATCGTCAATAAATGAATTTTAATACTAGGTTGGAATTTTTTTCTTCAAACTATCGCCTATATACGAAATTTAACTCTCGGTGTGAATTTTTTGGTCAACCTATCGTCAATGTACGAATTTTAATTCTCGGTGGGCACTTTTTTCTTCAAACTACTGTCAATATTTAAATTTTAAGTACTGGTTGAAATCTTTATGTCATACAATCGTCAATAATCGAATTTTAATACTAGGTTGGAATTTTTTTCTTCAAACTATCGCCTATATACGAAATTTAACTCTCGGGAGGAATTTTTTGGTCAAGCTACCGTCAATGTACGAATTTTAACTCTCGGTGGGAACTTTTTTCTTCAAACTATTGTCAATATTCAAATTTTAAATATTGGTTGAGATCTTTATGTCAAACAATCGTCAATACACGAATTTTAATACTAGGTTGGAATTTTTTCTTCAAACTATCGCCTATATACGAAATTTAACTCTAGGTGGGAATTTCTTTGTCAACCTATCGTCAATGTACGAATTTTAATTCTCGGTGGGCACTTTTTTCTTCAAACTACTGTCAATATTCAAATTTTAACTATTGGTTGAAATCTTTATGTCAAACAATCGTCAATAATCGAATTTTGATACTAGGTTGGAATTTTTTCTTCAAACTATCGCCTATATACGAAATTTAACTCACGGTGGGAATTTTTTGGTCAATCTATGGTCAATGTACGAATTTTAACTCTCGGTGGGCACTTTTTTCTTCAAACTACTGTCAATATTCAAATTTTAACTATTGGTTAGAATCTTTGTGTCAAACAATCGTCAATACACGAATTTTAATACTAGGTTGGAATTTTTTTCTTCAAACTATTGTCAATATTCAAATTTTAAATATTGGTTGAAATCTTTATGTCAAACAATCGTCAATACACGAATATTAATACTAGGTTGGAATTTTTTTCTTCAAACTATTGTCAATATTCAAATTTTAAATATTGGTTGAAATCTTTATGTCAAACAATCGTCAATACACGAATTTTAATACTAGGTTGGAATTTTTTTCCTCAAACTATCGCCTATATACGAAATTTAACTCTCGGTGGGAATTCTTTGGTCAACCTATCGTCAATGTACGAATTTTAACTCTCGGTGGGCACTTTTTCTTCAAACTATTGTCAATATTCAAATTTTAAATATTGGTTGAAATCTTTATGTCAAACAATCGTCAAAACACGAATTTTAATACTAGGTTGGAATTTTTTTCTTCAAACTACAGTCAATGTACGAATTTTAATTCTCGGTGGGCACTTTTTTCTTCAAACTACTGTCAATATTCAAATTTTAACTATTGGTTGAAATCTTTATGTCAAACAATCGTCAATAATCGAATTTTGATACTAGGTTGGAATTTTTTCTTCAAACTATCGCCTATAAACGAAATTTAAATCTAGGTGGGAATTTTTTTGTCAACCTATCGTCAATGTACGAATTTTAACTCACGGTGGGCACTTTTTCTTCAAACTACTGACAATATTCAAATTTTAACTATTGGTTGAAATCTTTATGTCATACAATCGTCAATAATCGAATTTTAATACTAGGTTGGAATTTTTTTCTTCAAACTATCGCCTATATACGAAATTTCTCTCTCGGTGGGAATTTTTTGGTCAACCTATCGTTAATGTACGAATATTAACTCTCGGTGGGTACTTTTTCTTCATACTACTATCAATACTCAAATTTTAACTATTGGTTGAAATCTTTATGTCAAACAATCGTCAATAATCGAATTTTAATACTAGGTTGGAATTTTTTTCTTCAAACTATCGCCTATATACGAAATTTAACTCTCGGGAGGAATTTTTTGGTGAAGCTACCGTCAATGTACGAATTTTAACTCTCGGTGGGAACTTTTTTCTTCAAACTACTGTCAATATTCAAATTTTAACTATTGGTTGAAATCTTTATGTCACACAATCGTCAATAAATGAATTTTAATACTAGGTTGGAATTTTTTTCTTCAAACTATCGCCTATATACGAAATTTAACTCTCCGTGTGAATTTTTTGGTCAACCTATCGTCAATGTACGAATTTTAACTCTCGGTGGGAACTTTTTTCTTCAAACTACTGTCAATATTCAAATTTTAACTATTGGTTGAAATCTTTATGTCAAACAATCGTCAATAAACGAATTTTAATACTAGGTTGGAATTTTTTTCTTCAAACTACAGTCAATGTACGAATTTTAACTCTCGCTGGGCACTTTTTCTTCAAACTACTATCAATACTCAAATTTTAACTATTGGTTGAAATCTTTATGTCAAACAATCGTCAGTAATCGAATTTTAATACTAGGTTGGAATTTTTTTCTTCAAACTATCGCCTATATACGAAATTTAACGCACGGTGGAAATTTTTTGGTCAACCTATCGTCAATGTACGAATTTTAATTCTCGGTGGGCACTTTTTTCTTCAAACTACTGTCAATATTCAAATTTTAACTATTGGTTGAAATCTTTATGTCAAACAATCGTCAATACACGAATTTTAATACTAGGTTGGAATTTTTTCTTCAAACTATCGCCTATATACGAAATTTAACTCTAGGTGGGAATTTTTTTGTCAACCTATCGTCAATGTACGAATTTTAATTCTCGGTGGGCACTTTTTTCTTCAAACTACTGTCAATATTCAAATTTTAACTATTGGTTGAAATCTTTATGTCAAACAATCGTCAATAATCGAATTTTGATACTAGGTTGGAATTTTTTCTTCAAACTATCGCCTATATACGAAATTTAACTCACGGTGGGAATTTTTTGGTCAATCTATCGTCAATGTACGAATTTTAACTCTCGGTGGGAACTTTTTTCTTCAAACTACTGTCAATATTCAAATTTTAACTATTGGTTGGAATCTTTTTTCAAACAATCGTCAATACACGAATTATAGTACTAGGTTGGAATTTTTTTCTTCAAACTATTGTCAATATTCAAATTTTAAATATTGGTTGAAATCTTTATGTCAAACAATCGTCAATACACGAATATTAATACTAGGTTGGAATTTTTTTCTTCAAACTATTGTCAATATTCAAATTTTAAATATTGGTTGAAATCTTTATGTCAAACAATCGTCAATAATCGAATTTTGATACTAGGTTGGAATTTTTTCTTCAAACTATCGCCTATATACGAAATTTAACTCTAGGTGGGAATTTTTTTGTCAACCTATCGTCAATGTACGAATTTTAACTCACGGTGGGCACTTTTTCTTCAAACTACTGACAATATTCAAATTTTAACTATTGGTTGAAATCTTTATGTCAAACAATCGTCAATAATCGAATTTTAATACTAGGTTGGAATTTTTTTCTTCAAACTATCGCCTATATACGAAATTTAACTCTCGGGAGGAATTTTTTGGTGAAGCTACCGTCAATGTACGAATTTTATCTCTCGGTGGGAACTTTTTTCTTCAAACTACTGTCAATATTCAAATTTTAACTATTGGTTGAAATCTTTATGTCACACAATCGTCAATAAATGAATTTTAATACTAGGTTGGAATGTTTTTCTTCAAACTATCGCCTATATACGAAATTTAACTCTTCGGAGGAATTTTTTGGTGAAGCTACCGTCAATGTACGAATTTTAACTCTCGGTGGGAACTTTTTTCTTCAAACTACTGTCAATATTCAAATTTTAACTATTGGTTGAAATCTTTATGTCACACAATCGTCAATAAATGAATTTTAATACTAGGTTGGAATTTTTTTCTTCAAACTATCGCCTATATACGAAATTTAACTCTCGGTGTGAATTTTTTGGTCAACCTATCGTCAATGTACGAATTTTAACTCTCGGTGGGCACTTTTTTCTTCAAACTACTGTCAATATTCAAATTTTAACTATTGGTTGAAATCTTTATGTCAAACAATCGTCAATAAACGAATTTTAATACTAGGTTGGAATTTTTTTCTTCAAACTACAGTCAATGTACGAATTTTAATTCTCGGTGGGCACTTTTTTCTTCAAACTACTGTCAATATTCAAATTTTAACTATTGGTTGAAATCTTTATGTCAAACAATCGTCAATAATCGAATTTTGATAGTAGGTTGGAATTTTTTCTTCAAACTATCGCCTATATACGAAATTTAACTCTAGGTGGGAATTTTTTTGTCAACCTATCGTCAATGTACGAATTTTAACTCACGGTGGGCACTTTTTCTTCAAACTACTGACAATATTCAAATTTTAACTATTGGTTGAAATCTTTATGTCATACAATCGTCAATAATCGAATTTTAATACTAGGTTGGAATTTTTTTCTTCAAAGTACAGTCAATGTACGAATTTTAACTCTCGCTGGGCACTTTTTCTTCAAACTACTATCAATACTCAAATTTTAACTATTGGTTGAAATCATTATGTCAAACAATCGTCAATACACGAATTTTAATACTAGGTTGGAATTTTTTTCTTCAAACTATCGCCTATATACGAAATATAACTCTCGGGAGGAATTTTTTGTTGAAGCTACCGTCAATGTACGAATTTTAACTCTCGGTGGGAACTTTTTTCTTCAAACTACTGTCAATATTCAAATTTTAACTATTGGTTCGAATCTTTTTGTCAAACAATCGTCAATACACGAATTTTAATACTAGGTTGGAATTTTTTTTTCAAACTATTGTCAATATTCAAATTTTAAATATTGGTTGAAATCTTTATGTCAAACAATCGTCAATACACGAATGTTAATACTAGGTTGGAATTTTTTCTTCAAACTATCGCCTATATACGAAATTTAACTCTAGGTGGGAATTTTTTTGTCAACCTATCGTCAATGTACGAATTTTAATTCTCGGTGGGCACTTTTTTCTTCAAACTACTGTCAATATTCAAATTTTAACTATTGGTTGAAATCTTTATGTCAAACAATCGTCAATAATCGAATTTTGATACTAGGTTGGAATTTTTTCTTCAAACTATCGCCTATATACGAAATTTAACTCTAGGTGGGAATTTTTTTGTCAACCTATCGTCAATGTACGAATTTTAATTCTCGGTGGGCACTTTTTTCTTCAAACTACTGTCAATATTCAAATTTTAACTATTGGTTGAAATCTTTATGTCAAACAATCGTCAATAATCGAATTTTGATACTAGGTTGGAATTTTTTTCTTCAAACTATCGCCTATATACGAAATTTAACTCTTCGGAGGAATTTTTTGGTGAAGCTACCGTCAATGTACGAATTTTAACTCTCGGTGGGAACTTTTTTCTTCAAACTACTGTCAATATTCAAATTTTAACTATTGGTTGAAATCTTTATGTCACACAATCGTCAATAAATGAATTTTAATACTAGGTTGGAATGTTTTTCTTCAAACTATCGCCTATATACGAAATTTAACTCTCGGTGTGATTTTTTGGTCAACCTATCGTCAATGTACGAATTTTAACTCTCGGTGGGCACTTTTTTCTTCAAACTACTGTCAATATTCAAATTTTAACTATTGGTTGAAATCTTTATGTCAAACAATCGTCAATAAACGAATTTTAATACTAGGTTGGAATTTTTTTCTTCAAACTACAGTCAATGTACGAATTTTAATTCTCGGTGGGCACTTTTTTCTTCAAACTACTGTCAATATTCAAATTTTAACTATTGGTTGAAATCTTTATGTCAAACAATCGTCAATAATCGAATTTTGATACTAGGTTGGAATTTTTTCTTCAAACTATCGCCTATATACGAAATTTAACTCTAGGTGGGAATTTTTTTGTCAACCTATCGTCAATGTACGAATTTTAACTCTCGGTGGGATCTTTTTTCTTCAAACTACTGTCAATATTCAAATTTTAACTATTGGTTGAAATCTTTATGTCACACAATCGTCAATAAATGAATTTTAATACTAGGTTGGAATTTTTTTCTTCAAACTATCGCCTATATACGAAATTTAACTCTCGGTGTGAATTTTTTGGTCAACCTATCGTCAATGTACGAATTTTAATTCTCGGTGGGCACTTTTTTCTTCAAACTACTGTCAATATTTAAATTTTAAGTACTGGTTGAAATCTTTATGTCATACAATCGTCAATAATCGAATTTTAATACTAGGTTGGAATTTTTTTCTTCAAACTATCGCCTATATACGAAATTTAACTCTCGGGAGGAATTTTTTGGTCAAGCTACCGTCAATGTACGAATTTTAACTCTCGGTGGGAACTTTTTTCTTCAAACTATTGTCAATATTCAAATTTTAAATATTGGTTGAGATCTTTATGTCAAACAATCGTCAATACACGAATTTTAATACTAGGTTGGAATTTTTTCTTCAAACTATCGCCTATATACGAAATTTAACTCTAGGTGGGAATTTCTTTGTCAACCTATCGTCAATGTACGAATTTTAATTCTCGGTGGGCACTTTTTTCTTCAAACTACTGTCAATATTCAAATTTTAACTATTGGTTGAAATCTTTATGTCAAACAATCGTCAATAATCGAATTTTGATACTAGGTTGGAATTTTTTCTTCAAACTATCGCCTATATACGAAATTTAACTCACGGTGGGAATTTTTTGGTCAATCTATGGTCAATGTACGAATTTTAACTCTCGGTGGGCACTTTTTTCTTCAAACTACTGTCAATATTCAAATTTTAACTATTGGTTAGAATCTTTGTGTCAAACAATCGTCAATACACGAATTTTAATACTAGGTTGGAATTTTTTTCTTCAAACTATTGTCAATATTCAAATTTTAAATATTGGTTGAAATCTTTATGTCAAACAATCGTCAATACACGAATATTAATACTAGGTTGGAATTTTTTTCTTCAAACTATTGTCAATATTCAAATTTTAAATATTGGTTGAAATCTTTATGTCAAACAATCGTCAATACACGAATTTTAATACTAGGTTGGAATTTTTTTCCTCAAACTATCGCCTATATACGAAATTTAACTCTCGGTGGGAATTCTTTGGTCAACCTATCGTCAATGTACGAATTTTAACTCTCGGTGGGCACTTTTTCTTCAAACTATTGTCAATATTCAAATTTTAAATATTGGTTGAAATCTTTATGTCAAACAATCGTCAAAACACGAATTTTAATACTAGGTTGGAATTTTTTTCTTCAAACTACAGTCAATGTACGAATTTTAATTCTCGGTGGGCACTTTTTTCTTCAAACTACTGTCAATATTCAAATTTTAACTATTGGTTGAAATCTTTATGTCAAACAATCGTCAATAATCGAATTTTGATACTAGGTTGGAATTTTTTCTTCAAACTATCGCCTATAAACGAAATTTAAATCTAGGTGGGAATTTTTTTGTCAACCTATCGTCAATGTACGAATTTTAACTCACGGTGGGCACTTTTTCTTCAAACTACTGACAATATTCAAATTTTAACTATTGGTTGAAATCTTTATGTCATACAATCGTCAATAATCGAATTTTAATACTAGGTTGGAATTTTTTTCTTCAAACTATCGCCTATATACGAAATTTCTCTCTCGGTGGGAATTTTTTGGTCAACCTATCGTTAATGTACGAATATTAACTCTCGGTGGGTACTTTTTCTTCATACTACTATCAATACTCAAATTTTAACTATTGGTTGAAATCTTTATGTCAAACAATCGTCAATAATCGAATTTTAATACTAGGTTGGAATTTTTTTCTTCAAACTATCGCCTATATACGAAATTTAACTCTCGGGAGGAATTTTTTGGTGAAGCTACCGTCAATGTACGAATTTTAACTCTCGGTGGGAACTTTTTTCTTCAAACTACTGTCAATATTCAAATTTTAACTATTGGTTGAAATCTTTATGTCACACAATCGTCAATAAATGAATTTTAATACTAGGTTGGAATTTTTTTCTTCAAACTATCGCCTATATACGAAATTTAACTCTCCGTGTGAATTTTTTGGTCAACCTATCGTCAATGTACGAATTTTAACTCTCGGTGGGAACTTTTTTCTTCAAACTACTGTCAATATTCAAATTTTAACTATTGGTTGAAATCTTTATGTCAAACAATCGTCAATAAACGAATTTTAATACTAGGTTGGAATTTTTTTCTTCAAACTACAGTCAATGTACGAATTTTAACTCTCGCTGGGCACTTTTTCTTCAAACTACTATCAATACTCAAATTTTAACTATTGGTTGAAATCTTTATGTCAAACAATCGTCAGTAATCGAATTTTAATACTAGGTTGGAATTTTTTTCTTCAAACTATCGCCTATATACGAAATTTAACGCACGGTGGAAATTTTTTGGTCAACCTATCGTCAATGTACGAATTTTAATTCTCGGTGGGCACTTTTTTCTTCAAACTACTGTCAATATTCAAATTTTAACTATTGGTTGAAATCTTTATGTCAAACAATCGTCAATACACGAATTTTAATACTAGGTTGGAATTTTTTCTTCAAACTATCGCCTATATACGAAATTTAACTCTAGGTGGGAATTTTTTTGTCAACCTATCGTCAATGTACGAATTTTAATTCTCGGTGGGCACTTTTTTCTTCAAACTACTGTCAATATTCAAATTTTAACTATTGGTTGAAATCTTTATGTCAAACAATCGTCAATAATCGAATTTTGATACTAGGTTGGAATTTTTTCTTCAAACTATCGCCTATATACGAAATTTAACTCACGGTGGGAATTTTTTGGTCAATCTATCGTCAATGTACGAATTTTAACTCTCGGTGGGAACTTTTTTCTTCAAACTACTGTCAATATTCAAATTTTAACTATTGGTTGGAATCTTTTTTCAAACAATCGTCAATACACGAATTATAGTACTAGGTTGGAATTTTTTTCTTCAAACTATTGTCAATATTCAAATTTTAAATATTGGTTGAAATCTTTATGTCAAACAATCGTCAATACACGAATATTAATACTAGGTTGGAATTTTTTTCTTCAAACTATTGTCAATATTCAAATTTTAAATATTGGTTGAAATCTTTATGTCAAACAATCGTCAATAATCGAATTTTGATACTAGGTTGGAATTTTTTCTTCAAACTATCGCCTATATACGAAATTTAACTCTAGGTGGGAATTTTTTTGTCAACCTATCGTCAATGTACGAATTTTAACTCACGGTGGGCACTTTTTCTTCAAACTACTGACAATATTCAAATTTTAACTATTGGTTGAAATCTTTATGTCAAACAATCGTCAATAATCGAATTTTAATACTAGGTTGGAATTTTTTTCTTCAAACTATCGCCTATATACGAAATTTAACTCTCGGGAGGAATTTTTTGGTGAAGCTACCGTCAATGTACGAATTTTATCTCTCGGTGGGAACTTTTTTCTTCAAACTACTGTCAATATTCAAATTTTAACTATTGGTTGAAATCTTTATGTCACACAATCGTCAATAAATGAATTTTAATACTAGGTTGGAATGTTTTTCTTCAAACTATCGCCTATATACGAAATTTAACTCTTCGGAGGAATTTTTTGGTGAAGCTACCGTCAATGTACGAATTTTAACTCTCGGTGGGAACTTTTTTCTTCAAACTACTGTCAATATTCAAATTTTAACTATTGGTTGAAATCTTTATGTCACACAATCGTCAATAAATGAATTTTAATACTAGGTTGGAATTTTTTTCTTCAAACTATCGCCTATATACGAAATTTAACTCTCGGTGTGAATTTTTTGGTCAACCTATCGTCAATGTACGAATTTTAACTCTCGGTGGGCACTTTTTTCTTCAAACTACTGTCAATATTCAAATTTTAACTATTGGTTGAAATCTTTATGTCAAACAATCGTCAATAAACGAATTTTAATACTAGGTTGGAATTTTTTTCTTCAAACTACAGTCAATGTACGAATTTTAATTCTCGGTGGGCACTTTTTTCTTCAAACTACTGTCAATATTCAAATTTTAACTATTGGTTGAAATCTTTATGTCAAACAATCGTCAATAATCGAATTTTGATAGTAGGTTGGAATTTTTTCTTCAAACTATCGCCTATATACGAAATTTAACTCTAGGTGGGAATTTTTTTGTCAACCTATCGTCAATGTACGAATTTTAACTCACGGTGGGCACTTTTTCTTCAAACTACTGACAATATTCAAATTTTAACTATTGGTTGAAATCTTTATGTCATACAATCGTCAATAATCGAATTTTAATACTAGGTTGGAATTTTTTTCTTCAAAGTACAGTCAATGTACGAATTTTAACTCTCGCTGGGCACTTTTTCTTCAAACTACTATCAATACTCAAATTTTAACTATTGGTTGAAATCATTATGTCAAACAATCGTCAATACACGAATTTTAATACTAGGTTGGAATTTTTTTCTTCAAACTATCGCCTATATACGAAATATAACTCTCGGGAGGAATTTTTTGTTGAAGCTACCGTCAATGTACGAATTTTAACTCTCGGTGGGAACTTTTTTCTTCAAACTACTGTCAATATTCAAATTTTAACTATTGGTTCGAATCTTTTTGTCAAACAATCGTCAATACACGAATTTTAATACTAGGTTGGAATTTTTTTTTCAAACTATTGTCAATATTCAAATTTTAAATATTGGTTGAAATCTTTATGTCAAACAATCGTCAATACACGAATGTTAATACTAGGTTGGAATTTTTTCTTCAAACTATCGCCTATATACGAAATTTAACTCTAGGTGGGAATTTTTTTGTCAACCTATCGTCAATGTACGAA
Source organism: Xylocopa sonorina (assembly GCF_050948175.1). Classification (NCBI taxonomy): domain Eukaryota; kingdom Metazoa; phylum Arthropoda; class Insecta; order Hymenoptera; family Apidae; genus Xylocopa; species Xylocopa sonorina. Next base: position 795,977 of record NW_027490114.1, on the reverse strand, counting down.
TTTTAATTCTCGGTGGGCACTTTTTTCTTCAAACTACTGTCAATATTCAAATTTTAACTATTGGTTGAAATCTTTATGTCAAACAATCGTCAATAATCGAATTTTGATACTAGGTTGGAATTTTTTCTTCAAACTATCGCCTATATACGAAATTTAACTCTAGGTGGGAATTTTTTTGTCAACCTATCGTCAATGTACGAATTTTAACTCTCGGTGGGATCTTTTTTCTTCAAACTACTGTCAATATTCAAATTTTAACTATTGGTTGAAATCTTTATGTCACACAATCGTCAATAAATGAATTTTAATACTAGGTTGGAATTTTTTTCTTCAAACTATCGCCTATATACGAAATTTAACTCTCGGTGTGAATTTTTTGGTCAACCTATCGTCAATGTACGAATTTTAATTCTCGGTGGGCACTTTTTTCTTCAAACTACTGTCAATATTTAAATTTTAAGTACTGGTTGAAATCTTTATGTCATACAATCGTCAATAATCGAATTTTAATACTAGGTTGGAATTTTTTTCTTCAAACTATCGCCTATATACGAAATTTAACTCTCGGGAGGAATTTTTTGGTCAAGCTACCGTCAATGTACGAATTTTAACTCTCGGTGGGAACTTTTTTCTTCAAACTATTGTCAATATTCAAATTTTAAATATTGGTTGAGATCTTTATGTCAAACAATCGTCAATACACGAATTTTAATACTAGGTTGGAATTTTTTCTTCAAACTATCGCCTATATACGAAATTTAACTCTAGGTGGGAATTTCTTTGTCAACCTATCGTCAATGTACGAATTTTAATTCTCGGTGGGCACTTTTTTCTTCAAACTACTGTCAATATTCAAATTTTAACTATTGGTTGAAATCTTTATGTCAAACAATCGTCAATAATCGAATTTTGATACTAGGTTGGAATTTTTTCTTCAAACTATCGCCTATATACGAAATTTAACTCACGGTGGGAATTTTTTGGTCAATCTATGGTCAATGTACGAATTTTAACTCTCGGTGGGCACTTTTTTCTTCAAACTACTGTCAATATTCAAATTTTAACTATTGGTTAGAATCTTTGTGTCAAACAATCGTCAATACACGAATTTTAATACTAGGTTGGAATTTTTTTCTTCAAACTATTGTCAATATTCAAATTTTAAATATTGGTTGAAATCTTTATGTCAAACAATCGTCAATACACGAATATTAATACTAGGTTGGAATTTTTTTCTTCAAACTATTGTCAATATTCAAATTTTAAATATTGGTTGAAATCTTTATGTCAAACAATCGTCAATACACGAATTTTAATACTAGGTTGGAATTTTTTTCCTCAAACTATCGCCTATATACGAAATTTAACTCTCGGTGGGAATTCTTTGGTCAACCTATCGTCAATGTACGAATTTTAACTCTCGGTGGGCACTTTTTCTTCAAACTATTGTCAATATTCAAATTTTAAATATTGGTTGAAATCTTTATGTCAAACAATCGTCAAAACACGAATTTTAATACTAGGTTGGAATTTTTTTCTTCAAACTACAGTCAATGTACGAATTTTAATTCTCGGTGGGCACTTTTTTCTTCAAACTACTGTCAATATTCAAATTTTAACTATTGGTTGAAATCTTTATGTCAAACAATCGTCAATAATCGAATTTTGATACTAGGTTGGAATTTTTTCTTCAAACTATCGCCTATAAACGAAATTTAAATCTAGGTGGGAATTTTTTTGTCAACCTATCGTCAATGTACGAATTTTAACTCACGGTGGGCACTTTTTCTTCAAACTACTGACAATATTCAAATTTTAACTATTGGTTGAAATCTTTATGTCATACAATCGTCAATAATCGAATTTTAATACTAGGTTGGAATTTTTTTCTTCAAACTATCGCCTATATACGAAATTTCTCTCTCGGTGGGAATTTTTTGGTCAACCTATCGTTAATGTACGAATATTAACTCTCGGTGGGTACTTTTTCTTCATACTACTATCAATACTCAAATTTTAACTATTGGTTGAAATCTTTATGTCAAACAATCGTCAATAATCGAATTTTAATACTAGGTTGGAATTTTTTTCTTCAAACTATCGCCTATATACGAAATTTAACTCTCGGGAGGAATTTTTTGGTGAAGCTACCGTCAATGTACGAATTTTAACTCTCGGTGGGAACTTTTTTCTTCAAACTACTGTCAATATTCAAATTTTAACTATTGGTTGAAATCTTTATGTCACACAATCGTCAATAAATGAATTTTAATACTAGGTTGGAATTTTTTTCTTCAAACTATCGCCTATATACGAAATTTAACTCTCCGTGTGAATTTTTTGGTCAACCTATCGTCAATGTACGAATTTTAACTCTCGGTGGGAACTTTTTTCTTCAAACTACTGTCAATATTCAAATTTTAACTATTGGTTGAAATCTTTATGTCAAACAATCGTCAATAAACGAATTTTAATACTAGGTTGGAATTTTTTTCTTCAAACTACAGTCAATGTACGAATTTTAACTCTCGCTGGGCACTTTTTCTTCAAACTACTATCAATACTCAAATTTTAACTATTGGTTGAAATCTTTATGTCAAACAATCGTCAGTAATCGAATTTTAATACTAGGTTGGAATTTTTTTCTTCAAACTATCGCCTATATACGAAATTTAACGCACGGTGGAAATTTTTTGGTCAACCTATCGTCAATGTACGAATTTTAATTCTCGGTGGGCACTTTTTTCTTCAAACTACTGTCAATATTCAAATTTTAACTATTGGTTGAAATCTTTATGTCAAACAATCGTCAATACACGAATTTTAATACTAGGTTGGAATTTTTTCTTCAAACTATCGCCTATATACGAAATTTAACTCTAGGTGGGAATTTTTTTGTCAACCTATCGTCAATGTACGAATTTTAATTCTCGGTGGGCACTTTTTTCTTCAAACTACTGTCAATATTCAAATTTTAACTATTGGTTGAAATCTTTATGTCAAACAATCGTCAATAATCGAATTTTGATACTAGGTTGGAATTTTTTCTTCAAACTATCGCCTATATACGGAATTTAACTCACGGTGGGAATTTTTTGGTCAATCTATCGTCAATGTACGAATTTTAACTCTCGGTGGGAACTTTTTTCTTCAAACTACTGTCAATATTCAAATTTTAACTATTGGTTGGAATCTTTTTTCAAACAATCGTCAATACACGAATTATAGTACTAGGTTGGAATTTTTTTCTTCAAACTATTGTCAATATTCAAATTTTAAATATTGGTTGAAATCTTTATGTCAAACAATCGTCAATACACGAATATTAATACTAGGTTGGAATTTTTTTCTTCAAACTATTGTCAATATTCAAATTTTAAATATTGGTTGAAATCTTTATGTCAAACAATCGTCAATAATCGAATTTTGATACTAGGTTGGAATTTTTTCTTCAAACTATCGCCTATATACGAAATTTAACTCTAGGTGGGAATTTTTTTGTCAACCTATCGTCAATGTACGAATTTTAACTCACGGTGGGCACTTTTTCTTCAAACTACTGACAATATTCAAATTTTAACTATTGGTTGAAATCTTTATGTCAAACAATCGTCAATAATCGAATTTTAATACTAGGTTGGAATTTTTTTCTTCAAACTATCGCCTATATACGAAATTTAACTCTCGGGAGGAATTTTTTGGTGAAGCTACCGTCAATGTACGAATTTTAACTCTCGGTGGGAACTTTTCTCTTCAAAATACTGTCAATATTCAAATTTTAACTATTGGTTGAAATCTTTATGTCACACAATCGTCAATAAATGAATTTTAATACTAGGTTGGAATTTTTTTCTTCAAACTATCGCCTATATACGAAATTTAACTCTCGGTGTGAATTTTTTGGTCAACCTATCGTCAATGTACGAATTTTAACTCTCGGTGGGCACTTTTTTCTTCAAACTACTGTCAATATTCAAATTTTAACTATTGGTTGAAATCTTTATGTCAAACAATCGTCAATAAACGAATTTTAATACTAGGTTGGAATTTTTTTCTTCAAACTACAGTCAATGTACGAATTTTAACTCTCGCTGGGCACTTTTTCTTCAAACTACTATCAATACTCAAATTTTAACTATTGGTTGAAATCTTTATGTCAAACAATCGTCAGTAATCGAATTTTAATACTAGGTTGGAATTTTTTTCTTCAAACTATCGCCTATATACGAAATTTAACTCACGGTGGAAATTTTTTGGTCAACCTATCGTCAATGTACGAATTTTAATTCTCGGTGGGCACTTTTTTCTTCAAACTACTGTCAATATTCAGATTTTAGCTATTGGTTGAAATCTTTGTGTCAAACAATCGTCAATAAACGAATTTTAATACTAGGTTGGAATTTTTTTCTTCAAACTATCGCCTATATACGAAATTTAACTCTCGGTGGGAATTTTTTGGTCAACCTATCGTCAATGTACGAATTTTAACTCTCGCTGGGCACTTTTTCTTCAAACTACTATCAATACTCAAATTTTAACTATTGGTTGAAATCTTTATGTCAAACAATCGTCAATACACGAATTTTAATACTAGGTTGGAATTTTTTTCTTCAAACTATCGCCTATATACGAAATTTAACTCTCGGTGTGAATTTTTTGTTCAACCTATCGTCAATGTACGAATTTTAACTCTCGGTGGGCACTTTTTTCTTCAATCTACTGTCAATATTTAGATTTTAGCTATTGGTTGAAATCTTTATGTCAAACAATCGTCAATAAACGAATTTTAATACTAGGTTGGAATTTTTTTCTTCAAACTACCGTCAATGTACGAATTTTAACTCTCGCTGGGCACTTTTTCTTCAAACTACTATCAATACTCAAATTTTAACTATTGGTTGAAATCTTTATGTCAAACAATCGTCAGTAATCGAATTTTAATACTAGGTTGGAATTTTTTTCTTCAAACTACAGTCAATGTACGAATTTTAACTCTCGGTGGGTACTTTTTCTTCAAACTACTATCAATACTCAAATTTTAACTATTGGTTGAAATCTTTATGTCAAACAATCGTCAATACACGAATTTTAATACTAGGTTGGAATCTTTCTCTTCAAACTATTGTCAATATTCAAATTTTAAATATTGGTTGAAATCTTTATGTCAAACAATCGTCAATACACGAATTTTAATACTAGGTTGGAATTTTTTTCTTCAAACTATTGTCAATATTCAAATTTTAAATATTGGTTGAAATCTTTGTGTCAAACAATCGTCAATACACGAATTTTAATACTAGGTTGGAATTTTTTTCTTCAAACTATTGTCAATATTCAAATTTTAAATATTGGTTGAAATCTTTATGTCAAACAATCGTCAATACACGAATTTTAATACTAGGTTGGAATTTTTTTCTTCAAACTATCGCCTATACACGAAATTTAACTCTCGGTGGGAATTCTTTGGTCAACCTATCGTCAATGTACGAATTTTAATTCTCGGTGGGCACTTTTTTCTTCAAACTACTGTCAATATTCAAATTTTAACTATTGGTTGAAATCTTTATGTCAAACAATCGTCAATAAACGAATTTTAATACTAGGTTGGAATTTTTTTCTTCAAACTACAGTCAATGTACGAATTTTAACTCTCGGTGGGTACTTTTTCTTCAAACTACTATCAATACTCAAATTTTAACTATTGGTTGAAATCTTTATGTCAAACAATCGTCAATACACGAATTTTAATACTAGGTTGGAATCTTTTTCTTCAAACTATTGTCAATATTCAAATTTTAAATATTGGTTGAAATCTTTATGTCAAACAATCGTCAATACACGAATTTTAATACTAGGTTGTAATTTTTTTCTTCAAACTATCGCCTATATACGAAATTTAACTCACGGTGGGAATTTTTTGTCAACCTATCGTCAATGTACGAATTTTAACTCTCGGTGGGCACTTTTTGCTTCAAACTACTGTCAATATTCAAATTTTAACTATTGGTTGGAATCTTTTTGTCAAACAATCGTCAATACACGAATTTTAATACTAGGTTGGAATTTTTTTCTTCAAACTATTGTCAATATTCAAATTTTAAATATTTGTTGAAATCTTTATGTCAAACAATCGTCAATACACGAATTTTAATACTAGGTTGGAATTTTTCTCTTCAAACTATTGTCAATATTCAAATTTTAAATATTAGTTGAAATCTGTATGTCACACAATCGTCAATAAACGAATTTTAATACTAGGTTGGAATTTTTTTCTTCAAACTATCGCTTATATACGAAATTTAACTCTGGGTGGGAATTTTTTGTTCAACCTGTCGTCAATGTACGAATTTTAACTCTCGGTGGGCACTTTTTTCTTCAATCTACTGTCAATATTTAGATTTTAGCTATTGGTTGAAATCATTATGTCAAACAATCGTCAATAAACGAATTTTAATACTAGGTTGGAATTTTTTTCTTCAAACTACCGTCAATGTACGAATTTTAACTCTCGCTGGGCACTTTTTCTTCAAACTACTATCAATACTCAAATTTTAACTATTGGTTGAAATCTTTATGTCAAACAATCGTCAGTAATCGAATTTTAATACTAGGTTGGAATTTTTTTCTTCAAACTATCGCCTATATACGAAATTTAACGCACGGTGGAAATTTTTTGGTCAACCTATCGTCAATGTACGAATTTTAATTCTCGGTGGGCACTTTTTTCTTCAAACTACTGTCAATATTCAAATTTTAACTATTGGTTGAAATCTTTATGTCAAACAATCGTCAATACACGAATTTTAATACTAGGTTGGAATTTTTTCTTCAAACTATCGCCTATATACGAAATTTAACTCTAGGTGGGAATTTTTTTGTCAACCTATCGTCAATGTACGAATTTTAATTCTCGGTGGGCACTTTTTTCTTCAAACTACTGTCAATATTCAAATTTTAACTATTGGTTGAAATCTTTATGTCAAACAATCGTCAATAATCGAATTTTGATACTAGGTTGGAATTTTTTCTTCAAACTATCGCCTATATACGAAATTTAACTCACGGTGGGAATTTTTTGGTCAATCTATCGTCAATGTACGAATTTTAACTCTCGGTGGGAACTTTTTTCTTCAAACTACTGTCAATATTCAAATTTTAACTATTGGTTGGAATCTTTTTTCAAACAATCGTCAATACACGAATTATAGTACTAGGTTGGAATTTTTTTCTTCAAACTATTGTCAATATTCAAATTTTAAATATTGGTTGAAATCTTTATGTCAAACAATCGTCAATACACGAATATTAATACTAGGTTGGAATTTTTTTCTTCAAACTATTGTCAATATTCAAATTTTAAATATTGGTTGAAATCTTTATGTCAAACAATCGTCAATAATCGAATTTTGATACTAGGTTGGAATTTTTTCTTCAAACTATCGCCTATATACGAAATTTAACTCTAGGTGGGAATTTTTTTGTCAACCTATCGTCAATGTACGAATTTTAACTCACGGTGGGCACTTTTTCTTCAAACTACTGACAATATTCAAATTTTAACTATTGGTTGAAATCTTTATGTCAAACAATCGTCAATAATCGAATTTTAATACTAGGTTGGAATTTTTTTCTTCAAACTATCGCCTATATACGAAATTTAACTCTCGGGAGGAATTTTTTGGTGAAGCTACCGTCAATGTACGAATTTTAACTCTCGGTGGGAACTTTTCTCTTCAAAATACTGTCAATATTCAAATTTTAACTATTGGTTGAAATCTTTATGTCACACAATCGTCAATAAATGAATTTTAATACTAGGTTGGAATTTTTTTCTTCAAACTATCGCCTATATACGAAATTTAACTCTCGGTGTGAATTTTTTGGTCAACCTATCGTCAATGTACGAATTTTAACTCTCGGTGGGCACTTTTTTCTTCAAACTACTGTCAATATTCAAATTTTAACTATTGGTTGAAATCTTTATGTCAAACAATCGTCAATAAACGAATTTTAATACTAGGTTGGAATTTTTTTCTTCAAACTACAGTCAATGTACGAATTTTAACTCTCGCTGGGCACTTTTTCTTCAAACTACTATCAATACTCAAATTTTAACTATTGGTTGAAATCTTTATGTCAAACAATCGTCAGTAATCGAATTTTAATACTAGGTTGGAATTTTTTTCTTCAAACTATCGCCTATATACGAAATTTAACTCACGGTGGAAATTTTTTGGTCAACCTATCGTCAATGTACGAATTTTAATTCTCGGTGGGCACTTTTTTCTTCAAACTACTGTCAATATTCAGATTTTAGCTATTGGTTGAAATCTTTGTGTCAAACAATCGTCAATAAACGAATTTTAATACTAGGTTGGAATTTTTTTCTTCAAACTATCGCCTATATACGAAATTTAACTCTCGGTGGGAATTTTTTGGTCAACCTATCGTCAATGTACGAATTTTAACTCTCGCTGGGCACTTTTTCTTCAAACTACTATCAATACTCAAATTTTAACTATTGGTTGAAATCTTTATGTCAAACAATCGTCAATACACGAATTTTAATACTAGGTTGGAATTTTTTTCTTCAAACTATCGCCTATTTACGAAATTTAACTCTCGGTGTGAATTTTTTGTTCAACCTATCGTCAATGTACGAATTTTAACTCTCGGTGGGCACTTTTTTCTTCAATCTACTGTCAATATTTAGATTTTAGCTATTGGTTGAAATCTTTATGTCAAACAATCGTCAATAAACGAATTTTAATACTAGGTTGGAATTTTTTTCTTCAAACTACCGTCAATGTACGAATTTTAACTCTCGCTGGGCACTTTTTCTTCAAACTACTATCAATACTCAAATTTTAACTATTGGTTGAAATCTTTATGTCAAACAATCGTCAGTAATCGAATTTTAATACTAGGTTGGAATTTTTTTCTTCAAACTACAGTCAATGTACGAATTTTAACTCTCGGTGGGTACTTTTTCTTCAAACTACTATCAATACTCAAATTTTAACTATTGGTTGAAATCTTTATGTCAAACAATCGTCAATACACGAATTTTAATACTAGGTTGGAATCTTTCTCTTCAAACTATTGTCAATATTCAAATTTTAAATATTGGTTGAAATCTTTATGTCAAACAATCGTCAATACACGAATTTTAATACTAGGTTGGAATTTTTTTCTTCAAACTATTGTCAATATTCAAATTTTAAATATTGGTTGAAATCTTTGTGTCAAACAATCGTCAATACACGAATTTTAATACTAGGTTGGAATTTTTTTCTTCAAACTATTGTCAATATTCAAATTTTAAATATTGGTTGAAATCTTTATGTCAAACAATCGTCAATACACGAATTTTAATACTAGGTTGGAATTTTTTTCTTCAAACTATCGCCTATACACGAAATTTAACTCTCGGTGGGAATTCTTTGGTCAACCTATCGTCAATGTACGAATTTTAATTCTCGGTGGGCACTTTTTTCTTCAAACTACTGTCAATATTCAAATTTTAACTATTGGTTGAAATCTTTATGTCAAACAATCGTCAATAAACGAATTTTAATACTAGGTTGGAATTTCTTTCTTCAAACTACAGTCAATGTACGAATTTTAACTCTCGGTGGGTACTTTTTCTTCAAACTACTATCAATACTCAAATTTTAACTATTGGTTGAAATCTTTATGTCAAACAATCGTCAATACACGAATTTTAATACTAGGTTGGAATCTTTTTCTTCAAACTATTGTCAATATTCAAATTTTAAATATTGGTTGAAATCTTTATGTCAAACAATCGTCAATACACGAATTTTAATACTAGGTTGTAATTTTTTTCTTCAAACTATCGCCTATATACGAAATTTAACTCACGGTGGGAATTTTTTGTCAACCTATCGTCAATGTACGAATTTTAACTCTCGGTGGGCACTTTTTGCTTCAAACTACTGTCAATATTCAAATTTTAACTATTGGTTGGAATCTTTTTGTCAAACAATCGTCAATACACGAATTTTAATACTAGGTTGGAATTTTTTTCTTCAAACTATTGTCAATATTCAAATTTTAAATATTTGTTGAAATCTTTATGTCAAACAATCGTCAATACACGAATTTTAATACTAGGTTGGAATTTTTCTCTTCAAACTATTGTCAATATTCAAATTTTAAATATTAGTTGAAATCTGTATGTCACACAATCGTCAATAAACGAATTTTAATACTAGGTTGGAATTTTTTTCTTCAAACTATCGCTTATATACGAAATTTAACTCTGGGTGGGAATTTTTTGTTCAACCTGTCGTCAATGTACGAATTTTAACTCTCGGTGGGCACTTTTTTCTTCAATCTACTGTCAATATTTAGATTTTAGCTATTGGTTGAAATCATTATGTCAAACAATCGTCAATAAACGAATTTTAATACTAGGTTGGAATTTTTTTCTTCAAACTACCGTCAATGTACGAATTTTAACTCTCGCTGGGCACTTTTTCTTCAAACTACTATCAATACTCAAATTTTAACTATTGGTTGAAATCTTTATGACAAACAATCGTCAGTAATCGAATTTTAATACTAGGTTGGAATTTTTTTCTTCAAACTATTGCCTATATACGAAATTTAACTCACGGTGGAAATTTTTTGTTCAACCTACCGTCAATGTACGAATTTTAATTCTCGGTGGGCACTTTTTTCTTCAAACTACTGTCAATATTCAAATTTTAACTATTGGTTGAAATCTTTATGTCAAACAATCGTCAATAAACGAATTTTAATACTAGGTTGGAATTTTTTTCTTCAAACTACAGTCAATGTACGAATTTTAACTCTCGGTGGGTACTTTTTCTTCAAACTACTATCAATACCCAAATTTTAACTATTGGTTGAAATCTTTATGTCAAACAATCGTCAATACACGAATTTTAATACTAGGTTGGAATTTTTTTCTTCAAACTATCGCCTATATACGAAATTTAACTCTCGGTGGGAATTTTTTTGTCAACCTACCGTTAGTGTACGAATTTTAACTCTCGGTGGGCACTTTTTCTTCAAGCTACTGTCAATATTCAAATTTTAACTATTGGTTGAACTCTTTATGTCATACAATCGTCAATAATCGAATTTTAATACTAGGTTGGAATTTTTTTCTTCAAACTATCGCCTATATACGAAATTTAACTCTCGGTGGGAATTTTTTGTTCAACCTATCGTCAATGTACGAATTTTAACTCTCGGTGGGCACTTTTTTCTTCAATCTACTCTCAATATTTAGATCTTAGCTATTGGTTGAAATCTTTATGTCAAACAATCGTCAATAAACGAATTTTAATACTAGGTTGGAATTTTTTTCTACAAACTACAGTCAATGTACGAATTTTAACTCTCGGTGGATACTTTTTCTTCAAACTACTATCAATAATCAAATTTTAACTATTGGTTGAAATCTTTATGTCAAACAATCGTCAATACACGAATTTTAATACTAGGTTGGAATTTTTTTCTTCAAACTATCGCCTATATACGAAATTTAACTCACGGTGGAAATTTTTTGTTCAACCTACCGTCAATGTACGCATTTTAATTCTCGGTGGGCACTTTTTTCTTCAAACTACTGTCAATATTCAAATTTTAACTATTGGTTGAAATCTTTATGTCAAACAATCGTCAATAATCGAATTTTGATACTAGGTTGGAATTTTTTTCTTCAAACTATCGCCTATCTACGAAAAACTCTCGGTGGGAATTTTTTGGTCAACCTATCGTCAACGTACGAATTTTAACTCTCGGTGGGCACTTTTTTCTTCATACTACTGTCAATATTCAAATTTTAACTAATGGTTAAAATCTTTTTGCCAAACAATCGTCAATAAACGAATTTTAATACTAGGTTGGAATTTTTTTCTTCAAACTATCGCCTATATACGAAATTTAACTCTCGGTAGGAATTTTTTGGTCAAGCTACCGTCAATGTACGAATTTTAACTCTCGGTGGGAACTTTTTTCTTCAAACTACTGTCAATATTCAAATTTTAACTATTGGTTGGAATCTTTTTTCAAACAATCGTCAATACACGAATTATAGTACTAGGTTGGAATTTTTTTCTTCAAACTATTGTCAATATTCAAATTTTAAATATTGGTTGAAATCTTAATGTCAAACAATCGTCAATACACGAATTTTAATACTAGGTTGGAATTTTTTCTTCAAACTATCGCCTATATACGAAATTTAACTCTCGGTGGGAATTTTTTTGTCAACCTGCCGTTAATGTACGAATTTTAACTCTCGGTGGGCACTTTTTCTTCAAACTACTGTCAATATTCAAATTTTAACTATTGGTTGAAATCTTTATGTCATACAATCGTCAATAATCGAATTTTAATACTAGGTTGGAATTTTTTTCTTCAAACTACCGTCAATGTACGAATTTTAACTCTCGGTGGGCACTTTTTCTTCAAACTACTGTCAATATTCAAATTTTAACTATTGGTTGTAATCTTTATGTCATACAATCGTCAATAATCGAATTTTAATACTAGGTTGGAATTTTTTTCTTCAAACTATCGCCAATATACGAAATTTCACTCTCAGTGGGAATTTTTTGGTCAACCTATCGTCAATGTACGAATTTTAACACTCGGTGGGCACTTTTTTCTTCAATCTACTGTCAATATTCAGATTTTAGCTGTTGGTTGAAATCTTTATGTCAAACAATCGTCAATAAACGAATTTTAATACTAGGTTGGAATTTTTTTCTTCAAACTACCGTCAATGTACGAATTTTAACTCTCGGTGGGCACTTGTTCTTTAAACTACTGTCAATATTCAAATTTTAACTATTGGTTGAAATCTTTATGTCATACAATCGTCAATAATCGAATTTTAATACTAGGTTGGAATTTTTTCTTCAAGCTATCGCCTATATACGAAATTTAACTCTGGGTGGGAATTTTTTTGTCAACCTATCGTCAATGTACGAATTTTAAATCTCGGTGGGCACTTTTTCTCCAAACTACTGTCAATATTCAAATTTTAACTATTGGTTGAATTCTTTATGTCATACGATCGTCAATAATCGAATTTTAATACTAGGTTGGAATTTTTTTCTTCAAACTATCGCCTATATACGAAATTTATCTCTCGGTAGGTATTTTTTGGTCAAGCTACCGTCAATGTACGAATTTTCACTCTCGGTGGCCACTTTTTTCTTCAAACTACTGTCAATATTCAAATTTTAACTATTGGTTGAAGTCTTTATGTCAAACAATCGTCAATAAACGAATTTTAATACTAGGTTGGAATTTTTTTCTTCAAACTATCGCATATACGAAATTTAACTCTCGGTAGGAATTTTTTGGTCAAGCTACCTTCAATCTACTAGTTTTAACTCTCGGTGGGCACTTTTTTCTTCAAACTATTGTCAATATTCTAATTTTAACTATTGGTTGAAATCTTTATGTCAAAAAATCATCAAGAGACGAATTTTAATACTAGGTTGGAATTTTTTTCTTCAAATTATCGCATATACGAAATTTAACTCTCGGTAGGAATTTTTTTGTCAAGCTACCTTCAATGTACGAATATTAACCCTCGGTGGTATTTTTTTTTCTTCAAACTACTGTCAGTATTCAAATCTTAACTATTGTTTGAAATCTTTTTGTCAACCAATCTTCAACACAGGAATTTTAATTCTAGGTTGGAATGTTTTTCTTCAAACTATCGCATGTATACGAAATTTAACTTTCGGTGGGCACTTTTTTTCTTCAAACTACTGTCAATATTCAAATTGTAACTATTGGTTGAAATCTTTATGTCATAAAATCGTCAAGAAACGAATTTTAATACTAGGTTGGAATTTTTTTCTTCAAATTATCGCATATACGAAATTTAACTCTCGATAGGAATTTTTTGGTCAAGCTACCTTCAATGTACGAATATTAACCCTCGGTGGTGTTTTTTTTTCTTCAAACTACTGTCAGTATTCAAATCTTAACTATTGTTTGAAATCTTTTTGTCAACCAATCTTCAACACAGGAATTTTAATTCTAGGTTGGAATGTTTTTCTTCAAACTATCGCATGTATACGAAATATAACTCTCGGTGGGCACTTTTTTCTTCAAACTACTGTCAATATTCAAATTCTAACTATTGGTTGAAATCTTTATGTCAAACAATCGTCAATAAGCGAATTTTAATACTAGGTTCGAATTTTTCTCTTCAAACTATCGCCTATATACGAAATTTAACTCTCGGTAGGAATTTTTTGGTCAAGCTACCTTCAATGTACGAATTTAACTCTCGGTGGGCACTTTTTTCTTTAAACTGTTGTCAATATTCAAATTTTAACTATTGGTTGAAATCTTTATGTCAAACAATCGTCAGTAAACGAATTTTAATACTAGGTTGGAATTTTTTTCTTCAAATTATCGCATATACGAAAGTTAACTCTCGGCAGGAATTTTTTGGTCAAGCTACCTTCAATGTACGAATATTAACTCTCGATGGGATTTTTTTTTCTTCAAACTACTGGCAGTGTTCAAATTTTAACTATTGTTTGAAATCTTTTTGTCAAACAATCTTCAACACAGGAATTTTAATCCTAGGTTGGAATTTTTTTCTTCAAATTATCGCATATACGAAATTTAACTCTCGGTAGGAATGTTTTGGTCAAGCTACCTTCAATCTACTAGTTTTAACTCTCGGTGGGCACTTTTTTCTTCAAACTATTGTCAATATTCTAATTTTAACTATTGGTTGTAATCTTTTTGTCAACCAATCTTCAACACAGGAATTTTAATTCTAGGTTGGAATGTTTTTCTTCAAACTATCGCATGTATACGAATTTTAACTCTAGGTGGGCACTTTTTTCTTCAAACTACTGTCAATATTCAAATTCTAACTATTGGTTGAAATCTTCATGTCAAACAATCGTCAATAAGCGAATTTTAATACTAGGTTCGAATTTTTCTCTTCAAACTATCGCCTATATACGAAATTTAACTCTCGGTTGGAATTTTTTGGTCAAGCTACCGTCATTGTAGGAATTTAAACTCTCGGTGGGCTCTTTTTTCTTCAAACTACTGTCAATATTCAAATTTTAACTATTGTTTGAAATCCTTTTGTCAACCAATCTTCAACACAGGAATTTTAATTCTAGGTTGGAATTTTTTTCTTCAAACTATCGCATATATACGAAATTTAACATTCGGTTGGCACTTTTTTCTTCAAATTACTGTCAGTATTCACATTTTAAATATTGTTTGAAATCTTTTTGTCAACCAATCTTCAACACAGGAATTTTAATTCGAAGTCGAAATTTTTTTCTTCAAACTATCGCATGTATACGAAATTTAACACTCGGTGGGAATTTTTTGGTCAAACTATGGTCAATGTACGAATTTTAACTCTCGGTGGGCACTTTTTTCTTCAAACTACTGTCAATATTCAAATTTTAACTATTGGTTGAAATCTTTA
This sequence comes from Xylocopa sonorina, assembly GCF_050948175.1. NCBI lineage: Eukaryota > Metazoa > Arthropoda > Insecta > Hymenoptera > Apidae > Xylocopa > Xylocopa sonorina. The sequence goes on along the minus strand of NW_027490114.1, from coordinate 780,490 downwards.
TGTCATAAAATCGTCAAGAAACTAATTTTAATACTAGGTTGGAATTTTTTTCTTCAAATTATCGCATATACGAAATTTAATTTTCGGTAGGAATTTTTTGGTCAAGCTACCTTCAATGTACGAATATTAACTCTCGATGGGATTTTTTTTTCTTCAAACTACTGTCAGTATTCAAGTTTTAGCTATTGTTTGAAATCTTTTTGTCAACCAATCTTCAACACAGGAATTTTAATTCTAGGTTGGAATTTTTTTCTTCAAACTATCGCCTATATACGAAATTTATCTCTCGGTAGGTATTTATTGGTCAAGCTACCGTCAATGTACGAATTTTCACTCTCGGTGGGCACTTTTTTCTTCAAACTACTGTCAATATTCAAATTTTAACTATTGGTTGAAGTCTTTATGTCAAACAATCGTCAATAAACGAATTTTAATACTAGGTTGGAATTTTTCTCTTGAAACTATCGCCTATATACGAAATTTAACTCTCAGTGGGAATTTCTTGGTCAAACTATCGTCAATCTACTAGTTTTAACTCTCGGTGGGCACTTTTTTCTTCAAACTATTGTCAATATTCTAATTTTAACTATTGGTTGAAATCTTTATGTCAAAAAATCATCAAGAGACGAATTTTAATACTAGGTTGGAATTTTTTTCTTCAAATTATCGCATATACGAAATTTAACTCTCGGTAGGAATTTTTTTGTCAAGCTACCTTCAATGTACGAATATTAACCCTCGGTGGTATTTTTTTTTCTTCAAACTACTGTCAGTATTCAAATCTTAACTATTGTTTGAAATCTTTTTGTCAACCAATCTTCAACACAGGAATTTTAATTCTAGGTTGGAATGTTTTTCTTCAAACTATCGCATGTATACGAAATTTAACTTTCGGTGGGCACTTTTTTTCTTCAAACTACTGTCAATATTCAAATTATAACTATTGGTTGAAATCTTTATGTCATAAAATCGTCAAGAAACGAATTTTAATACTAGGTTGGAATTTTTTTCTTCAAATTATCGCATATACGAAATTTAACTCTCGATAGGAATTTTTTGGTCAAGCTACCTTCAATGTACGAATATTAACCCTCGGTGGTGTTTTTTTTTCTTCAAACTACTGTCAGTATTCAAATCTTAACTATTGTTTGAAATCTTTTTGTCAACCAATCTTCAACACAGGAATTTTAATTCTAGGTTGGAATGTTTTTCTTCAAACTATCGCATGTATACGAAATATAACTCTCGGTGGGCACTTTTTTCTTCAAACTACTGTCAATATTCAAATTCTAACTATTGGTTGAAATCTTTATGTCAAACAATCGTCAATAAGCGAATTTTAATACTAGGTTCGAATTTTTCTCTTCAAACTATCGCCTATATACGAAATTTAACTCTCGGTAGGAATTTTTTGGTCAAGCTACCTTCAATGTACGAATTTAACTCTCGGTGGGCACTTTTTTCTTTAAACTGTTGTCAATATTCAAATTTTAACTATTGGTTGAAATCTTTATGTCAAACAATCGTCAGTAAACGAATTTTAATACTAGGTTGGAATTTTTTTCTTCAAATTATCGCATATACGAAAGTTAACTCTCGGCAGGAATTTTTTGGTCAAGCTACCTTCAATGTACGAATATTAACTCTCGATGGGATTTTTTTTTCTTCAAACTACTGGCAGTGTTCAAATTTTAACTATTGTTTGAAATCTTTTTGTCAAACAATCTTCAACACAGGAATTTTAATCCTAGGTTGGAATTTTTTTCTTCAAATTATCGCATATACGAAATTTAACTCTCGGTAGGAATGTTTTGGTCAAGCTACCTTCAATCTACTAGTTTTAACTCTCGGTGGGCACTTTTTTCTTCAAACTATTGTCAGTATTCAAATCTTAACTATTGTTTGAAATCTTTTTGTCAACCAATCTTCAACACAGGAATTTTAATTCTAGGTTGGAATGTTTTTCTTCAAACTATCGCATGTATACGAAATATAACTCTCGGTGGGCACTTTTTTCTTCAAACTACTGTCAATATTCAAATTCTAACTATTGGTTGAAATCTTTATGTCAAACAATCGTCAATAAGCGAATTTTAATACTAGGTTCGAATTTTTCTCTTCAAACTATCGCCTATATACGAAATTTAACTCTCGGTTGGAATTTTTTGGTCAAGCTACCGTCATTGTAGGAATTTAAACTCTCGGTGGGCTCTTTTTTCTTCAAACTACTGTCAATATTCAAATTTTAACTATTGTTTGAAATCCTTTTGTCAACCAATCTTCAACACAGGAATTTTAATTCTAGGTTGGAATTTTTTTCTTCAAACTATCGCATATATACGAAATTTAACATTCGGTTGGCACTTTTTTCTTCAAATTACTGTCAGTATTCACATTTTAAATATTGTTTGAAATCTTTTTGTCAACCAATCTTCAACACAGGAATTTTAATTCGAAGTCGAAATTTTTTTCTTCAAACTATCGCATGTATACGAAATTTAACACTCGGTGGGAATTTTTTGGTCAAACTATGGTCAATGTACGAATTTTAACTCTCGGTGGGCACTTTTTTCTTCAAACTACTGTCAATATTCAAATTTTAACTATTGGTTGAAATCTTTATGTCATAAAATCGTCAAGAAACTAATTTTAATACTAGGTTGGAATTTTTTTCTTCAAATTATCGCATATACGAAATTTAATTTTCGGTAGGAATTTTTTGGTCAAGCTACCTTCAATGTACGAATATTAACTCTCGATGGGATTTTTTTTTCTTCAAACTACTGTCAGTATTCAAGTTTTAGCTATTGTTTGAAATCTTTTTGTCAACCAATCTTCAACACAGGAATTTTAATTCTAGGTTGGAATTTTTTTCTTCAAACTATCGCCTATATACGAAATTTATCTCTCGGTAGGTATTTATTGGTCAAGCTACCGTCAATGTACGAATTTTCACTCTCGGTGGGCACTTTTTTCTTCAAACTACTGTCAATATTCAAATTTTAACTATTGGTTGAAGTCTTTATGTCAAACAATCGTCAATAAACGAATTTTAATACTAGGTTGGAATTTTTCTCTTGAAACTATCGCCTATATACGAAATTTAACTCTCAGTGGGAATTTCTTGGTCAAACTATCGTCAATGTACGAATTATAACTCTCGGTGGGCACTTTTTTCTTCAAACTACTGTCAATATTCAAATTTTAACTATTGGTTGAAATCTTTATGTCATAAAATCGTCAAGAAACGAATTTTAATACTAGGTTGGAATTTTTTTCTTCAAATTATCGCATATACGAAATTTAACTCTCGATAGGAATTTTTTGGTCAAGCTACCTTCAATGTACGAATATTAACCCTCGGTGGTGTTTTTTTTTCTTCAAACTACTGTCAGTATTCAAATCTTAACTATTGTTTGAAATCTTTTTGTCAACCAATCTTCAACACAGGAATTTTAATTCTAGGTTGGAATGTTTTTCTTCAAACTATCGCATGTATACGAAATTTAACTCTAGGTGGGCACGTTTTTCTTCAAACTACTGTCAATATTCAAATTTTAACTATTGTTTGAAATCTTTTTTCAACCAATCTTCAACACAGGAATTTTAATTCTAGGTTGGAATTTTTTTCTTCAAACTATCATATGTATACGAAATTTAACTCTCGGTGGGTACTTTTTTCTTCAAACTACTGTAAATATTCAAATTTTAACTATTGGTTGAAATCTTTATGTCAAACAATCGTCAATAAGCGAATTTTAATACTAGGTTGGAATTTTTTTCTTCAAACTATCGCATATACGAAATTTAACTCTCGGTAGGAATTTTTTGGTCAAGCTACCTTCAATGTACGAATATTAACCCTCGGTGGTATTTTTTTTTCTTCAAATTACTGTAAGTATTCAAATCTTAACTATTGTTTGAAATCTTTTTGTCAACCAATCTTCAACACAGGAATTTTAATTGTAGGTTGGAATGTTGTTCTTCAAACTATCGCATGTATACGAAATTTAACTCTAGGTGGGCACTTTTTTCTTCAAACTACTCTCAATATTCAAATTGTAACTATTGGTTGAAATCTTTATGTCAAACAATCGTCAATAAGCGAATTTTAATACTAGGTTCGAATTTTTTTCTTCAAATTATCGCATATACGAAATTTAACTCTCGGTAGGAATTTTTTGGTCAAGCAACCTTCAATCTACTAGTTTTAACTCTCGGTGGGCACTTTTTTCTTCAAACTATTGTCAATATTCTAATTTTAACTATTGGTTGTAATCTTTTTGTCAACCAATCTTCAACACAGGAATTTTAATTCTAGGTTGGAATGTTTTTCTTCAAACTATCGCATGTATACGAAATTTAACTCTAGGTGGGCACTTTTTTCTTCAAACTACTGTCAATATTCAAATTTTAACTATTGTTTGAAATGTTTTTGTCAACCAATCTTCAACACAGGAATTTTAATTCTAGGTTGGAATTTTTTTCTTCAAATTATCGCATATACGACATTTAACTCTCGGTAGGAATTTTTTGGCCAAGCTAACTTCAATGTACGAATATTAACTCTCGATGGGCTTTTTTTTTTCATCAAACTACTGTCAGTATTCGAATTTTAACTATTGTTTGAAATCTTTTTGTCAACCAATCTTCAACACAGGAATTTTAATTTTAGGTTGGAATGTTTTTCTTCAAACTATCGCATGTATACGAAATTGAACTCTAGGTGGGCACTTTTTTCTTCAAACTACTGTCAATATTCAAATTCTAACTATTGGTTGAAATCTTTATGTCAAACAATCGTCAATAAGCGAATTTTAATACTAGGTTCGAATTTTTCTCTTCATACTATCGCCTATATACGAAACTTAACTCTCGGTAGGAATTTTTTGGTCAAGCTACCTTCAATGTACGAATTTAACTCTCGGTGGGCACTTTTTTCTTCAAACTACTGTCAATATTCAAATTTTAACTATTGGTTGAAATCTTTTTGTCGAACAATCGTAAATAAACGAATTTTAATACTAGGTTGGAATTTTTCTCTTGAAACTATCGGCTATATACGAAATTTAACTCTCGGTAGGAATTTTTTGGTCAAGCTGCCTTCAATGTACGAATATTAACTCTCGGTGGTATTTTTTTTTCTTCAAACTACTGTCAGTATTCAAATCTTAACTATAGTTTGAAATCTTTTTGTCAACCAATCTTCAACACAGGAATTTTAATTCTAGGTTGGAATGTTTTTCTTCAAACTATGGCATGTATACGAAATTTAAATCTCGGTGGGCACTTTTTTCTTCAAACTACTGTCAATATTCAAATTTTAACTATTGGTTGAAATCTTTATGTCAAAAAATCATCAAGAAACGAATTTTAATACTAGGTTGGAATTTTTTTCTTCAAATTATCGCATATACGAAATTTAACTCTCGGTAGGAATTTTTTGGCCAAGCTAACTTCAATGTACGAATATTAACTCTCGATGGGCTTTTTTTTTCATCAAACTACTGTCAGTATTCAATTTTTAACTATTGTTTGAAATCTTTTTGTCAACCAATCTTCAACACAGGAATTTTAATTCTAGGTTGGAATGTTTTTCTTCAAACTATCGCTAGTATACGTAATTTAACTCTCGGTGGGCACTTTTTTCTTCAAACTACTGTCAATATTCAAATTTTAACTATTGGTTGACTTCTTTTTGTCGAACAATCGTAAATAAACGAATTTTAATACTAGGTTGGAATTTTTCTCTTGAAACTATCGGCTATATACAAAATTTAACTCTCAGTGGGAATTTTTTGGTCAAACTATCGTCAATGTACGAATTTTAACTCTCGGTGGGCATTTTTTTCTTCAAACTACTGTCAATATTCAAATTCTAACTATTGGTTGAAATCTTTATGTCAAGAAATCGTCAAGAAACGAATTTTAATACTAGGTTGGAATTTTTTTCTTCAAATTATTGCATATACGAATTTTAACTCTCGGTAGGAATTTTTTGGCCAAGCTAACTTCAATGTACGAATATTAACTCTCGATGGGCTTTTTTTTTCATCAAACTACTGTCAGTATTCAAATTTTAACTATTGTTTGAAATATTTTTGTCAACCAACCTTCAACACAGGAATTTTAATTTTAGGTTGGAATTTTTCTCTTGAAACTATCGCCTATATACGAAATTTAACTCTCAGTGGGAATTTTTTGGTCAAACTATCGTCAATGTACGAATTTTAACTCTCGGTGGGCACTTTTTTCTTCAAACTACTGTCAATATTCAAATTTTAACTATTGGTTGAAATCTTTATGTCAAAAAATCGTCAAGAAACGAATTTTAATACGAGGTTGGAATTTTTTTCTTCAAATTATCGCATATACGAAATTTAACTCTCGGTAGGAGTTTTTTGGTCAAGCTACCTTCAATGTACGAATATTAACCCTCGGTGGTATTTTTTTTTCTTCAAACTACTGTCAGTATTCAAATCTTAACTATTGTTTGAAATCTTTTTGTCAACCAATCTTCAACACAGGAATTTTAATTCTAGGTTGGAATGTTTTTCTTCAAACTATCGCATGTATACGAAATTTAACTCTAGGTGGGCACTTTTTTCTTCAAACTACTGTCAATATTCAAATTTTAACTATTGTTTGAAATCTTTTTTCAACCAATCTTCAACACAGGAATTTTAATTCTAGGTTGGAATTTTTTTCTTCAAACTATCATATGTATACGAAATTTAACTCTCGGTGGGCACTTTTTTCTTCAAACTACTGTAAATATTCAAATTTTAACTATTGGTTGAAATCTTTATGTCAAACAATCGTCAATAAGCGAATTTTAATACTAGGTTGGAATTTTTTTCTTCAAACTATCGCATATACGAAATTTAACTCTCGGTAGGAATTTTTTGGTCAAGCTACCTTCAATGTACGAATATTAACCCTCGGTGGTATTTTTTTTTCTTCAAATTACTGTAAGTATTCAAATCTTAACTATTGTTTGAAATCTTTTTGTCAACCAATCTTCAACACAGGAATTTTAATTCTAGGTTGGAATGTTGTTCTTCAAACTATCGCATGTATACGAAATTTAACTCTAGGTGGGCACTTTTTTCTTCAAACTACTCTCAATATTCAAATTGTAACTATTGGTTGAAATCTTTATGTCAAAACAATCGTCAATAAGCGAATTTTAATACTAGGTTCGAATTTTTTTCTTCAAATTATCGCATATACGAAATTTAACTCTCGGTAGGAATTTTTTGGTCAAGCAACCTTCAATCTACTAGTTTTAACTCTCGGTGGGCACTTTTTTCTTCAAACTATTGTCAATATTCTAATTTTAACTATTGGTTGTAATCTTTTTGTCAACCAATCTTCAACACAGGAATTTTAATTCTAGGTTGGAATGTTTTTCTTCAAACTATCGCATGTATACGAAATTTAACTCTAGGTGGGCACTTTTTTCTTCAAACTACTGTCAATATTCAAATATTAACTATTGTTTGAAATCTTTTTGTCAACCAATCTTCAACACAGGAATTTTAATTCTAGGTTGGAATGTTTTTCTTCAATCTATCGCCTGTATACCAAATTTAACTCTCCTTGAGCACTTTTTTCTTCAAACTACTGTTAATATTCAAATTTAAACTATTGTTTGAAATCTTTTTGTCAGCCAATCTTCAATACAGGAATTTTAATCCTAGGTTGGAATTATTTTCTTCAATCTATCGCCTGTAAACGAAATTTAACTCTCGGTAGGAATTTTTTGGCCAAGCTAACTTCAATGTACGAATATTAACTCTCGATGGGCTTTTTTTTTCATCAAACTACTGTCATTATTCAAATTTTAACTATTGTTTGAAAACTTTTTGTCAACCAATCTTCAACACAGGAATTTTAATTTTAGGTTGGAATTTTTTTCCTCAAATTTTCACATGTATACGAAATTTAACTTTCGGTTGGCACTTTTTTCTTCAAACTACTGTCAGTGTTCAAATTTTAACTATTGTTTGAAATCTTTTTGTCAACCAATCTTCAACACAGGAATTTTAATTCTAGGTTGGAATGTTTTTCTTCAAACAATCGCTAGTATACGAAATTTAACTCTCGGTGGGCACTTTTTTCTTCAAACTACTGTCAGTATTCCAATTTTAACTATTGTTTGAAATCTTTTTGTCAACCACTCTTCAACACAGGAATTTTAATTCTAGGTTGGAATTTTTTTCTTCAAACTATCATATGTATACGAAATTTAACTCTCGGTGGGCACTTTTCTCTTCAAACTACTGTCAATATTCAAATTTCAACTATTGGTTGAAATCTTTATATCAAACAATCGTCAATAAGCGAATTTTAATACTGGGTTGGAATTTTTTTCTTCAAACTATCGCATATACGAAATTTAACTCTCGGTAGGAATTTTTTGGTCAAGCTACCTTCAATGTACGAATTTAACTCTCGGTGGGCACTTTTTTCTTTAAACTGTTGTCAATATTCAAATTTTAACTATTGGTTGAAATCTTTATGTCAAACAATCGTCAGTAAACGAATTTTAATACTAGGTTGGAATTTTTTTCTTCAAATTATCGCATATACGAAAGTTAACTCTCGGTAGGAATTTTTTGGTCAAGCTACCTTCAATGTACGAATATTAACTCTCGATGGGATTTTTTTTTCATCAAACTACTGGCAGTATTCAAATTTTAACTATTGTTTGAAATCTTTTTGTCAATCAATCTTCAACACAGGAATTTTAATCCTAGGTTGGAATTTTTTTCTTCAAATTATCGCATATACGAAATTTAACTCTCGATAGGAATGTTTTGGTCAAGCTACCTTCAATCTACTAGTTTTAACTCTCGGTGGGCACTTTTTTCTTCAAACTATTGTCAATATTCTAATTTTAACTATTGGTTGTAATCTTTTTGTCAACCAATCTTCAACACAGGAATTTTAATTCTCGGTTGGAATGTTTTTCTTCAAACTATCGCATGTATACGAATTTTAACTCTAGGTGGGCACTTTTTTCTTCAAACTACTGTCAATATTCAAATTCTAACTATTGGTTGAAATCTTTATGTCAAACAATCGTCAATAAGCGAATTTTAATACTAGGTTCGAATTTTTCTCTTCAAACTATCGCCTATATACGAAATTTAACTCTCGGTTGGAATTTTTTGGTCAAGCTACCGTCATTGTAGGAATTTAAACTCTCGGTGGGCTCTTTTTTCTTCAAACTACTGTCAATATTCAAATTTTAACTATTGTTTGAAATCCTTTTGTCAACCAATCTTCAACACAGGAATTTTAATTCTAGGTTGGAATTTTTTTCTTCAAACTATCGCATATATACGAAATCTAACATTCGGTTGGCACTTTTTTCTTCAAATTACTGTCAGTATTCACATTTTAAATATTGTTTGAAATCTTTTTGTCAACCAATCTTCAACACAGGAATTTTAATTCGAAGTCGAAACTTTTTTCTTCAAACTATCGCATGTATACAAAATTTAACACTCGGTGGGAATTTTTTTGTCAAACTATCGTCAATGTACGAATTTTAACTCTCGGTGGGCACTTTTTTCTTCAAACTACTGTCAATATTCAAATTTTAACTATTGGTTGAAATCTTTATGTCATAAAATCGTCAAGAAACTAATTTTAATACTAGGTTGGAATTTTTTTCTTCAAATTATCGCATATACGAAATTTAATTTTCGGTAGGAATTTTTTGGTCAAGCTACCTTCAATGTACGAATATTAACTCTCGATGGGATTTTTTTTTCTTCAAACTACTGTCAGTATTCAAGTTTTAGCTATTGTTTGAAATCTTTTTGTCAACCAATCTTCAACACAGGAATTTTAATTCTAGGTTGGAATATTTTTCTTCAAACTATCGCCTATATACGAAATTTATCTCTCGGTAGGTATTTTTTGGTCAAGCTACCGTCAATGTACGAATTTTCACTCTCGGTGGGCACTTTTTTCTTCAAACTACTGTCAATATTCAAATTTTAACTATTGGTTGAAGTCTTTATGTCAAACAATCGTCAATAAACGAATTTTAATACTAGGTTGGAATTTTTCTCTTGAAACTATCGCCTATATACGAAATTTAACTCTCAGTGGGAATTTTTTGGTCAAACTATCGTCAATGTACGAATTATAACTCTCGGTGGGCACTTTTTTCTTCAAACTACTGTCAATATTCAAATTTTAACTATTGGTTGAAATCTTTATGTCATAAAATCGTCAAGAAACGAATTTTAATACTAGGTTGGAATTTTTTTCTTCAAATTATCGCATATACGAAATTTAACTCTCGATAGGAATTTTTTGGTCAAGCTACCATCAATGTACGAATATTAACCCTCGGTGGTGTTTTTTTTTCTTCAAACTACTGTCAGTATTCAAATCTTAACTATTGTTTGAAATCTTTTTGTCAACCAATCTTCAACACAGGAATTTTAATTCTAGGTTGGAATGTTGTTCTTCAAACTATCGCATGTATACGAAATTTAACTCTAGGTGGGCACTTTTTTCTTCAAACTACTCTCAATATTCAAATTGTAACTATTGGTTGAAATCTTTATGTCAAACAATCGTCAATAAGCGAATTTTAATACTAGGTTCGAATTTTTTTCTTCAAATTATCGCATATACGAAATTTAACTCTCGGTAGGAATTTTTTGGTCAAGCAACCTTCAATCTACTAGTTTTAACTCTCGGTGGGCACTTTTTTCTTCAAACTATTGTCAATATTCTAATTTTAACTATTGGTTGTAATCTTTTTGTCAACCAATCTTCAACACAGGAATTTTAATTCTAGGTTGGAATGTTTTTCTTCAAACTATCGCATGTATACGAAATTTAACTCTAGGTGGGCACTTTTTTCTTCAAACTACTGTCAATATTCAAATTTTAACTATTGTTTGAAATATTTTTGTCAACCAATCTTCAACACAGGAATTTTAATTCTAGGTTGGAATTTTTTTCTTCAAACTATCGCCTATATACGAAATTTAACTCACGGTAGGAATTTTTTGGTCAAGCTACCTTCAATGTACGAATATTAACTCTCGGTGTGATTTCTTTTTCTTCAAACTACTGTCAGTATTCAAATTTTAACTATTGCTTGAAATCTTTTTGTCAACCACTCTTCAACACAGGAATTTTAATTCTAGGTTGGAATTTTTTTCTTCAAACTATCGCATATACGAAATTTAACTCTCGGTAGGAATTTTTTGGTCAAGCTACCTTCAATGTACGAATATTAACCCTCGGTGGTATTTTTTTTTCTTCAAATTACTGTAAGTATTCAAATCTTAACTATTGTTTGAAATCTTTTTGTCAACCAATCTTCAACACAGGAATTTTAATTCTAGGTTGGAATGTTGTTCTTCAAACTATCGCATGTATACGAAATTTAACTCTAGGTGGGCACTTTTTTCTTCAAACTACTCTCAATATTCAAATTGTAACTATTGGTTGAAATCTTTATGTCAAACAATCGTCAATAAGCGAATTTTAATACTAGGTTCGAATTTTTTTCTTCAAATTATCGCATATACGAAATTTAAATCTCGGTAGGAATTTTTTGGTCAAGCAACCTTCAATCTACTAGTTTTAACTCTCGGTGGGCACTTTTTTCTTCAAACTATTGTCAATATTCTAATTTTAACTATTGGTTGTAATCTTTTTGTCAACCAATCTTCAACACAGGAATTTTATTTCTAGGTTGGAATGTTTTTCTTCAAACTATCGCATGTATACGAAATTTAACTCTAGGTGGGCACTTTTTTCTTCAAACTACTGTCAATATTCAAATTTTAACTATTGTTTGAAATATTTTTGTCAACCAATCTTCAACACAGGAATTTTAATTCTAGGTTGGAATTTTTTTCTTCAAACTATCGCCTATATACGAAATTTAACTCACGGTAGAAATTTTTTGGTCAAGCTACCTTCAATGTACGAATATTAACTCTCGGTGTGATTTCTTTTTCTTCAAACTACTGTCAGTATTCAAATTTTAACTATTGCTTGAAATCTTTTTGTCAACCACTCTTCAACACAGGAATTTTAATTCGAAGTCGAAACTTTTTTCTTCAAACTATCGCATGTATACGAAATTTAACACTCGGTGGGAATTTTTTTGTCAAACTATCGTCAATGTACGAATTTTAACTCTCGGTGGGCACTTTTTTCTTCAAACTACTGTCAATATTCAAATTTTAACTATTGGTTGAAATCTTTATGTCATAAAATCGTCAAGAAACTAATTTTAATACTAGGTTGGAATTTTTTTCTTCAAATTATCGCATATACGAAATTTAATTTTCGGTAGGAATTTTTTGGTCAAGCTACCTTCAATGTACGAATATTAACTCTCGATGGGATTTTTTTTTCTTCAAACTACTGTCAGTATTCAAGTTTTAGCTATTGTTTGAAATCTTTTTGTCAACCAATCTTCAACACAGGAATTTTAATTCTAGGTTGGAATTTTTTTCTTCAAACTATCGCCTATATACGAAATTTATCTCTCGGTAGGTATTTTTTGGTCAAGCTACCGTCAATGTACGAATTTTCACTCTCGGTGGGCACTTTTTTCTTCAAACTACTGTCAATATTCAAATTTTAACTATTGGTTGAAGTCTTTATGTCAAACAATCGTCAATAAACGAATTTTAATACTAGGTTGGAATTTTTCTCTTGAAACTATCGCCTATATACGAAATTTAACTCTCAGTGGGAATTTTTTGGTCAAACTATCGTCAATGTACGAATTATAACTCTCGGTGGGCACTTTTTTCTTCAAACTACTGTCAATATTCAAATTTTAACTATTGGTTGAAATCTTTATGTCATAAAATCGTCAAGAAACGAATTTTAATACTAGGTTGGAATTTTTTTCTTCAAATTATCGCATATACGAAATTTAACTCTCGATAGGAATTTTTTGGTCAAGCTACCATCAATGTACGAATATTAACCCTCGGTGGTGTTTTTTTTTCTTCAAACTACTGTCAGTATTCAAATCTTAACTATTGTTTGAAATCTTTTTGTCAACCAATCTTCAACACAGGAATTTTAATTCTAGGTTGGAATGTTTTTCTTCAAACTATCGCATGTATACGAAATTTAACTCTAGGTGGGCACGTTTTTCTTCAAACTACTGTCAATATTCAAATTTTAACTATTGTTTGAAATCTTTTTTCAACCAATCTTCAACACAGGAATTTTAATTCTAGGTTGGAATTTTTTTCTTCAAACTATCATATGTATACGAAATTTAACTCTCGGTGGGTACTTTTTTCTTCAAACTACTGTAAATATTCAAATTTTAACTATTGGTTGAAGTCTTTATGTCAAACAATCGTCAATAAACGAATTTTAATACTAGGTTGGAATTTTTCTCTTGAAACTATCGCCTATATACGAAATTTAACTCTCAGTGGGAATTTTTTGGTCAAACTATCGTCAATGTACGAATTATAACTCTCGGTGGGCACTTTTTTCTTCAAACTACTGTCAATATTCAAATTTTAACTATTGGTTGAAATCTTTATGTCATAAAATCGTCAAGAAACGAATTTTAATACTAGGTTGGAATTTTTTTCTTCAAATTATCGCATATACGAAATTTAACTCTCGATAGGAATTTTTTGGTCAAGCTACCATCAATGTACGAATATTAACCCTCGGTGGTGTTTTTTTTTCTTCAAACTACTGTCAGTATTCAAATCTTAACTATTGTTTGAAATCTTTTTGTCAACCAATCTTCAACACAGGAATTTTAATTCTAGGTTGGAATGTTGTTCTTCAAACTATCGCATGTATACGAAATTTAACTCTAGGTGGGCACTTTTTTCTTCAAACTACTCTCAATATTCAAATTGTAACTATTGGTTGAAATCTTTATGTCAAACAATCGTCAATAAGCGAATTTTAATACTAGGTTCGAATTTTTTTCTTCAAATTATCGCATATACGAAATTTAACTCTCGGTAGGAATTTTTTGGTCAAGCAACCTTCAATCTACTAGTTTTAACTCTCGGTGGGCACTTTTTTCTTCAAACTATTGTCAATATTCTAATTTTAACTATTGGTTGTAATCTTTTTGTCAACCAACCTTCAACACAGGAATTTTAATTCTAGGTTGGAATGTTTTTCTTCAAACTATCGCATGTATACGAAATTTAACTCTAGGTGGGCACTTTTTTCTTCAAACTACTGTCAATATTCAAATTTTAACTATTGTTTGAAATATTTTTGTCAACCAATCTTCAACACAGGAATTTTAATTCTAGGTTGGAATTTTTTTCTTCAAACTATCGCCTATATACGAAATTTAACTCACGGTAGGAATTTTTTGGTCAAGCTACCTTCAATGTACGAATATTAACTCTCGGTGTGATTTCTTTTTCTTCAAACTACTGTCAGTATTCAAATTTTAACTATTGCTTGAAATCTTTTTGTCAACCACTCTTCAACACAGGAATTTTAATTCTAGGTTGGAATTTTTTTCTTCAAACTATCGCATATACGAAATTTAACTCTCGGTAGGAATTTTTTGGTCAAGCTACCTTCAATGTACGAATATTAACCCTCGGTGGTATTTTTTTTTCTTCAAATTACTGTAAGTATTCAAATCTTAACTATTGTTTGAAATCTTTTTGTCAACCAATCTTCAACACAGGAATTTTAATTCTAGGTTGGAATGTTGTTCTTCAAACTATCGCATGTATACGAAATTTAACTCTAGGTGGGCACTTTTTTCTTCAAACTACTCTCAATATTCAAATTGTAACTATTGGTTGAAATCTTTATGTCAAACAATCGTCAATAAGCGAATTTTAATACTAGGTTCGAATTTTTTTCTTCAAATTATCGCATATACGAAATTTAAATCTCGGTAGGAATTTTTTGGTCAAGCAACCTTCAATCTACTAGTTTTAACTCTCGGTGGGCACTTTTTTCTTCAAACTATTGTCAATATTCTAATTTTAACTATTGGTTGTAATCTTTTTGTCAACCAATCTTCAACACAGGAATTTTATTTCTAGGTTGGAATGTTTTTCTTCAAACTATCGCATGTATACGAAATTTAACTCTAGGTGGGCACTTTTTTCTTCAAACTACTGTCAATATTCAAATTTTAACTATTGTTTGAAATATTTTTGTCAACCAATCTTCAACACAGGAATTTTAATTCTAGGTTGGAATTTTTTTCTTCAAACTATCGCCTATATACGAAATTTAACTCACGGTAGAAATTTTTTGGTCAAGCTACCTTCAATGTACGAATATTAACTCTCGGTGTGATTTCTTTTTCTTCAAACTACTGTCAGTATTCAAATTTTAACTATTGCTTGAAATCTTTTTGTCAACCACTCTTCAACACAGGAATTTTAATTCTAGGTTGGAATTTTTTTCTTCAAACTATCATATGTATACGAAATTTAACTCTCGGTGGGCACTTTTCTCTTCAAACTACTGTCAATATTCAAATTTCAACTATTGGTTGAAATCTTTATATCAAACAATCGTCAATAAGCGAATTTTAATACTGGGTTGGAATTTTTTTCTTCAAACTATCGCATATACGAAATTTAACTCTCGGTAGGAATTTTTTGGTCAAGCTACCTTCAATCTACTAGTTTTAACTCTCGGTGGGCACTTTTTTCTTCAAACTATTGTCAATATTCTAATTTTAACTATTGGTTGAAATCTTTATGTCAAAAAATCGTCAAGAAACGAATTTTAATACTAGGTTGGAATTTTTTTCTTCAAATTATCGCATATACGAAATTTAACTCTCGGTAGGAATTTTTTTGTCAAGCTACCTTCAATGTACGAATATTAACCCTCGGTGGTATTTTTTTTTCTTCAAACTACTGTCAGTATTCAAATCTTAACTATTGTTTGAAATCTTTTTGTCAACCAATCTTCAACACAGGAATTTTAATTCTAGGTTGGAATGTTTTTCTTCAAACTATCGCATGTATACGAAATTTAACTCTCGGTGGGCACTTTTTTCTTCAAACTACTGTCAATATTCAAATTCTAACTATTGGTTGAAATCTTTATGTCAAACAATCGTCAATAAGCGAATTTTAATACTAGGTTCGAATTTTTCTCTTCAAACTATCGCCTATATACGAAATTTAACTCTCGGTAGGAATTTTTTGGTCAAGCTACCTTCAATGTACGAATTTAACTCTCGGTGGGCACTTTTTTCTTTAAACTGTTGTCAATATTCAAATTTTAACTATTGGTTGAAATCTTTATGTCAAACAATCGTCAGTAAACGAATTTTAATACTAGGTTGGAATTTTTTTCTTCAAATTATCGCATATACGAAAGTTAACTCTCGGCAGGAATTTTTTGGTCAAGCTACCTTCAATGTACGAATATTAACTCTCGATGGGATTTTTTTTTCTTCAAACTACTGGCAGTATTCAAATTTTAACTATTGTTTGAAATCTTTTTGTCAATCAATCTTCAACACAGGAATTTTAATCCTAGGTTGGAATTTTTTTCTTCAAATTATCGCATATACGAAATTTAACTCTCGGTAGGAATGTTTTGGTCAAGCTACCTTCAATCTACTAGTTTTAACTCTCGGTGGGCACTTTTTTCTTCAAACTATTGTCAATATTCTAATTTTAACTATTGGTTGTAATCTTTTTGTCAACCAATCTTCAACACAGGAATTTTAATTCTAGGTTGGAATGTTTTTCTTCAAACTATCGCATGTATACGAATTTTAACTCTAGGTGGGCACTTTTTTCTTCAAACTACTGTCAATATTCAAATTCTAACTATTGGTTGAAATCTTTATGTCAAACAATCGTCAATAAGCGAATTTTAATACTAGGTTCGAATTTTTCTCTTCAAACTATCGCCTATATACGAAATTTAACTCTCGGTTGGAATTTTTTGGTCAAGCTACCGTCATTGTAGGAATTTAAACTCTCGGTGGGCTCTTTTTTCTTCAAACTACTGTCAATATTCAAATTTTAACTATTGTTTGAAATCCTTTTGTCAACCAATCTTCAACACAGGAATTTTAATTCTAGGTTGGAATTTTTTTCTTCAAACTATCGCATATATACGAAATTTAACATTCGGTTGGCACTTTTTTCTTCAAATTACTGTCAGTATTCACATTTTAAATATTGTTTGAAATCTTTTTGTCAACCAATCTTCAACACAGGAATTTTAATTCGAAGTCGAAATTTTTTTCTTCAAACTATCGCATGTATACGAAATTTAACACTCGGTGGGAATTTTTTGGTCAAACTATCGTCAATGTACGAATTTTAACTCTCGGTGGGCACTTTTTTCTTCAAACTACTGTCAATATTCAAATTTTAACTATTGGTTGAAATCTTTATGTCATAAAATCGTCAAGAAACTAATTTTAATACTAGGTTGGAATTTTTTTCTTCAAATTATCGCATATACGAAATTTAATTTTCGGTAGGAATTTTTTGGTCAAGCTACCTTCAATGTACGAATATTAACTCTCGATGGGATTTTTTTTTCTTCAAACTACTGTCAGTATTCAAGTTTTAGCTATTGTTTGAAATCTTTTTGTCAACCAATCTTCAACACAGGAATTTTAATTCTAGGTTGGAATTTTTTTCTTCAAACTATCGCCTATATACGAAATTTATCTCTCGGTAGGTATTTTTTGGTCAAGCTACCGTCAATGTACGAATTTTCACTCTCGGTGGGCACTTTTTTCTTCAAACTACTGTCAATATTCAAATTTTAACTATTGGTTGAAGTCTTTATGTCAAACAATCGTCAATAAACGAATTTTAATACTAGGTTGGAATTTTTCTCTTGAAACTATCGCCTATATACGAAATTTAACTCTCAGTAGGAATTTTTTGGTCAAACTATCGTCAATGTACGAATTATAACTCTCGGTGGGCACTTTTTTCTTCAAACTACTGTCAATATTCAAATTTTAACTATTGGTTGAAATCTTTATGTCATAAAATCGTCAAGAAACGAATTTTAATACTAGGTTGGAATTTTTTTCTTCAAATTATCGCATATACGAAATTTAACTCTCGATAGGAATTTTTTGGTCAAGCTACCTTCAATGTACGAATATTAACCCTCGGTGGTGTTTTTTTTTCTTCAAACTACTGTCAGTATTCAAATCTTAACTATTGTTTGAAATCTTTTTGTCAACCAATCTTCAACACAGGAATTTTAATTCTAGGTTGGAATGTTTTTCTTCAAACTATCGCATGTATACGAAATTTAACTCTAGGTGGGCACGTTTTTCTTCAAACTACTGTCAATATTCAAATTTTAACTATTGTTTGAAATCTTTTTTCAACCAATCTTCAACACAGGAATTTTAATTCTAGGTTGGAATTTTTTTCTTCAAACTATCATATGTATACGAAATTTAACTCTCGGTGGGTACTTTTTTCTTCAGACTACTGTAAATATTCAAATTTTAACTATTGGTTGAAATCTTTATGTCAAACAATCGTCAATAAGCGAATTTTAATACTAGGTTGGAATTTTTTCTTCAAACTATCGCATATACGAAATTTAACTCTCGGTAGGAATTTTTTGGTCAAGCTACCTTCAATGTACGAATATTAACCCTCGGTGGTATTTTTTTTTCTTCAAATTACTGTAAGTATTCAAATCTTAACTATTGTTTGAAATCTTTTTGTCAACCAATCTTCAACACAGGAATTTTAATTGTAGGTTGGAATGTTGTTCTTCAAACTATCGCATGTATACGAAATTTAACTCTAGGTGGGCACTTTTTTCTTCAAACTACTCTCAATATTCAAATTGTAACTATTGGTTGAAATCTTTATGTCAAACAATCGTCAATAAGCGAATTTTAATACTAGGTTCGAATTTTTTTCTTCAAATTATCGCATATACGAAATTTAACTCTCGGTAGGAATTTTTTGGTCAAGCAACCTTCAATCTACTAGTTTTAACTCTCGGTGGGCACTTTTTTCTTCAAACTATTGTCAATATTCTAATTTTAACTATTGGTTGTAATCTTTTTGTCAACCAATCTTCAACACAGGAATTTTAATTCTAGGTTGGAATGTTTTTCTTCAAACTATCGCATGTATACGAAATTTAACTCTAGGTGGGCACTTTTTTCTTCAAACTACTGTCAATATTCAAATTTTAACTATTGTTTGAAATGTTTTTGTCAACCAATCTTCAACACAGGAATTTTAATTCTAGGTTGGAATTTTTTTCTTCAAATTATCGCATATACGACATTTAACTCTCGGTAGGAATTTTTTGGCCAAGCTAACTTCAATGTACGAATATTAACTCTCGATGGGCTTTTTTTTTTCATCAAACTACTGTCAGTATTCGAATTTTAACTATTGTTTGAAATCTTTTTGTCAACCAATCTTCAACACAGGAATTTTAATTTTAGGTTGGAATGTTTTTCTTCAAACTATCGCATGTATACGAAATTGAACTCTAGGTGGGCACTTTTTTCTTCAAACTACTGTCAATATTCAAATTCTAACTATTGGTTGAAATCTTTATGTCAAACAATCGTCAATAAGCGAATTTTAATACTAGGTTCGAATTTTTCTCTTCATACTATCGCCTATATACGAAACTTAACTCTCGGTAGGAATTTTTTGGTCAAGCTACCTTCAATGTACGAATTTAACTCTCGGTGGGCACTTTTTTCTTCAAACTACTGTCAATATTCAAATTTTAACTATTGGTTGAAATCTTTTTGTCGAACAATCGTAAATAAACGAATTTTAATACTAGGTTGGAATTTTTCTCTTGAAACTATCGGCTATATACGAAATTTAACTCTCGGTAGGAATTTTTTGGTCAAGCAACCTTCAATCTACTAGTTTTAACTCTAGGTGGGCACTTTTTTCTTCAAACTACTCTCAATATTCAAATTGTAACTATTGGTTGAAATCTTTATGTCAAACAATCGTCAATAAGCGAATTTTAATACTAGGTTCGAATTTTTTTCTTCAAATTATCGCATATACGAAATTTAACTCTCGGTAGGAATTTTTTGGTCAAGCAACCTTCAATCTACTAGTTTTAACTCTCGGTGGGCACTTTTTTCTTCAAACCATTGTCAATATTCTAATTTTAACTATTGGTTGTAATCTTTTTGTCAACCAATCTTCAACACAGGAATTTTAATTCTAGGTTGGAATGTTTTTCTTCAAACTATCGCATGTATACGAAATTTAACTCTAGGTGGGCACTTTTTTCTTCAAACTACTGTCAATATTCAAATTTTAACTATTGTTTGAAATATTTTTGTCAACCAATCTTCAACACAGGAATTTTAATTCTAGGTTGGAATTTTTTTCTTCAAACTATCGCCTATATACGAAATTTAACTCACGGTAGGAATTTTTTGGTCAAGCTACCTTCAATGTACGAATATTAACTCTCGGTGTGATTTCTTTTTCTTCAAACTACTGTCAGTATTCAAATTTTAACTATTGCTTGAAATCTTTTTGTCAACCACTCTTCAACACAGGAATTTTAATTCTAGGTTGGAATTTTTTTCTTCAAACTATCGCATATACGAAATTTAACTCTCGGTAGGAATTTTTTGGTCAAGCTACCTTCAATGTACGAATATTAACCCTCGGTGGTATTTTTTTTTCTTCAAATTACTGTAAGTATTCAAATCTTAACTATTGTTTGAAATCTTTTTGTCAACCAATCTTCAACACAGGAATTTTAATTCTAGGTTGGAATGTTGTTCTTCAAACTATCGCATGTATACGAAATTTAACTCTAGGTGGGCACTTTTTTCTTCAAACTACTCTCAATATTCAAATTGTAACTATTGGTTGAAATCTTTATGTCAAACAATCGTCAATAAGCGAATTTTAATACTAGGTTCGAATTTTTTTCTTCAAATTATCGCATATACGAAATTTAAATCTCGGTAGGAATTTTTTGGTCAAGCAACCTTCAATCTACTAGTTTTAACTCTCGGTGGGCACTTTTTTCTTCAAACTATTGTCAATATTCTAATTTTAACTATTGGTTGTAATCTTTTTGTCAACCAATCTTCAACACAGGAATTTTATTTCTAGGTTGGAATGTTTTTCTTCAAACTATCGCATGTATACGAAATTTAACTCTAGGTGGGCACTTTTTTCTTCAAACTACTGTCAATATTCAAATTTTAACTATTGTTTGAAATATTTTTGTCAACCAATCTTCAACACAGGAATTTTAATTCTAGGTTGGAATTTTTTTCTTCAAACTATCGCCTATATACGAAATTTAACTCACGGTAGAAATTTTTTGGTCAAGCTACCTTCAATGTACGAATATTAACTCTCGGTGTGATTTCTTTTTCTTCAAACTACTGTCAGTATTCAAATTTTAACTATTGCTTGAAATCTTTTTGTCAACCACTCTTCAACACAGGAATTTTAATTCTAGGTTGGAATTTTTTTCTTCAAACTATCATATGTATACGAAATTTAACTCTCGGTGGGCACTTTTCTCTTCAAACTACTGTCAATATTCAAATTTCAACTATTGGTTGAAATCTTTATATCAAACAATCGTCAATAAGCGAATTTTAATACTGGGTTGGAATTTTTTTCTTCAAACTATCGCATATACGAAATTTAACTCTCGGTAGGAATTTTTTGGTCAAGCTACCTTCAATCTACTAGTTTTAACTCTCGGTGGGCACTTTTTTCTTCAAACTATTGTCAATATTCTAATTTTAACTATTGGTTGAAATCTTTATGTCAAAAAATCGTCAAGAAACGAATTTTAATACTAGGTTGGAATTTTTTTCTTCAAATTATCGCATATACGAAATTTAACTCTCGGTAGGAATTTTTTTGTCAAGCTACCTTCAATGTACGAATATTAACCCTCGGTGGTATTTTTTTTTCTTCAAACTACTGTCAGTATTCAAATCTTAACTATTGTTTGAAATCTTTTTGTCAACCAATCTTCAACACAGGAATTTTAATTCTAGGTTGGAATGTTTTTCTTCAAACTATCGCATGTATACGAAATTTAACTTTCGGTGGGCACTTTTTTCTTCAAACTACTGTCAATATTCAAATTGTAACTATTGGTTGAAATCTTTATGTCACAAAATCGTCAAGAAACGAATTTTAATACTAGGTTGGAATTTTTTTCTTCAAATTATCGCATATACGAAATTTAACTCTCGATAGGAATTTTTTGGTCAAGCTACCTTCAATGTACGAATATTAACCCTCGGTGGTGTTTTTTTTTCTTCAAACTACTGTCAGTATTCAAATCTTAACTATTGTTTGAAATCTTTTTGTCAACCAATCTTCAACACAGGAATTTTAATTCTAGGTTGGAATGTTTTTCTTCAAACTATCGCATGTATACGAAATTTAACTCTCGGTGGGCACTTTTTTCTTCAAACTACTGTCAATATTCAAATTCTAACTATTGGTTGAAATCTTTATGTCAAACAATCGTCAATAAGCGAATTTTAATACTAGGTTCGAATTTTTCTCTTCAAACTATCGCCTATATACGAAATTTAACTCTCGGTAGGAATTTTTTGGTCAAGCTACCTTCAATGTACGAATTTAACTCTCGGTGGGCACTTTTTTCTTTAAACTGTTGTCAATATTCAAATTTTAACTATTGGTTGAAATCTTTATGTCAAACAATCGTCAGTAAACGAATTTTAATACTAGGTTGGAATTTTTTTCTTCAAATTATCGCATATACGAAATTTAACTCTCGGTAGGAATGTTTTGGTCAAGCTACCTTCAATCTACTAGTTTTAACTCTCGGTGGGCACTTTTTTCTTCAAACTACTGTCAGTATTCGAATTTTAACTATTGTTTGAAATCTTTTTGTCAACCAATCTTCAACACAGGAATTTTAATTTTAGGTTGGAATGTTTTTCTTCAAACTATCGCATGTATACGAAATTGAACTCTAGGTGGGCACTTTTTTCTTCAAACTACTGTCAATATTCAAATTCTAACTATTGGTTGAAATCTTTATGTCAAACAATCGTCAATAAGCGAATTTTAATACTAGGTTCGAATTTTTCTCTTCATACTATCGCCTATATACGAAACTTAACTCTCGGTAGGAATTTTTTGGTCAAGCTACCTTCAATGTACGAATTTAACTCTCGGTGGGCACTTTTTTCTTCAAACTACTGTCAATATTCAAATTTTAACTATTGGTTGAAATCTTTTTGTCGAACAATCGTAAATAAACGAATTTTAATACTAGGTTGGAATTTTTCTCTTGAAACTATCGGCTATATACGAAATTTAACTCTCGGTAGGAATTTTTTGGTCAAGCTGCCTTCAATGTACGAATATTAACTCTCGGTGGTATTTTTTTTTCTTCAAACTACTGTCAGTATTCAAATCTTAACTATAGTTTGAAATCTTTTTGTCAACCAATCTTCAACACAGGAATTTTAATTCTAGGTTGGAATGTTTTTCTTCAAACTATGGCATGTTTACGAAATTTAAATCTCGGTGGGCACTTTTTTCTTCAAACTACTGTCAATATTCAAATTTTAACTATTGGTTGAAATCTTTATGTCAAAAAATCATCAAGAAACGAATTTTAATACTAGGTTGGAATTTTTTTCTTCAAATTATCGCATATACGAAATTTAACTCTCGGTAGGAATTTTTTGGCCAAGCTAACTTCAATGTACGAATATTAACTCTCGATGGGCATTTTTTTCATCAAACTACTGTCAGTATTCAATTTTTAACTATTGTTTGAAATCTTCTTGTCAACCAATCTTCAACACAGGAATTTTAATTCTAGGTTGGAATGTTTTTCTTCAAACTATCGCTAGTATACGTAATTTAACTCTCGGTGGGCACTTTTTTCTTCAAACTACTATCAATATTCAAATTTTAACTATTGGTTGACATCTTTTTGTCGAACAATCGTAAATAAACGAATTTTAATACTAGGTTGGAATTTTTCTCTTGAAACTATCGGCTATATACAAAATTTAACTCTCAGTGGGAATTTTTTGGTCAAACTATCGTCAATGTACGAATTTTAACTCTCGGTGGGCATTTTTTTCTTCAAACTACTGTCAATATTCAAATTCTAACTATTGGTTGAAATCTTTATGTCAAGAAATCGTCAAGAAACGAATTTTAATACTAGGTTGGAATTTTTTTCTTCAAATTATTGCATATACGAATTTTAACTCTCGGTAGGAATTTTTTGGCCAAGCTAACTTCAATGTACGAATATTAACTCTCGATGGGCTTTTTTTTTCATCAAACTACTGTCAGTATTCAAATTTTAACTATTGTTTGAAATATTTTTGTCAACCAACCTTCAACACAGGAATTTTAATTTTAGGTTGGAATTTTTCTCTTGAAACTATCGCCTATATACGAAATTTAACTCTCAGTGGGAATTTTTTGGTCAAACTATCGTCAATGTACGAATTTTAACTCTCGGTGGGCACTTTTTTCTTCAAACTACTGTCAATATTCAAATTTTAACTATTGGTTGAAATCTTTATGTCAAAAAATCGTCAAGAAACGAATTTTAATACGAGGTTGGAATTTTTTTCTTCAAATTATCGCATATACGAAATTTAACTCTCGGTAGGAGTTTTTTGGTCAAGCTACCTTCAATGTACGAATATTAACCCTCGGTGGTATTTTTTTTTCTTCAAACTACTGTCAGTATTCAAATCTTAACTATTGTTTGAAATCTTTTTGTCAACCAATCTTCAACACAGGAATTTTAATTCTAGGTTGGAATGTTTTTCTTCAAACTATCGCATGTATACGAAATTTAACTCTAGGTGGGCACTTTTTTCTTCAAACTACTGTCAATATTCAAATTTTAACTATTGTTTGAAATCTTTTTTCAACCAATCTTCAACACAGGAATTTTAATTCTAGGTTGGAATTTTTTTCTTCAAACTATCATATGTATACGAAATTTAACTCTCGGTGGGCACTTTTTTCTTCAAACTATTGTCAATATTCTAATTTTAACTATTGGTTGAAATCTTTATGTCAAAAAATCGTCAAGAAACGAATTTTAATACTAGGTTGGAATTTTTTTCTTCAAATTATCGCATATACGAAATTTAACTCTCGGTAGGAATTTTTTTGTCAAGCTACCTTCAATGTACGAATATTAACCCTCGGTGGTATTTTTTTTTCTTCAAACTACTGTCAGTATTCAAATCTTAACTATTGTTTGAAATCTTTTTGTCAACCAATCTTCAACACAGGAATTTTAATTCTAGGTTGGAATGTTTTTCTTCAAACTATCGCATGTATACGAAATTTAACTTTCGGTGGGCACTTTTTTCTTCAAACTACTGTCAATATTCAAATTGTAACTATTGGTTGAAATCTTTATGTCACAAAATCGTCAAGAAACGAATTTTAATACTAGGTTGGAATTTTTTTCTTCAAATTATCGCATATACGAAATTTAACTCTCGATAGGAATTTTTTGGTCAAGCTACCTTCAATGTACGAATATTAACCCTCGGTGGTGTTTTTTTTTCTTCAAACTACTGTCAGTATTCAAATCTTAACTATTGTTTGAAATCTTTTTGTCAACCAATCTTCAACACAGGAATTTTAATTCTAGGTTGGAATGTTTTTCTTCAAACTATCGCATGTATACGAAATTTAACTCTCGGTGGGCACTTTTTTCTTCAAACTACTGTCAATATTCAAATTCTAACTATTGGTTGAAATCTTTATGTCAAACAATCGTCAATAAGCGAATTTTAATACTAGGTTCGAATTTTTCTCTTCAAACTATCGCCTATATACGAAATTTAACTCTCGGTAGGAATTTTTTGGTCAAGCTACCTTCAATGTACGAATTTAACTCTCGGTGGGCACTTTTTTCTTTAAACTGTTGTCAATATTCAAATTTTAACTATTGGTTGAAATCTTTATGTCAAACAATCGTCAGTAAACGAATTTTAATACTAGGTTGGAATTTTTTTCTTCAAATTATCGCATATACGAAAGTTAACTCTCGGCAGGAATTTTTTGGTCAAGCTACCTTCAATGTACGAATATTAACTCTCGATGGGATTTTTTTTTCTTCAAACTACTGGCAGTATTCAAATTTTAACTATTGTTTGAAATCTTTTTGTCAATCAATCTTCAACACAGGAATTTTAATCCTAGGTTGGAATTTTTTTCTTCAAATTATCGCATATACGAAATTTAACTCTCGGTAGGAATGTTTTGGTCAAGCTACCTTCAATCTACTAGTTTTAACTCTCGGTGGGCACTTTTTTCTTCAAACTATTGTCAATATTCTAATTTTAACTATTGGTTGTAATCTTTTTGTCAACCAATCTTCAACACAGGAATTTTAATTCTAGGTTGGAATGTTTTTCTTCAAACTATCGCATGTATACGAATTTTAACTCTACGTGGGCACTTTTTTCTTCAAACTACTGTCAATATTCAAATTCTAACTATTGGTTGAAATCTTTATGTCAAACAATCGTCAATAAGCGAATTTTAATACTAGGTTCGAATTTTTCTCTTCAAACTATCGCCTATATACGAAATTTAACTCTCGGTTGGAATTTTTTGGTCAAGCTACCGTCATTGTAGGAATTTAAACTCTCGGTGGGCTCTTTTTTCTTCAAACTACTGTCAATATTCAAATTTTAACTATTGTTTGAAATCCTTTTGTCAACCAATCTTCAACACAGGAATTTTAATTCTAGGTTGGAATTTTTTTCTTCAAACTATCGCATATATACGAAATTTAACATTCGGTTGGCACTTTTTTCTTCAAATTACTGTCAGTATTCACATTTTAAATATTGTTTGAAATCTTTTTGTCAACCAATCTTCAACACAGGAATTTTAATTCGAAGTCGAAATTTTTTTCTTCAAACTATCGCATGTATACGAAATTTAACACTCGGTGGGAATTTTTTGGTCAAACTATCGTCAATGTACGAATTTTAACTCTCGGTGGGCACTTTTTTCTTCAAACTACTGTCAATATTCAAATTTTAACTATTGGTTGAAATCTTTATGTCATAAAATCGTCAAGAAACTAATTTTAATACTAGGTTGGAATTTTTTTCTTCAAATTATCGCATATACGAAATTTAATTTTCGGTAGGAATTTTTTGGTCAAGCTACCTTCAATGTACGAATATTAACTCTCGATGGGATTTTTTTTTCTTCAAACTACTGTCAGTATTCAAGTTTTAGCTATTGTTTGAAATCTTTTTGTCAACCAATCTTCAACACAGGAATTTTAATTCTAGGTTGGAATTTTTTTCTTCAAACTATCGCCTATATACGAAATTTATCTCTCGGTAGGTATTTTTTGATCAAGCTACCGTCAATGTACGGATTTTCACTCTCGGTGGGCACTTTTTTCTTCAAACTACTGTCAATATTCAAATTTTAACTATTGGTTGAAGTCTTTATGTCAAACAATCGTCAATAAACGAATTTTAATACTAGGTTGGAATTTTTCTCTTGAAACTATCGCCTATATACGAAATTTAACTCTCAGTAGGAATTTTTTGGTCAAACTATCGTCAATGTACGAATTATAACTCTCGGTGGGCACTTTTTTCTTCAAACTACTGTCAATATTCAAATTTTAACTATTGGTTGAAATCTTTATGTCATAAAATCGTCAAGAAACGAATTTTAATACTAGGTTGGAATTTTTTTCTTCAAATTATCGCATATACGAAATTTAACTCTCGATAGGAATTTTTTGGTCAAGCTACCTTCAATGTACGAATATTAACCCTCGGTGGTGTTTTTTTTTCTTCAAACTACTGTCAGTATTCAGATCTTAACTATTGTTTGAAATCTTTTTGTCAACCAATCTTCAACACAGGAATTTTAATTCTAGGTTGGAATGTTTTTCTTCAAACTATCGCATGTATACGAAATTTAACTCTAGGTGGGCACGTTTTTCTTCAAACTACTGTCAATATTCAAATTTTAACTATTGTTTGAAATCTTTTTTCAACCAATCTTCAACACAGGAATTTTAATTCTAGGTTGGAATTTTTTTCTTAAAACTATCATATGTATACGAAATTTAACTCTCGGTGGGTACTTTTTCCTTCAGACTACTGTAAATATTCAAATTTTAACTATTGGTTGAAATCTTTATGTCAAACAATCGTCAATAAGCGAATTTTAATACTAGGTTGGAATTTTTTTCTTCAAACTATCGCATATACGAAATTTAACTCTCGGTAGGAATTTTTTGGTCAAGCTACCTTCAATGTACGAATATTAACCCTCGGTGGTATTTTTTTTTCTTCAAATTACTGTAAGTATTCAAATCTTAACTATTGTTTGAAATCTTTTTGTCAACCAATCTTCAACACAGGAATTTTAATTGTAGGTTGGAATGTTGTTCTTCAAACTATCGCATGTATACGAAATTTAACTCTAGGTGGGCACTTTTTTCTTCAAACTACTCTCAATATTCAAATTGTAACTATTGGTTGAAATCTTTATGTCAAACAATCGTCAATAAGCGAATTTTAATACTAGGTTCGAATTTTTTTCTTCAAATTATCGCATATACGAAATTTAACTCTCGGTAGGAATTTTTTGGTCAAGCAACCTTCAATCTACTAGTTTTAACTCTCGGTGGGCACTTTTTTCTTCAAACTATTGTCAATATTCTAATTTTAACTATTGGTTGTAATCTTTTTGTCAACCAATCTTCAACACAGGAATTTTAATTCTAGGTTGGAATGTTTTTCTTCAAACTATCGCATGTATACGAAATTTAACTCTAGGTGGGCACTTTTTTCTTCAAACTACTGTCAATATTCAAATTTTAACTATTGTTTGAAATGTTTTTGTCAACCAATCTTCAACACAGGAATTTTAATTCTAGGTTGGAATTTTTTTCTTCAAATTATCGCATATACGACATTTAACTCTCGGTAGGAATTTTTTGGCCAAGCTAACTTCAATGTACGAATATTAACTCTCGATGGGCTTTTTTTTTTCATCAAACTACTGTCAGTATTCGAATTTTAACTATTGTTTGAAATCTTTTTGTCAACCAATCTTCAACACAGGAATTTTAATTTTAGGTTGGAATGTTTTTCTTCAAACTATCGCATGTATACGAAATTGAACTCTAGGTGGGCACTTTTTTCTTCAAACTACTGTCAATATTCAAATTCTAACTATTGGTTGAAATCTTTATGTCAAACAATCGTCAATAAGCGAATTTTAATACTAGGTTCGAATTTTTCTCTTCATACTATCGCCTATATACGAAACTTAACTCTCGGTAGGAATTTTTTGGTCAAGCTACCTTCAATGTACGAATTTAACTCTCGGTGGGCACTTTTTTCTTCAAACTACTGTCAATATTCAAATTTTAACTATTGGTTGAAATCTTTTTGTCGAACAATCGTAAATAAACGAATTTTAATACTAGGTTGGAATTTTTCTCTTGAAACTATCGGCTATATACGAAATTTAACTCTCGGTAGGAATTTTTTGGTCAAGCTGCCTTCAATGTACGAATATTAACTCTCGGTGGTATTTTTTTTTCTTCAAACTACTGTCAGTATTCAAATCTTAACTATAGTTTGAAATCTTTTTGTCAACCAATCTTCAACACAGGAATTTTAATTCTAGGTTGGAATGTTTTTCTTCAAACTATGGCATGTTTACGAAATTTAAATCTCGGTGGGCACTTTTTTCTTCAAACTACTGTCAATATTCAAATTTTAACTATTGGTTGAAATCTTTATGTCAAAAAATCATCAAGAAACGAATTTTAATACTAGGTTGGAATTTTTTTCTTCAAATTATCGCATATACGAAATTTAACTCTCGGTAGGAATTTTTTGGCCAAGCTAACTTCAATGTACGAATATTAACTCTCGATGGGCTTTTTTTTTCATCAAACTACTGTCAGTATTCAATTTTTAACTATTGTTTGAAATCTTCTTGTCAACCAATCTTCAACACAGGAATTTTAATTCTAGGTTGGAATGTTTTTCTTCAAACTATCGCTAGTATACATAATTTAACTCTCGGTGGGCACTTTTTTCTTCAAACTACTGTCAATATTCAAATTTTAACTATTGGTTGACATCTTTTTGTCGAACAATCGTAAATAAACGAATTTTAATACTAGGTTGGAATTTTTCTCTTGAAACTATCGGCTATATACAAAATTTAACTCTCAGTGGGAATTTTTTGGTCAAACTATCGTCAATGTACGAATTTTAACTCTCGGTGGGCATTTTTTTCTTCAAACTACTGTCAATATTCAAATTCTAACTATTGGTTGAAATCTTTATGTCAAGAAATCGTCAAGAAACGAATTTTAATACTAGGTTGGAATTTTTTTCTTCAAATTATTGCATATACGAATTTTAACTCTCGGTAGGAATTTTTTGGCCAAGCTAACTTCAATGTACGAATATTAACTCTCGATGGGCTTTTTTTTTCATCAAACTACTGTCAGTATTCAAATTTTAACTATTGTTTGAAATATTTTTGTCAACCAACCTTCAACACAGGAATTTTAATTTTAGGTTGGAATTTTTCTCTTGAAACTATCGCCTATATACGAAATTTAACTCTCAGTGGGAATTTTTTGGTCAAACTATCGTCAATGTACGAATTTTAACTCTCGGTGGGCACTTTTTTCTTCAAACTACTGTCAATATTCAAATTTTAACTATTGGTTGAAATCTTTATGTCAAAAAATCGTCAAGAAACGAATTTTAATACGAGGTTGGAATTTTTTTCTTCAAATTATCGCATATACGAAATTTAACTCTCGGTAGGAGTTTTTTGGTCAAGCTACCTTCAATGTACGAATATTAACCCTCGGTGGTATTTTTTTTTCTTCAAACTACTGTCAGTATTCAAATCTTAACTATTGTTTGAAATCTTTTTGTCAACCAATCTTCAACACAGGAATTTTAATTCTAGGTTGGAATGTTTTTCTTCAAACTATCGCATGTATACGAAATTTAACTCTAGGTGGGCACTTTTTTCTTCAAACTACTGTCAATATTCAAATTTTAACTATTGTTTGAAATCTTTTTTCAACCAATCTTCAACACAGGAATTTTAATTCTAGGTTGGAATTTTTTTCTTCAAACTATCATATGTATACGAAATTTAACTCTCGGTGGGCACTTTTTTCTTCAAACTACTGTAAATATTCAAATTTTAACTATTGGTTGAAATCTTTATGTCAAACAATCGTCAATAAGCGAATTTTAATACTAGGTTGGAATTTTTTTCTTCAAACTATCGCATATACGAAATTTAACTCTCGGTAGGAATTTTTTGGTCAAGCTACCTTCAATGTACGAA
This sequence comes from Xylocopa sonorina, assembly GCF_050948175.1. Taxonomy (NCBI): domain Eukaryota; kingdom Metazoa; phylum Arthropoda; class Insecta; order Hymenoptera; family Apidae; genus Xylocopa; species Xylocopa sonorina. Next base: position 749,105 of record NW_027490114.1, on the reverse strand, counting down.
TATTAATCCTCGGTGGTATTTTTTTTTCTTCAAATTACTGTAAGTATTCAAATCTTAACTATTGTTTGAAATCTTTTTGTCAACCAATCTTCAACACAGGAATTTTAATTCTAGGTTGGAATGTTGTTCTTCAAACTATCGCATGTATACGAAATTTAACTCTAGGTGGGCACTTTTTTCTTCAAACTACTCTCAATATTCAAATTGTAACTATTGGTTGAAATCTTTATGTCAAAACAATCGTCAATAAGCGAATTTTAATACTAGGTTCGAATTTTTTTCTTCAAATTATCGCATATACGAAATTTAACTCTCGGTAGGAATTTTTTGGTCAAGCAACCTTCAATCTACTAGTTTTAACTCTCGGTGGGCACTTTTTTCTTCAAACTATTGTCAATATTCTAATTTTAACTATTGGTTGTAATCTTTTTGTCAACCAATCTTCAACACAGGAATTTTAATTCTAGGTTGGAATGTTTTTCTTCAAACTATCGCATGTATACGAAATTTAACTCTAGGTGGGCACTTTTTTCTTCAAACTACTGTCAATATTCAAATATTAACTATTGTTTGAAATCTTTTTGTCAACCAATCTTCAACACAGGAATTTTAATTCTAGGTTGGAATGTTTTTCTTCAATCTATCGCCTGTATACCAAATTTAACTCTCCTTGAGCACTTTTTTCTTCAAACTACTGTTAATATTCAAATTTAAACTATTGTTTGAAATCTTTTTGTCAGCCAATCTTCAATACAGGAATTTTAATCCTAGGTTGGAATTATTTTCTTCAATCTATTGCCTGTAAACGAAATTTAACTCTCGGTAGGAATTTTTTGGCCAAGCTAACTTCAATGTACGAATATTAACTCTCGATGGGCTTTTTTTTTCATCAAACTACTGTCATTATTCAAATTTTAACTATTGTTTGAAAACTTTTTGTCAACCAATCTTCAACACAGGAATTTTAATTTTATGTTGGAATTTTTTTCCTCAAATTTTCACATGTATACGAAATTTAACTTTCGGTTGGCACTTTTTTCTTCAAACTACTGTCAGTGTTCAAATTTTAACTATTGTTTGAAATCTTTTTGTCAACCAATCTTCAACACAGGAATTTTAATTCTAGGTTGGAATGTTTTTCTTCAAACAATCGCTAGTATACGAAATTTAACTCTCGGTGGGCACTTTTTTCTTCAAACTACTGTCAGTATTCCAATTTTAACTATTGTTTGAAATCTTTTTGTCAACCACTCTTCAACACAGGAATTTTAATTCTAGGTTGGAATTTTTTTCTTCAAACTATCATATGTATACGAAATTTAACTCTCGGTGGGCACTTTTCTCTTCAAACTACTGTCAATATTCAAATTTCAACTATTGGTTGAAATCTTTATATCAAACAATCGTCAATAAGCGAATTTTAATACTGGGTTGGAATTTTTTTCTTCAAACTATCGCATATACGAAATTTAACTCTCGGTAGGAATTTTTTGGTCAAGCTACCTTCAATGTACGAATTTAACTCTCGGTGGGCACTTTTTTCTTTAAACTGTTGTCAATATTCAAATTTTAACTATTGGTTGAAATCTTTATGTCAAACAATCGTCAGTAAACGAATTTTAATACTAGGTTGGAATTTTTTTCTTCAAATTATCGCATATACGAAAGTTAACTCTCGGTAGGAATTTTTTGGTCAAGCTACCTTCAATGTACGAATATTAACTCTCGATGGGATTTTTTTTTCATCAAACTACTGGCAGTATTCAAATTTTAACTATTGTTTGAAATCTTTTTGTCAATCAATCTTCAACACAGGAATTTTAATCCTAGGTTGGAATTTTTTTCTTCAAATTATCGCATATACGAAATTTAACTCTCGATAGGAATGTTTTGGTCAAGCTACCTTCAATCTACTAGTTTTAACTCTCGGTGGGCACTTTTTTCTTCAAACTATTGTCAATATTCTAATTTTAACTATTGGTTGTAATCTTTTTGTCAACCAATCTTCAACACAGGAATTTTAATTCTCGGTTGGAATGTTTTTCTTCAAACTATCGCATGTATACGAATTTTAACTCTAGGTGGGCACTTTTTTCTTCAAACTACTGTCAATATTCAAATTCTAACTATTGGTTGAAATCTTTATGTCAAACAATCGTCAATAAGCGAATTTTAATACTAGGTTCGAATTTTTCTCTTCAAACTATCGCCTATATACGAAATTTAACTCTCGGTTGGAATTTTTTGGTCAAGCTACCGTCATTGTAGGAATTTAAACTCTCGGTGGGCTCTTTTTTCTTCAAACTACTGTCAATATTCAAATTTTAACTATTGTTTGAAATCCTTTTGTCAACCAATCTTCAACACAGGAATTTTAATTCTAGGTTGGAATTTTTTTCTTCAAACTATCGCATATATACGAAATCTAACATTCGGTTGGCACTTTTTTCTTCAAATTACTGTCAGTATTCACATTTTAAATATTGTTTGAAATCTTTTTGTCAACCAATCTTCAACACAGGAATTTTAATTCGAAGTCGAAACTTTTTTCTTCAAACTATCGCATGTATACGAAATTTAACACTCGGTGGGAATTTTTTTGTCAAACTATCGTCAATGTACGAATTTTAACTCTCGGTGGGCACTTTTTTCTTCAAACTACTGTCAATATTCAAATTTTAACTATTGGTTGAAATCTTTATGTCATAAAATCGTCAAGAAACTAATTTTAATACTAGGTTGGAATTTTTTTCTTCAAATTATCGCATATACGAAATTTAATTTTCGGTAGGAATTTTTTGGTCAAGCTACCTTCAATGTACGAATATTAACTCTCGATGGGATTTTTTTTTCTTCAAACTACTGTCAGTATTCAAGTTTTAGCTATTGTTTGAAATCTTTTTGTCAACCAATCTTCAACACAGGAATTTTAATTCTAGGTTGGAATTTTTTTCTTCAAACTATCGCCTATATACGAAATTTATCTCTCGGTAGGTATTTTTTGGTCAAGCTACCGTCAATGTACGAATTTTCACTCTCGGTGGGCACTTTTTTCTTCAAACTACTGTCAATATTCAAATTTTAACTATTGGTTGAAGTCTTTATGTCAAACAATCGTCAATAAACGAATTTTAATACTAGGTTGGAATTTTTCTCTTGAAACTATCGCCTATATACGAAATTTAACTCTCAGTGGGAATTTTTTGGTCAAACTATCGTCAATGTACGAATTATAACTCTCGGTGGGCACTTTTTTCTTCAAACTACTGTCAATATTCAAATTTTAACTATTGGTTGAAATCTTTATGTCATAAAATCGTCAAGAAACGAATTTTAATACTAGGTTGGAATTTTTTTCTTCAAATTATAGCATATACGAAATTTAACTCTCGATAGGAATTTTTTGGTCAAGCTACCATCAATGTACGAATATTAACCCTCGGTGGTGTTTTTTTTTCTTCAAACTACTGTCAGTATTCAAATCTTAACTATTGTTTGAAATCTTTTTGTCAACCAATCTTCAACACAGGAATTTTAATTCTAGGTTGGAATGTTTTTCTTCAAACTATCGCATGTATACGAAATTTAACTCTAGGTGGGCACGTTTTTCTTCAAACTACTGTCAATATTCAAATTTTAACTATTGTTTGAAATCTTTTTTCAACCAATCTTCAACACAGGAATTTTAATTCTAGGTTGGAATTTTTTTCTTCAAACTATCATATGTATACGAAATTTAACTCTCGGTGGGTACTTTTTTCTTCAAACTACTGTAAATATTCAAATTTTAACTATTGGTTGAAGTCTTTATGTCAAACAATCGTCAATAAACGAATTTTAATACTAGGTTGGAATTTTTCTCTTGAAACTATCGCCTATATACGAAATTTAACTCTCAGTGGGAATTTTTTGGTCAAACTATCGTCAATGTACGAATTATAACTCTCGGTGGGCACTTTTTTCTTCAAACTACTGTCAATATTCAAATTTTAACTATTGGTTGAAATCTTTATGTCATAAAATCGTCAAGAAACGAATTTTAATACTAGGTTGGAATTTTTTTCTTCAAATTATCGCATATACGAAATTTAACTCTCGATAGGAATTTTTTGGTCAAGCTACCATCAATGTACGAATATTAACCCTCGGTGGTGTTTTTTTTTCTTCAAACTACTGTCAGTATTCAAATCTTAACTATTGTTTGAAATCTTTTTGTCAACCAATCTTCAACACAGGAATTTTAATTCTAGGTTGGAATGTTGTTCTTCAAACTATCGCATGTATACGAAATTTAACTCTAGGTGGGCACTTTTTTCTTCAAACTACTCTCAATATTCAAATTGTAACTATTGGTTGAAATCTTTATGTCAAACAATCGTCAATAAGCGAATTTTAATACTAGGTTCGAATTTTTTTCTTCAAATTATCGCATATACGAAATTTAACTCTCGGTAGGAATTTTTTGGTCAAGCAACCTTCAATCTACTAGTTTTAACTCTCGGTGGGCACTTTTTTCTTCAAACTATTGTCAATATTCTAATTTTAAATATTGGTTGTAATCTTTTTGTCAACCAATCTTCAACACAGGAATTTTAATTCTAGGTTGGAATGTTTTTCTTCAAACTATCGCATGTATACGAAATTTAACTCTAGGTGGGCACTTTTTTCTTCAAACTACTGTCAATATTCAAATTTTAACTATTGTTTGAAATATTTTTGTCAACCAATCTTCAACACAGGAATTTTAATTCTAGGTTGGAATTTTTTTCTTCAAACTATCGCCTATATACGAAATTTAACTCACGGTAGGAATTTTTTGGTCAAGCTACCTTCAATGTACGAATATTAACTCTCGGTGTGATTTCTTTTTCTTCAAACTACTGTCAGTATTCAAATTTTAACTATTGCTTGAAATCTTTTTGTCAACCACTCTTCAACACAGGAATTTTAATTCTAGGTTGGAATTTTTTTCTTCAAACTATCGCATATACGAAATTTAACTCTCGGTAGGAATTTTTTGGTCAAGCTACCTTCAATGTACGAATATTAACCCTCGGTGGTATTTTTTTTTCTTCAAATTACTGTAAGTATTCAAATCTTAACTATTGTTTGAAATCTTTTTGTCAACCAATCTTCAACACAGGAATTTTAATTCTAGGTTGGAATGTTGTTCTTCAAACTATCGCATGTATACGAAATTTAACTCTAGGTGGGCACTTTTTTCTTCAAACTACTCTCAATATTCAAATTGTAACTATTGGTTGAAATCTTTATGTCAAACAATCGTCAATAAGCGAATTTTAATACTAGGTTCGAATTTTTTTCTTCAAATTATCGCATATACGAAATTTAAATCTCGGTAGGAATTTTTTGGTCAAGCAACCTTCAATCTACTAGTTTTAACTCTCGGTGGGCACTTTTTTCTTCAAACTATTGTCAATATTCTAATTTTAACTATTGGTTGTAATCTTTTTGTCAACCAATCTTCAACACAGGAATTTTATTTCTAGGTTGGAATGTTTTTCTTCAAACTATCGCATGTATACGAAATTTAACTCTAGGTGGGCACTTTTTTCTTCAAACTACTGTCAATATTCAAATTTTAACTATTGTTTGAAATATTTTTGTCAACCAATCTTCAACACAGGAATTTTAATTCTAGGTTGGAATTTTTTTCTTCAAACTATCGCCTATATACGAAATTTAACTCACGGTAGAAATTTTTTGGTCAAGCTACCTTCAATGTACGAATATTAACTCTCGGTGTGATTTCTTTTTCTTCAAACTACTGTCAGTATTCAAATTTTAACTATTGCTTGAAATCTTTTTGTCAACCACTCTTCAACACAGGAATTTTAATTCTAGGTTGGAATTTTTTTCTTCAAACTATCATATGTATACGAAATTTAACTCTCGGTGGGCACTTTTCTCTTCAAACTACTGTCAATATTCAAATTTCAACTATTGGTTGAAATCTTTATATCAAACAATCGTCAATAAGCGAATTTTAATACTGGGTTGGAATTTTTTTCTTCAAACTATCGCATATACGAAATTTAACTCTCGGTAGGAATTTTTTGGTCAAGCTACCTTCAATCTACTAGTTTTAACTCTCGGTGGGCACTTTTTTCTTCAAACTATTGTCAATATTCTAATTTTAACTATTGGTTGTAATCTTTTTGTCAACCAATCTTCAACACAGGAATTTTATTTCTAGGTTGGAATGTTTTTCTTCAAACTATCGCATGTATACGAAATTTAACTCTAGGTGGGCACTTTTTTCTTCAAACTACTGTCAATATTCAAATTTTAACTATTGTTTGAAATATTTTTGTCAACCAATCTTCAACACAGGAATTTTAATTCTAGGTTGGAATTTTTTTCTTCAAACTATCGCCTATATACGAAATTTAACTCACGGTAGAAATTTTTTGGTCAAGCTACCTTCAATGTACGAATATTAACTCTCGGTGTGATTTCTTTTTCTTCAAACTACTGTCAGTATTCAAATTTTAACTATTGCTTGAAATCTTTTTGTCAACCACTCTTCAACACAGGAATTTTAATTCTAGGTTGGAATTTTTTTCTTCAAACTATCATATGTATACGAAATTTAACTCTCGGTGGGCACTTTTCTCTTCAAACTACTGTCAATATTCAAATTTCAACTATTGGTTGAAATCTTTATATCAAACAATCGTCAATAAGCGAATTTTAATACTGGGTTGGAATTTTTTTCTTCAAACTATCGCATATACGAAATTTAACTCTCGGTAGGAATTTTTTGGTCAAGCTACCTTCAATCTACTAGTTTTAACTCTCGGTGGGCACTTTTTTCTTCAAACTATTGTCAATATTCTAATTTTAACTATTGGTTGAAATCTTTATGTCAAAAAATCGTCAAGAAACGAATTTTAATACTAGGTTGGAATTTTTTTCTTCAAATTATCGCATATACGAAATTTAACTCTCGGTAGGAATTTTTTTGTCAAGCTACCTTCAATGTACGAATATTAACCCTCGGTGGTATTTTTTTTTCTTCAAACTACTGTCAGTATTCAAATCTTAACTATTGTTTGAAATCTTTTTGTCAACCAATCTTCAACACAGGAATTTTAATTCTAGGTTGGAATGTTTTTCTTCAAACTATCGCATGTATACGAAATTTAACTTTCGGTGGGCACTTTTTTCTTCAAACTACTGTCAATATTCAAATTGTAACTATTGGTTGAAATCTTTATGTCATAAAATCGTCAAGAAACGAATTTTAATACTAGGTTGGAATTTTTTTCTTCAAATTATCGCATATACGAAATTTAACTCTCGATAGGAATTTTTTGGTCAAGCTACCTTCAATGTACGAATATTAACCCTCGGTGGTGTTTTTTTTTCTTCAAACTACTGTCAGTATTCAAATCTTAACTATTGTTTGAAATCTTTTTGTCAACCAATCTTCAACACAGGAATTTTAATTCTAGGTTGGAATGTTTTTCTTCAAACTATCGCATGTATACGAAATTTAACTCTCGGTGGGCACTTTTTTCTTCAAACTACTGTCAATATTCAAATTCTAACTATTGGTTGAAATCTTTATGTCAAACAATCGTCAATAAGCGAATTTTAATACTAGGTTCGAATTTTTCTCTTCAAACTATCGCCTATATACGAAATTTAACTCTCGGTAGGAATTTTTTGGTCAAGCTACCTTCAATGTACGAATTTAACTCTCGGTGGGCACTTTTTTCTTTAAACTGTTGTCAATATTCAAATTTTAACTATTGGTTGAAATCTTTATGTCAAACAATCGTCAGTAAACGAATTTTAATACTAGGTTGGAATTTTTTTCTTCAAATTATCGCATATACGAAAGTTAACTCTCGGCAGGAATTTTTTGGTCAAGCTACCTTCAATGTACGAATATTAACTCTCGATGGGATTTTTTTTTCTTCAAACTACTGGCAGTATTCAAATTTTAACTATTGTTTGAAATCTTTTTGTCAATCAATCTTCAACACAGGAATCTTAATCCTAGGTTGGAATTTTTTTCTTCAAATTATCGCATATACGAAATTTAACTCTCGGTAGGAATGTTTTGGTCAAGCTACCTTCAATCTACTAGTTTTAACTCTCGGTGGGCACTTTTTTCTTCAAACTATTGTCAATATTCTAATTTTAACTATTGGTTGTAATCTTTTTGTCAACCAATCTTCAACACAGGAATTTTAATTCTAGGTTGGAATGTTTTTCTTCAAACTATCGCATGTATACGAATTTTAACTCTAGGTGGGCACTTTTTTCTTCAAACTACTGTCAATATTCAAATTCTAACTATTGGTTGAAATCTTTATGTCAAACAATCGTCAATAAGCGAATTTTAATACTAGGTTCGAATTTTTCTCTTCAAACTATCGCCTATATACGAAATTTAACTCTCGGTTGGAATTTTTTGGTCAAGCTACCGTCATTGTAGGAATTTAAACTCTCGGTGGGCTCTTTTTTCTTCAAACTACTGTCAATATTCAAATTTTAACTATTGTTTGAAATCCTTTTGTCAACCAATCTTCAACACAGGAATTTTAATTCTAGGTTGGAATTTTTTTCTTCAAACTATCGCATATATACGAAATTTAACATTCGGTTGGCACTTTTTTCTTCAAATTACTGTCAGTATTCACATTTTAAATATTGTTTGAAATCTTTTTGTCAACCAATCTTCAACACAGGAATTTTAATTCGAAGTCGAAATTTTTTTCTTCAAACTATCGCATGTATACGAAATTTAACACTCGGTGGGAATTTTTTGGTCAAACTATCGTCAATGTACGAATTTTAACTCTCGGTGGGCACTTTTTTCTTCAAACTACTGTCAATATTCAAATTTTAACTATTGGTTGAAATCTTTATGTCAAAAAATCATCAAGAAACGAATTTTAATACTAGGTTGGAATTTTTTTCTTCAAATTATCGCATATACGAAATTTAACTCTCGGTAGGAATTTTTTGGCCAAGCTAACTTCAATGTACGAATATTAACTCTCGATGGGCTTTTTTTTTCATCAAACTACTGTCAGTATTCAATTTTTAACTATTGTTTGAAATCTTTTTGTCAACCAATCTTCAACACAGGAATTTTAATTCTAGGTTGGAATGTTTTTCTTCAAACTATCGCTAGTATACGAAATTTAACTCTCGGTGGGCACTTTTTTCTTCAAACTACTGTCAATATTCAAATTTTAACTATTGGTTGACATCTTTTTGTCGAACAATCGTAAATAAACGAATTTTAATACTAGGTTGGAATTTTTCTCTTGAAACTATCGGCTATATACAAAATTTAACTCTCAGTGGGAATTTTTTGGTCAAACTATCGTCAATGTACGAATTTTAAATCTCGGTGGGCATTTTTTTCTTCAAACTGCGGTCAATATTCAAATTTTAACCATTGGTTGAAATCTTTATGTCAAAAAATCGTCAAGAAACGAATTTTAATACTAGGTTGGAATTTTTTTCTTCAAATTATCGCATATACGAAATTTAACTCTCGGTAGGAATTTTTTGGCCAAGCTAACTTCAATGTACGAATATTAACTCTCGATGGGCTTTTTTTTTCATCAAACTACTGTCAGTATTCAAATTTTAACTATTGTTTGAAATCTTTTTGTCAACCAATCTTCAACACAGGAATTTTAATTTTAGGTTGGAATTTTTTTCCTCACATTTTCGCATGTATACAAAATTTAACTTTCGGTTGGCACTTTTTTCTTCAAACTACTGTCAGTGTTCAAATTTTAACTATTGTTTGAAATCTTTTTGTCAACCAATCTTCAACACAGGAATTTTAATTCTAGGTTGGAATGTTTTTCTTCAAACTATCGCTAGTATACGAAATTTAACTCTCGGTGGGCACTTTTTTCTTCAAACTACTGTAAATATTCAAATTTTAACTATTGGTTGAAATCTTTATGTCAAACAATCGTCAATAAGCGAATTTTAATACTAGGTTGGAATTTTTTTCTTCAAACTATCGCATATACGAAATTTGACTCTCGGTAGGAAGTTTTTGGTCAAGCTACCTTCAATGTACGAATATTAACCCTCGGTGGTATTTTTTTTTCTTCAAACTACTGTCAGTATTCAAATCTTAACTATAGTTTGAAATCTTTTTGTCAATCAATCTTCAACACAGGAATTTTAATTCTAGGTTGGAATGTTTTTCTTCAAACTATCGCATGTATACGAAATTGAACTCTAGGTGGGCACTTTTTTCTTCAAACTACTGTCAATATTCAAATTGTAACTATTGGTTGAAATCTTTATGTCAAACAATCGTCAATAAGCGAATTTTAATACTAGGTTCGAATTTTTCTCTTCAAACTATCGCCTATATACGAAATTTAACTCTCGGTAGGAATTTTTTGGCCAAGCTAACTTCAATGTACGAATATTAACTCTCGATGGGCTTTTTTTTTCATCAAACTACTGTCAGTATTCAAATTTTAACTATTGTTTGAAATATTTTTGTCAACCAACCTTCAACACAGGAATTTTAATTTTAGGTTGGAATTTTTCTCTTGAAACTATCGCCTATATACGAAATTTAACTCTCAGTGGGAATTTTTTGGTCAAACTATCGTCAATGTACGAATTTTAACTCTCGGTGGGCACTTTTTTCTTCAAACTACTGTCAATATTCAAATTTTAACTATTGGTTGAAATCTTTATGTCAAAAAATCGTCAAGAAACGAATTTTAATACGAGGTTGGAATTTTTTTCTTCAAATTATCGCATATACGAAATTTAACTCTCGGTAGGAGTTTTTTGGTCAAGCTACCTTCAATGTACGAATATTAACCCTCGGTGGTATTTTTTTTTCTTCAAACTACTGTCAGTATTCAAATCTTAACTATTGTTTGAAATCTTTTTGTCAACCAATCTTCAACACAGGAATTTTAATTCTAGGTTGGAATGTTTTTCTTCAAACTATCGCATGTATACGAAATTTAACTCTAGGTGGGCACTTTTTTCTTCAAACTACTGTCAATATTCAAATTTTAACTATTGTTTGAAATCTTTTTTCAACCAATCTTCAACACAGGAATTTTAATTCTAGGTTGGAATTTTTTTCTTCAAACTATCATATGTATACGAAATTTAACTCTCGGTGGGCACTTTTTTCTTCAAACTACTGTAAATATTCAAATTTTAACTATTGGTTGAAATCTTTATGTCAAACAATCGTCAATAAGCGAATTTTAATACTAGGTTGGAATTTTTTTCTTCAAACTATCGCATATACGAAATTTAACTCTCGGTAGGAATTTTTTGGTCAAGCTACCTTCAATGTACGAATATTAACCCTCGGTGGTATTTTTTTTTCTTCAAATTACTGTAAGTATTCAAATCTTAACTATTGTTTGAAATCTTTTTGTCAACCAATCTTCAACACAGGAATTTTAATTCTAGGTTGGAATGTTGTTCTTCAAACTATCGCATGTATACGAAATTTAACTCTAGGTGGGCACTTTTTTCTTCAAACTACTCTCAATATTCAAATTGTAACTATTGGTTGAAATCTTTATGTCAAACAATCGTCAATAAGCGAATTTTAATACTAGGTTCGAATTTTCTTCTTCAAATTATCGCATATACGAAATTTAACTCTCGGTAGGAATTTTTTGGTCAAGCAACCTTCAATCTACTAGTTTTAACTCTCGGTGGGCACTTTTTTCTTCAAACTATTGTCAATATTCTAATTTTAACTATTGGTTGTAATCTTTTTGTCAACCAATCTTCAACACAGGAATTTTAATTCTAGGTTGGAATGTTTTTCTTCAAACTATCGCATGTATACGAAATTTAACTCTAGGTGGGCACTTTTTTCTTCAAACTACTGTCAATATTCAAATATTAACTATTGTTTGAAATCTTTTTGTCAACCAATCTTCAACACAGGAATTTTAATTCTAGGTTGGAATGTTTTTCTTCAATCTATCGCCTGTATACCAAATTTAACTCTCCTTGAGCACTTTTTTCTTCAAACTACTGTTAATATTCAAATTTAAACTATTGTTTGAAATCTTTTTGTCAGCCAATCTTCAATACAGGAATTTTAATCCTAGGTTGGAATTATTTTCTTCAATCTATCGCCTGTAAACGAAATTTAACTCTCGGTAGGAATTTTTTGGCCAAGCTAACTTCAATGTACGAATATTAACTCTCGATGGGCTTTTTTTTTCATCAAACTACTGTCATTATTCAAATTTTAACTATTGTTTGAAAACTTTTTGTCAACCAATCTTCAACACAGGAATTTTAATTTTAGGTTGGAATTTTTTTCCTCAAATTTTCACATGTATACGAAATTTAACTTTCGGTTGGCTCTTTTTTCTTCAAACTACTGTCAATATTCAAATTTTAACTATTGTTTGAAATCCTTTTGTCAACCAATCTTCAACACAGGAATTTTAATTCTAGGTTGGAATTTTTTTCTTCAAACTATCGCATATATACGAAATCTAACATTCGGTTGGCACTTTTTTCTTCAAATTACTGTCAGTATTCACATTTTAAATATTGTTTGAAATCTTTTTGTCAACCAATCTTCAACACAGGAATTTTAATTCGAAGTCGAAACTTTTTTCTTCAAACTATCGCATGTATACGAAATTTAACACTCGGTGGGAATTTTTTTGTCAAACTATCGTCAATGTACGAATTTTAACTCTCGGTGGGCACTTTTTTCTTCAAACTACTGTCAATATTCAAATTTTAACTATTGGTTGAAATCTTTATGTCATAAAATCGTCAAGAAACTAATTTTAATACTAGGTTGGAATTTTTTTCTTCAAATTATCGCATATACGAAATTTAATTTTCGGTAGGAATTTTTTGGTCAAGCTACCTTCAATGTACGAATATTAACTCTCGATGGGATTTTTTTTTCTTCAAACTACTGTCAGTATTCAAGTTTTAGCTATTGTTTGAAATCTTTTTGTCAACCAATCTTCAACACAGGAATTTTAATTCTAGGTTGGAATTTTTTTCTTCAAACTATCGCCTATATACGAAATTTATCTCTCGGTAGGTATTTTTTGGTCAAGCTACCGTCAATGTACGAATTTTCACTCTCGGTGGGCACTTTTTTCTTCAAACTACTGTCAATATTCAAATTTTAACTATTGGTTGAAGTCTTTATGTCAAACAATCGTCAATAAACGAATTTTAATACTAGGTTGGAATTTTTCTCTTGAAACTATCGCCTATATACGAAATTTAACTCTCAGTGGGAATTTTTTGGTCAAACTATCGTCAATGTACGAATTATAACTCTCGGTGGGCACTTTTTTCTTCAAACTACTGTCAATATTCAAATTTTAACTATTGGTTGAAATCTTTATGTCATAAAATCGTCAAGAAACGAATTTTAATACTAGGTTGGAATTTTTTTCTTCAAATTATCGCATATACGAAATTTAACTCTCGATAGGAATTTTTTGGTCAAGCTACCATCAATGTACGAATATTAACCCTCGGTTGTGTTTTTTTTTCTTCAAACTACTGTCAGTATTCAAATCTTAACTATTGTTTGAAATCTTTTTGTCAACCAATCTTCAACACAGGAATTTTAATTCTAGGTTGGAATGTTTTTCTTCAAACTATCGCATGTATACGAAATTTAACTCTAGGTGGGCACGTTCTTCTTCAAACTACTGTCAATATTCAAATTTTAACTATTGTTTGAAATCTTTTTTCAACCAATCTTCAACACAGGAATTTTAATTCTAGGTTGGAATTTTTTTCTTCAAACTATCATATGTATACGAAATTTAACTCTCGGTGGGTACTTTTTTCTTCAAACTACTGTAAATATTCAAATTTTAACTATTGGTTGAAGTCTTTATGTCAAACAATCGTCAATAAACGAATTTTAATACTAGGTTGGAATTTTTCTCTTGAAACTATCGCCTATATACGAAATTTAACTCTCAGTGGGAATTTTTTGGTCAAACTATCGTCAATGTACGAATTATAACTCTCGGTGGGCACTTTTTTCTTCAAACTACTGTCAATATTCAAATTTTAACTATTGGTTGAAATCTTTATGTCATAAAATCGTCAAGAAACGAATTTTAATACTAGGTTGGAATTTTTTTCTTCAAATTATCGCATATACGAAATTTAACTCTCGATAGGAATTTTTTGGTCAAGCTACCATCAATGTACGAATATTAACCCTCGGTGGTGTTTTTTTTTCTTCAAACTACTGTCAGTATTCAAATCTTAACTATTGTTTGAAATCTTTTTGTCAACCAATCTTCAACACAGGAATTTTAATTCTAGGTTGGAATGTTGTTCTTCAAACTATCGCATGTATACGAAATTTAACTCTAGGTGGGCACTTTTTTCTTCAAACTACTCTCAATATTCAAATTGTAACTATTGGTTGAAATCTTTATGTCAAACAATCGTCAATAAGCGAATTTTAATACTAGGTTCGAATTTTTTTCTTCAAATTATCGCATATACGAAATTTAACTCTCGGTAGGAATTTTTTGGTCAAGCAACCTTCAATCTACTAGTTTTAACTCTCGGTGGGCACTTTTTACTTCAAACTATTGTCAATATTCTAATTTTAACTATTGGTTGTAATCTTTTTGTCAACCAATCTTCAACACAGGAATTTTAATTCTAGGTTGGAATGTTTTTCTTCAAACTATCGCATGTATACGAAATTTAACTCTAGGTGGGCACTTTTTTCTTCAAACTACTGTCAATATTCAAATTTTAACTATTGTTTGAAATATTTTTGTCAACCAATCTTCAACACAGGAATTTTAATTCTAGGTTGGAATTTTTTTCTTCAAACTATCGCCTATATACGAAATTTAACTCACGGTAGGAATTTTTTGGTCAAGCTACCTTCAATGTACGAATATTAACTCTCGGTGTGATTTCTTTTTCTTCAAACTACTGTCAGTATTCAAATTTTAACTATTGCTTGAAATCTTTTTGTCAACCACTCTTCAACACAGGAATTTTAATTCTAGGTTGGAATTTTTTTCTTCAAACTATCGCATATACGAAATTTAACTCTCGGTAGGAATTTTTTGGTCAAGCTACCTTCAATGTACGAATATTAACCCTCGGTGGTATTTTTTTTTCTTCAAATTACTGTAAGTATTCAAATCTTAACTATTGTTTGAAATCTTTTTGTCAACCAATCTTCAACACAGGAATTTTAATTCTAGGTTGGAATGTTGTTCTTCAAACTATCGCATGTATACGAAATTTAACTCTAGGTGGGCACTTTTTTCTTCAAACTACTCTCAATATTCAAATTGTAACTATTGGTTGAAATCTTTATGTCAAACAATCGTCAATAAGCGAATTTTAATACTAGGTTCGAATTTTTTTCTTCAAATTATCGCATATACGAAATTTAAATCTCGGTAGGAATTTTTTGGTCAAGCAACCTTCAATCTACTAGTTTTAACTCTCGGTGGGCACTTTTTTCTTCAAACTATTGTCAATATTCTAATTTTAACTATTGGTTGTAATCTTTTTGTCAACCAATCTTCAACACAGGAATTTTATTTCTAGGTTGGAATGTTTTTCTTCAAACTATCGCATGTATACGAAATTTAACTCTAGGTGGGCACTTTTTTCTTCAAACTACTGTCAATATTCAAATTTTAACTATTGTTTGAAATATTTTTGTCAACCAATCTTCAACACAGGAATTTTAATTCTAGGTTGGAATTTTTTTCTTCAAACTATCGCCTATATACGAAATTTAACTCACGGTAGAAATTTTTTGGTCAAGCTACCTTCAATGTACGAATATTAACTCTCGGTGTGATTTCTTTTTCTTCAAACTACTGTCAGTATTCAAATTTTAACTATTGCTTGAAATCTTTTTGTCAACCACTCTTCAACACAGGAATTTTAATTCTAGGTTGGAATTTTTTTCTTCAAACTATCATATGTATACGAAATTTAACTCTCGGTGGGCACTTTTCTCTTCAAACTACTGTCAATATTCAAATTTCAACTATTGGTTGAAATCTTTATATCAAACAATCGTCAATAAGCGAATTTTAATACTGGGTTGGAATTTTTTTCTTCAAACTATCGCATATACGAAATTTAACTCTCGGTAGGAATTTTTTGGTCAAGCTACCTTCAATCTACTAGTTTTAACTCTCGGTGGGCACTTTTTTCTTCAAACTATTGTCAATATTCTAATTTTAACTATTGGTTGTAATCTTTTTGTCAACCAATCTTCAACACAGGAATTTTATTTCTAGGTTGGAATGTTTTTCTTCAAACTATCGCATGTATACGAAATTTAACTCTAGGTGGGCACTTTTTTCTTCAAACTACTGTCAATATTCAAATTTTAACTATTGTTTGAAATATTTTTGTCAACCAATCTTCAACACAGGAATTTTAATTCTAGGTTGGAATTTTTTTCTTCAAACTATCGCCTATATACGAAATTTAACTCACGGTAGAAATTTTTTGGTCAAGCTACCTTCAATGTACGAATATTAACTCTCGGTGTGATTTCTTTTGCTTCAAACTACTGTCAGTATTCAAATTTTAACTATTGCTTGAAATCTTTTTGTCAACCACTCTTCAACACAGGAATTTTAATTCTAGGTTGGAATTTTTTTCTTCAAACTATCATATGTATACGAAATTTAACTCTCGGTGGGCACTTTTCTCTTCAAACTACTGTCAATATTCAAATTTCAACTATTGGTTGAAATCTTTATATCAAACAATCGTCAATAAGCGAATTTTAATACTGGGTTGGAATTTTTTTCTTCAAACTATCGCATATACGAAATTTAACTCTCGGTAGGAATTTTTTGGTCAAGCTACCTTCAATCTACTAGTTTTAACTCTCGGTGGGCACTTTTTTCTTCAAACTATTGTCAATATTTTAATTTTAACTATTGGTTGAAATCTTTATGTCAAAAAATCGTCAAGAAACGAATTTTAATACTAGGTTGGAATTTTTTTCTTCAAATTATCGCATATACGAAATTTAACTCTCGGTAGGAATTTTTTTGTCAAGCTACCTTCAATGTACGAATATTAACCCTCGGTGGTATTTTTTTTTCTTCAAACTACTGTCAGTATTCAAATCTTAACTATTGTTTGAAATCTTTTTGTCAACCAATCTTCAACACAGGAATTTTAATTCTAGGTTGGAATGTTTTTCTTCAAACTATCGCATGTATACGAAATTTAACTTTCGGTGGGCACTTTTTTCTTCAAACTACTGTCAATATTCAAATTGTAACTATTGGTTGAAATCTTTATGTCATAAAATCGTCAAGAAACGAATTTTAATACTAGGTTGGAATTTTTTTCTTCAAATTATCGCATATACGAAATTTAACTCTCGATAGGAATTTTTTGGTCAAGCTACCTTCAATGTACGAATATTAACCCTCGGTGGTGTTTTTTTTTCTTCAAACTACTGTCAGTATTCAAATCTTAACTATTGTTTGAAATCTTTTTGTCAACCAATCTTCAACACAGGAATTTTAATTCTAGGTTGGAATGTTTTTCTTCAAACTATCGCATGTATACGAAATTTAACTCTCGGTGGGCACTTTTTTCTTCAAACTACTGTCAATATTCAAATTCTAACTATTGGTTGAAATCTTTATGTCAAACAATCGTCAATAAGCGAATTTTAATACTAGGTTCGAATTTTTCTCTTCAAACTATCGCCTATATACGAAATTTAACTCTCGGTAGGAATTTTTTGGTCAAGCTACCTTCAATGTACGAATTTAACTCTCGGTGGGCACTTTTTTCTTTAAACTGTTGTCAATATTCAAATTTTAACTATTGGTTGAAATCTTTATGTCAAACAATCGTCAGTAAACGAATTTTAATACTAGGTTGGAATTTTTTTCTTCAAATTATCGCATATACGAAAGTTAACTCTCGGCAGGAATTTTTTGGTCAAGCTACCTTCAATGTACGAATATTAACTCTCGATGGGATTTTTTTTTCTTCAAACTACTGGCAGTATTCAAATTTTAACTATTGTTTGAAATCTTTTTGTCAATCAATCTTCAACACAGGAATCTTAATCCTAGGTTGGAATTTTTTTCTTCAAATTATCGCATATACGAAATTTAACTCTCGGTAGGAATGTTTTGGTCAAGCTACCTTCAATCTACTAGTTTTAACTCTCGGTGGGCACTTTTTTCTTCAAACTATTGTCAATATTCTAATTTTAACTATTGGTTGTAATCTTTTTGTCAACCAATCTTCAACACAGGAATTTTAATTCTAGGTTGGAATGTTTTTCTTCAAACTATCGCATGTATACGAATTTTAACTCTAGGTGGGCACTTTTTTCTTCAAACTACTGTCAATATTCAAATTCTAACTATTGGTTGAAATCTTTATGTCAAACAATCGTCAATAAGCGAATTTTAATACTAGGTTCGAATTTTTCTCTTCAAACTATCGCCTATATACGAAATTTAACTCTCGGTTGGAATTTTTTGGTCAAGCTACCGTCATTGTAGGAATTTAAACTCTCGGTGGGCTCTTTTTTCTTCAAACTACTGTCAGTATTCAATTTTTAACTATTGTTTGAAATCTTTTTGTCAACCAATCTTCAACACAGGAATTTTAATTCTAGGTTGGAATGTTTTTCTTCAAACTATCGCTAGTATACGAAATTTAACTCTCGGTGGGCACTTTTTTCTTCAAACTACTGTCAATATTCAAATTTTAACTATTGGTTGACATCTTTTTGTCGAACAATCGTAAATAAACGAATTTTAATACTAGGTTGGAATTTTTCTCTTGAAACTATCGGCTATATACAAAATTTAACTCTCAGTGGGAATTTTTTGGTCAAACTATCGTCAATGTACGAATTTTAATTCTCGGTGGGCATTTTTTTCTTCAAACTGCGGTCAATATTCAAATTTTAACCATTGGTTGAAATCTTTATGTCAAAAAATCGTCAAGAAACGAATATTAATACTAGGTTGGAATTTTTTTCTTCAAATTATCGCATATACGAAATTTAACTCTCGGTAGGAATTTTTTGGCCAAGCTAACTTCAATGTACGAATATTAACTCTCGATGGGCTTTTTTTTTCATCAAACTACTGTCAGTATTCAAATTTTAACTATTGTTTGAAATCTTTTTGTCAACCAATCTTCAACACAGGAATTTTAATTTTAGGTTGGAATTTTTTTCCTCACATTTTCGCATGTATACAAAATTTAACTTTCGGTTGGCACTTTTTTCTTCAAACTACTGTCAGTGTTCAAATTTTAACTATTGTTTGAAATCTTTTTGTCAACCAATCTTCAACACAGGAATTTTAATTCTAGGTTGGAATGTTTTTCTTCAAACTATCGCTAGTATACGAAATTTAACTCTCGGTGGGCACTTTTTTCTTCAAACTACTGTAAATATTCAAATTTTAACTATTGGTTGAAATCTTTATGTCAAACAATCGTCAATAAGCGAATTTTAATACTAGGTTGGAATTTTTTTCTTCAAACTATCGCATATACGAAATTTGACTCTCGGTAGGAAGTTTTTGGTCAAGCTACCTTCAATGTACGAATATTAACCCTCGGTGGTATTTTTTTTTCTTCAAACTACTGTCAGTATTCAAATCTTAACTATAGTTTGAAATCTTTTTGTCAATCAATCTTCAACACAGGAATTTTAATTCTAGGTTGGAATGTTTTTCTTCAAACTATCGCATGTATACGAAATTGAACTCTAGGTGGGCACTTTTTTCTTCAAACTACTGTCAATATTCAAATTGTAACTATTGGTTGAAATCTTTATGTCAAACAATCGTCAATAAGCGAATTTTAATACTAGGTTCGAATTTTTCTCTTCAAACTATCGCCTATATACGAAATTTAACTCTCGGTAGGAATTTTTTGGCCAAGCTAACTTCAATGTACGAATATTAACTCTCGATGGGCTTTTTTTTTCATCAAACTACTGTCAGTATTCAAATTTTAACTATTGTTTGAAATATTTTTGTCAACCAACCTTCAACACAGGAATTTTAATTTTAGGTTGGAATTTTTCTCTTGAAACTATCGCCTATATACGAAATTTAACTCTCAGTGGGAATTTTTTGGTCAAACTATCGTCAATGTACGAATTTTAACTCTCGGTGGGCACTTTTTTCTTCAAACTACTGTCAATATTCAAATTTTAACTATTGGTTGAAATCTTTATGTCAAAAAATCGTCAAGAAACGAATTTTAATACGAGGTTGGAATTATTTTCTTCAAATTATCGCATATACGAAATTTAACTCTCGGTAGGAGTTTTTTGGTCAAGCTACCTTCAATGTACGAATATTAACCCTCGGTGGTATTTTTTTTTCTTCAAACTACTGTCAGTATTCAAATCTTAACTATTGTTTGAAATCTTTTTGTCAACCAATCTTCAACACAGGAATTTTAATTCTAGGTTGGAATGTTTTTCTTCAAACTATCGCATGTATACGAAATTTAACTCTAGGTGGGCACTTTTTTCTTCAAACTACTGTCAATATTCAAATTTTAACTATTGTTTGAAATCTTTTTTCAACCAATCTTCAACACAGGAATTTTAATTCTAGGTTGGAATTTTTTTCTTCAAACTATCATATGTATACGAAATTTAACTCTCGGTGGGCACTTTTTTCTTCAAACTACTGTAAATATTCAAATTTTAACTATTGGTTGAAATCTTTATGTCAAACAATCGTCAATAAGCGAATTTTAATACTAGGTTGGAATTTTTTTCTTCAAACTATCGCATATACGAAATTTAACTCTCGGTAGGAATTTTTTGGTCAAGCAACCTTCAATCTACTAGTTTTAACTCTCGGTGGGCACTTTTTTCTTCAAACTATTGTCAATATTCTAATTTTAACTATTGGTTGTAATCTTTTTGTCAACCAATCTTCAACACAGGAATTTTAATTCTAGGTTGGAATGTTTTTCTTCAAACTATCGCATGTATACGAAATTTAACTCTAGGTGGGCACTTTTTTCTTCAAACTACTGTCAATATTCAAATATTAACTATTGTTTGAAATCTTTTTGTCAACCAATCTTCAACACAGGAATTTTAATTCTAGGTTGGAATGTTTTTCTTCAATCTATCGCCTGTATACCAAATTTAACTCTCCTTGAGCACTTTTTTCTTCAAACTACTGTTAATATTCAAATTTAAACTATTGTTTGAAATCTTTTTGTCAGCCAATCTTCAATACAGGAATTTTAATCCTAGGTTGGAATTATTTTCTTCAATCTATCGCCTGTAAACGAAATTTAACTCTCGGTAGGAATTTTTTGGCCAAGCTAACTTCAATGTACGAATATTAACTCTCGATGGGCTTTTTTTTTCATCAAACTACTGTCATTATTCAAATTTTAACTATTGTTTGAAAACTTTTTGTCAACCAATCTTCAACACAGGAATTTTAATTTTAGGTTGGAATTTTTTTCCTCAAATTTTCACATGTATACGAAATTTAACTTTCGGTTGGCACTTTTTTCTTCAAACTACTGTCAGTGTTCAAATTTTAGCTATTGTTTGAAATCTTTTTGTCAACCAATCTTCAACACAGGAATTTTAATTCTAGGTTGGAATGTTTTTCTTCAAACAATCGCTAGTATACGAAATTTAACTCTCGGTGGGCACTTTTTTCTTCAAACTACTGTCAGTATTCCAATTTTAACTATTGTTTGAAATCTTTTTGTCAACCACTCTTCAACACAGGAATTTTAATTCTAGGTTGGAATTTTTTTCTTCAAACTATCATATGTATACGAAATTTAACTCTCGGTGGGCACTTTTCTCTTCAAACTACTGTCAATATTCAAATTTCAACTATTGGTTGAAATCTTTATATCAAACAATCGTCAATAAGCGAATTTTAATACTGTGTTGGAATTTTTTTCTTCAAATTATCGCATATACGAAAGTTAACTCTCGGTAGGAATTTTTTGGTCAAGCTACCTTCAATGTACGAATATTAACTCTCGATGGGATTTTTTTTTCATCAAACTACTGGCAGTATTCAAATTTTAACTATTGTTTGAAATCTTTTTGTCAATCAATCTTCAACACAGGAATTTTAATCCTAGGTTGGAATTTTTTTCTTCAAATTATCGCATATACGAAATTTAACTCTCGATAGGAATGTTTTGGTCAAGCTACCTTCAATCTACTAGTTTTAACTCTCGGTGGGCACTTTTTTCTTCAAACTATTGTCAATATTCTAATTTTAACTATTGGTTGTAATCTTTTTGTCAACCAATCTTCAACACAGGAATTTTAATTCTAGGTTGGAATGTTTTTCTTCAAACTATCGCATGTATACGAATTTTAACTCTAGGTGGGCACTTTTTTCTTCAAACTACTGTCAATATTCAAATTCTAACTATTGGTTGAAATCTTTATGTCAAACAATCGTCAATAAGCGAATTTTAATACTAGGTTCGAATTTTTCTCTTCAAACTATCGCCTATATACAAAATTTAACTCTCGGTTGGAATTTTTTGGTCAAGCTACCGTCATTGTAGGAATTTAAACTCTCGGTGGGCTCTTTTTTCTTCAAACTACTGTCAATATTCAAATTTTAACTATTGTTTGAAATCCTTTTGTCAACCAATCTTCAACACAGGAATTTTAATTCTAGGTTGGAATTTTTTTCTTCAAACTATCGCATATATACGAAATTTAACATTCGGTTGGCACTTTTTTCTTCAAATTACTGTCAGTATTCACATTTTAAATATTGTTTGAAATCTTTTTGTCAACCAATCTTCAACACAGGAATTTTAATTCGAAGTCGAAACTTTTTTCTTCAAACTATCGCATGTATACGAAATTTAACACTCGGTGGGAATTTTTTGGTCAAACTATCGTCAATGTACGAATTTTAACTCTCGGTGGGCACTTTTTTCTTCAAACTACTGTCAATATTCAAATTTTAACTATTGGTTGAAATCTTTATGTCATAAAATCGTCAAGAAACTAATTTTAATACTAGGTTGGAATTTTTTTCTTCAAATTATCGCATATACGAAATTTAATTTTCGGTAGGAATTTTTTGGTCAAGCTACCTTCAATGTACGAATATTAACTCTCGATGGGATTTTTTTTTCTTCAAACTACTGTCAGTATTCAAGTTTTAGCTATTGTTTGAAATCTTTTTGTCAACCAATCTTCAACACAGGAATTTTAATTCTAGGTTGGAATTTTTTTCTTCAAACTATCGCCTATATACGAAATTTATCTCTCGGTAGGTATTTTTTGGTCAAGCTACCGTCAATGTACGAATTTTCACTCTCGGTGGGCACTTTTTTCTTCAAACTACTGTCAATATTCAAATTTTAACTATTGGTTGAAGTCTTTATGTCAAACAATCGTCAATAAACGAATTTTAATACTAGGTTGGAATTTTTCTCTTGAAACTATCGCCTATATACGAAATTTAACTCTCAGTGGGAATTTTTTGGTCAAACTATCGTCAATGTACGAATTATAACTCTCGGTGGGCACTTTTTTCTTCAAACTACTGTCAATATTCAAATTTTAACTATTGGTTGAAATCTTTATGTCATAAAATCGTCAAGAAACGAATTTTAATACTAGGTTGGAATTTTTTCCTTCAAATTATCGCATATACGAAATTTAACTCTCGATAGGAATTTTTTGGTCAAGCTACCATCAATGTACGAATATTAACCCTCGGTGGTGTTTTTTTTTCTTCAAACTACTGTCAGTATTCAAATCTTAACTATTGTTTGAAATCTTTTTGTCAACCAATCTTCAACACAGGAATTTTAATTCTAGGTTGGAATGTTTTTCTTCAAACTATCGCATGTATACGAAATTTAACTCTAGGTGGGCACGTTTTTCTTCAAACTACTGTCAATATTCAAATTTTAACTATTGTTTGAAATCTTTTTTCAACCAATCTTCAACACAGGAGTTTTAATTCTAGGTTGGAATTTTTTTCTTCAAACTATCATATGTATACGAAATTTAACTCTCGGTGGGTACTTTTTTCTTCAAACTACTGTAAATATTCAAATTTTAACTATTGGTTGAAATCTTTTTGTCAACCAATCTTCAACACAGGAATTTTAATTCTAGGTTGGATTGTTTTTCTTCAAACTATCGCATGTATACGAAATTTAACTCTAGGTGGGCACGTTTTTCTTCAAACTACTGTCAATATTCAAATTTTAACTATTGTTTGAAATCTTTTTTCAACCAATCTTCAACACAGGAATTTTAATTCTAGGTTGGAATTTTTTTCTTCAAACTATCATATGTATACGAAATTTAACTCTCGGTGGGCACTTTTTTCTTCAAACTACTGTAAATATTCAAATTTTAACTATTGGTTGAAATCTTTATGTCAAACAATCGTCAATAAGCGAATTTTAATACTAGGTTGGAATTTTTTTCTTCAAACTATCGCATATACGAAATTTAACTCTCGGTAGGAATTTTTTGGTCAAGCTACCTTCAATGTACGAATATTAACCCTCGGTGGTATTTTTTTTTCTTCAAATTACTGTAAGTATTCAAATCTTAACTCTTGTTTGAAATCTTTTTGTCAACCAATCTTCAACACAGGAATTTTAATTCTAGGTTGGAATGTTGTTCTTCAAACTATCGCATGTATACGAAATTTAACTCTAGGTGGGCACTTTTTTCTTCAAACTACTCTCAATATTCAAATTGTAACTATTGGTTGAAATCTTTATGTCAAACAATCGTCAATAAGCGAATTTTAATACTAGGTTCGAATTTTTTTCTTCAAATTATCGCATATACGAAATTTAACTCTCGGTAGGAATTTTTTGGTCAAGCAACCTTCAATCTACTAGTTTTAACTCTCGGTGGGCACTTTTTTCTTCAAACTATTGTCAATATTCTAATTTTAACTATTGGTTGTAATCTTTTTGTCAACCAATCTTCAACACAGGAATTTTAATTCTAGGTTGGAATGTTTTTCTTCAAACTATCGCATGTATACGAAATTTAACTCTAGGTGGGCACTTTTTTCTTCAAACTACTGTCAATATTCAAATTTTAACTATTGTTTGAAATATTTTTGTCAACCAATCTTCAACACAGGAATTTTAATTCTAGGTTGGAATTTTTTTCTTCAAACTATCGCCTATATACGAAATTTAACTCACGGTAGGAATTTTTTGGTCAAGCTACCTTCAATGTACGAATATTAACTCTCGGTGTGATTTCTTTTTCTTCAAACTACTGTCAGTATTCAAATTTTAACTATTGCTTGAAATCTTTTTGTCAACCACACTTCAACACAGGAATTTTAATTCTAGGTTGGAATTTTTTTCTTCAAACTATCATATGTATACGAAATTTAACTCTCGGTGGGCACTTTTCTCTTCAAACTACTGTCAATATTCAAATTTCAACTATTGGTTGAAATCTTTATATCAAACAATCGTCAATAAGCGAATTTTAATACTGGGTTGGAATTTTTTTCTTCAAACTATCGCATATACGAAATTTAACTCTCGGTAGGAATTTTTTGGTCAAGCTACCTTCAATCTACTAGTTTTAATTCTCGGTGGGCACTTTTTTCTTCAAACTATTGTCAATATTCTAATTTTAACTATTGGTTGAAATCTTTATGTCAAAAAATCGTCAAGAAACGAATTTTAATACTAGGTTGGAATTTTTTTCTTCAAATTATCGCATATACGAAATTTAACTCTCGGTAGGAATTTTTTTGTCAAGCTACCTTCAATGTACGAATATTAACCCTCGGTGGTATTTTTTTTTCTTCAAACTACTGTCAGTATTCAAATCTTAACTATTGTTTGAAATCTTTTTGTCAACCAATCTTCAACACAGGAATTTTAATTCTAGGTTGGAATGTTTTTCTTCAAACTATCGCATGTATACGAAATTTAACTTTCGGTGG
This sequence comes from Xylocopa sonorina, assembly GCF_050948175.1. Lineage (NCBI taxonomy): Eukaryota > Metazoa > Arthropoda > Insecta > Hymenoptera > Apidae > Xylocopa > Xylocopa sonorina. The sequence goes on along the minus strand of NW_027490114.1, from coordinate 723,108 downwards.
GCACTTTTTTCTTCAAACTACTGTCAATATTCAAATTGTAACTATTGGTTGAAATCTTTATGTCATAAAATCGTCAAGAAACGAATTTTAATACTAGGTTGGAATTTTTTTCTTCAAATTATCGCATATACGAAATGTAACTCTCGATAGGAATTTTTTGGTCAAGCTACCTTCAATGTACGAATATTAACCCTCGGTGGTGTTTTTTTTTCTTCAAACTACTGTCAGTATTCAAATCTTAACTATTGTTTGAAATCTTTTTGTCAACCAATCTTCAACACAGGAATTTTAATTCTAGGTTGGAATGTTTTTCTTCAAACTATCGCATGTATACGAAATTTAACTCTCGGTAGGAATGTTTTGGTCAAGCTACCTTCAATCTACTAGTTTTAACTCTCGGTGGGCACTTTTTTCTTCAAACTATTGTCAATATTCTAATTTTAACTATTGGTTGTAATCTTTTTGTCAACCAATCTTCAACACAGGAATTTTAATTCTAGGTTGGAATGTTTTTCTTCAAACTATCGCATGTATACGAATTTTAACTCTAGGTGGGCACTTTTTTCTTCAAACTACTGTCAATATTCAAATTCTAACTATTGGTTGAAATCTTTATGTCAAACAATCGTCAATAAGCGAATTTTAATACTAGGTTCGAATTTTTCTCTTCAAACTATCGCCTATATACGAAATTTAACTCTCGGTTGGAATTTTTTGGTCAAGCTACCGTCATTGTAGGAATTTAAACTCTCGGTGGGCTCTTTTTTCTTCAAACTACTGTCAATATTCAAATTTTAACTATTGTTTGAAATCCTTTTGTCAACCAATCTTCAACACAGGAATTTTAATTCTAGGTTGGAATTTTTTTCTTCAAACTATCGCATATATACGAAATTTAACATTCGGTTGGCACTTTTTTCTTCAAATTACTGTCAGTATTCACATTTTAAATATTGTTTGAAATCTTTTTGTCAACCAATCTTCAACACAGGAATTTTAATTCGAAGTCGAAATTTTTTTCTTCAAACTATCGCATGTATACGAAATTTAACACTCGGTGGGAATTTTTTGGTCAAACTATCGTCAATGTACGAATTTTAACTCTCGGTGGGCACTTTTTTCTTCAAACTACTGTCAATATTCAAATTTTAACTATTGGTTGAAATCTTTATGTCATAAAATCGTCAAGAAACTAATTTTAATACTAGGTTGGAATTTTTTTCTTCAAATTATCGCATATACGAAATTTAATTTTCGGTAGGAATTTTTTGGTCAAGCTACCTTCAATGTACGAATATTAACTCTCGATGGGATTTTTTTTTCTTCAAACTACTGTCAGTATTCAAGTTTTAGCTATTGTTTGAAATCTTTTTGTCAACCAATCTTCAACACAGGAATTTTAATTCTAGGTTGGAATTTTTTTCTTCAAACTATCGCCTATATACGAAATTTATCTCTCGGTAGGTATTTTTTGGTCAAGCTACCGTCAATGTACGAATTTTCACTCTCGGTGGGCACTTTTTTCTTCAAACTACTGTCAATATTCAAATTTTAACTATTGGTTGAAGTCTTTATGTCAAACAATCGTCAATAAACGAATTTTAATACTAGGTTGGAATTTTTCTCTTGAAACTATCGCCTATATACGAAATTTAACTCTCAGTGGGAATTTTTTGGTCAAACTATCGTCAATGTACGAATTATAACTCTCGGTGGGCACTTTTTTCTTCAAACTACTGTCAATATTCAAATTTTAACTATTGGTTGAAATCTTTATGTCATAAAATCGTCAAGAAACGAATTTTAATACTAGGTTGGAATTTTTTTCTTCAAATTATCGCATATACGAAATTTAACTCTCGATAGGAATTTTTTGGTCAAGCTACCTTCAATGTACGAATATTAACCCTCGGTGGTATTTTTTTTTCTTCAAACTACTGTCAGTATTCAAATCTTAACTATTGTTTGAAATCTTTTTGTCAACCAATCTTCAACACAGGAATTTTAATTCTAGGTTGGAATGTTTTTCTTCAAACTATCGCATGTATACGAAATTTAACTCTAGGTGGGCACGTTTTTCTTCAAACTACTGTCAATATTCAAATTTTAACTATTGTTTGAAATCTTTTTTCAACCAATCTTCAACACAGGAATTTTAATTCTAGGTTGGAATTTTTTTCTTCAAACTATCATATGTATACGAAATTTAACTCTCGGTGGGTACTTTTTTCTTCAAACTACTGTAAATATTCAAATTTTAACTATTGGTTGAAATCTTTATGTCAAACAATCGTCAATAAGCGAATTTTAATACTAGGTTGGAATTTTTTTCTTCAAACTATCGCATATACGAAATTTAACTCTCGGTAGGAATTTTTTGGTCAAGCTACCTTCAATGTACGAATATTAACCCTCGGTGGTATTTTTTTTTCTTCAAATTACTGTAAGTATTCAAATCTTAACTATTGTTTGAAATCTTTTTGTCAACCAATCTTCAACACAGGAATTTTAATTGTAGGTTGGAATGTTGTTCTTCAAACTATCGCATGTATACGAAATTTAACTCTAGGTGGGCACTTTTTTCTTCAAACTACTCTCAATATTCAAATTGTAACTATTGGTTGAAATCTTTATGTCAAACAATCGTCAATAAGCGAATTTTAATACTAGGTTCGAATTTTTTTCTTCAAATTATCGCATATACGAAATTTAACTCTCGGTAGGAATTTTTTGGTCAAGCAACCTTCAATCTACTAGTTTTAACTCTCGGTGGGCACTTTTTTCTTCAAACTATTGTCAATATTCTAATTTTAACTATTGGTTGTAATCTTTTTGTCAACCAATCTTCAACACAGGAATTTTAATTCTAGGTTGGAATGTTTTTCTTCAAACTATCGCATGTATACGAAATTTAACTCTAGGTGGGCACTTTTTTCTTCAAACTACTGTCAATATTCAAATTTTAACTATTGTTTGAAATGTTTTTGTCAACCAATCTTCAACACAGGAATTTTAATTCTAGGTTGGAATTTTTTTCTTCAAACTATCGCCTATATACGAAATTTAACTCACGGTAGGAATTTTTTGGTCAAGCTACCTTCAATGTACGAATATTAACTCTCGGTGTGATTTCTTTTTCTTCAAACTACTGTCAGTATTCAAATTTTAACTATTGTTTGAAATCTTTTTGTCAACCACTCTTCAACACAGGAATTTTAATTCTAGGTTGGAATTTTTTTCTTCAAACTATCATATGTATACGAAATTTAACTCTCGGTGGGCACTTTTCTCTTCAAACTACTGTCAATATTCAAATTTCAACTATTGGTTGAAATCTTTATATCAAACAATCGTCAATAAGCGAATTTTAACACTGGGTTGGAATTTTTTTCTTCAAACTATCGCATATACGAAATTTAACTCTCGGTAGGAATTTTTTGGTCAAGCTACCTTCAATCTACTAGTTTTAACTCTCGGTGGGCACTTTTTTCTTCAAACAATTGTCAATATTCTAATTTTAACTATTGGTTGTAATCTTTATGTCAAACAATCTTCAGTAAACGAATTTTAATAGTAGGTTGTAATTTTTTTCTTCAAATTATCGCATATACGAAATTTAATTCTCTGTAGGAATTTTTTGGTCAAGCTACCTTCAATGTACGAATATTAACTCTCGATGGGCTTTTTTTTCTTCAAACTACTGTCAGTATTCAAATTTTAAATATTGTTTGAAATCTTTTTGTCAACCAATCTTCAACACAGGTATTTTAATTCAAGGTTGGAATGTTTTTCTTCAAACTATCGCATGTGTACGAGGTTTGACTCTCGGTGGGCACTTTTTTCTTCAAACGGTTCTCAATATTCAAATTTTAACTATTGGTTGAAATCTTTATGTCAAACAATCGTCAGGAAACAAATTTTAATACTAGGTTCGAATTTTTTTCTTCAAACTCTGGCATATACGAAATTTAACTCTCGGTTGGAATTTTTTGGTCAAGCTACCTACAATGTACGAATTTTAACTCTCGGTGGGCACTTTTTTCTTCAAACTACTGTCAATATTCAAATTTTAACTATTGGTTCAAATCTTTATGTCAAAAAATCGTCAAGAAACGAATTTTAATACTAGGTTGGAATTTTTTCCTTCAAATTATCGCATATACGAAATTTAACTCTCGGTAGGAATTTTTTGGTCAAGCTACCTTCAATGTACGAATATTAACCCTCGGTGGTATTTTTTTTTCTTCAAACTACTGTCAGTATTCAAATCTTAACTATTGTTTGAAATCTTTTTGTCAACCAATCTTCAACACAGAAATTTTAATTCTAGGTTGGAATGTTTTTCTTCAAACTATCGCATGTATACGAAATTTAACTTTCGGTGGGCACTTTTTTCTTCAAACTACTGTCAATATTCAAATTGTAACTATTGGTTGAAATCTTTATGTCAAACAATCGTCAATAAGCGAATTTTAATAATAGGTTCGAATTTTTCTCTTCAAACTATCGCCTATATACGAAATTTAACTCTCGGTAGGAATTTTTTGGTCAAGCTACCTTCAATGTACGAATTTAACTCTCGGTGGGCACTTTTTTCTTCAAACTACTTTCAATATTCAAATTTTAACTATTGGTTGAAATCTTTATGTCATAAAATCGTCAAGAAACTAATTTTAATACTAGGTTGGAATTTTTTTCTTCAAATTATCGCATATACGAAATTTAATTTTCGGTAGGAATTTTTTGGTCAAGCTACCTTCAATGTACGAATATTAACTCTCGATGGGATTTTTTTTTCTTCAAACTACTGTCAGTATTCAAGTTTTAGCTATTGTTTGAAATCTTTTTGTCAACCAATCTTCAACACAGGAATTTTAATTCTAGGTTGGAATTTTTTTCTTCAAACTATCGCCTATATACGAAATTTATCTCTCGGTAGGTATTTTTTGGTCAAGCTACCGTCAATGTACGAATTTTCACTCTCGGTGGACACTTTTTTCTTCAAACTACTGTCAATATTCAAATTTTAACTATTGGTTGAAGTCTTTATGTCAAACAATCGTCAATAAACGAATTTTAATACTAGGTTGGAATTTTTCTCTTGAAACTATCGCCTATATACGAAATTTAACTCTCAGTGGGAATTTTTTGGTCAAACTATCGTCAATGTACGAATTATAACTCTCGGTGGGCACTTTTTTCTTCAAACTACTGTCAATATTCAAATTTTAACTATTGGTTGAAATCTTTATGTCATAAAATCGTCAAGAAACGAATTTTAATACTAGGTTGGAATTTTTTTCTTCAAATTATCGCATATACGAAATTTAACTCTCGATAGGAATTTTTTGGTCAAGCTACCTTCAATGTACGAATATTAACCCTCGGTGGTGTTTTTTTTTCTTCAAACTACTGTCAGTATTCAAATCTTAACTATTGTTTGAAATCTTTTTGTCAACCAATCTTCAACACAGGAATTTTAATTCTAGGTTGGAATGTTTTTCTTCAAACTATCGCATGTATACGAAATTTAACTCTAGGTGGGCACGTTTTTCTTCAAACTACTGTCAATATTCAAATTTTAACTATTGTTTGAAATCTTTTTTCAACCAATCTTCAACACAGGAATTTTAATTCTAGGTTGGAAATTTTTTCTTCAAACTATCGCATGTATACGAAATTTAACTCTCGGTGGGCACTTTTTTCTTCAAACTACTGTAAATATTCAAATTTTAACTATTGGTTGAAATCTTCATGTCAAACAATCGTCAATAAGCGAATTTTAATACTAGGTTGGAATTTTTTTCTTCAAACTATCGCATATACGAAATTTAACTCTCGGTAGGAATTTTTTGGTCAAGCTACCTTCAATGTACGAATATTAACCCTCGGTGGTATTTTTTTTTCTTCAAATTACTGTAAGTATTCAAATCTTAACTATTGTTTGAAATCTTTTTGTCAACCAATCTTCAACACAGGAATTTTAATTGTAGGTTGGAATGTTGTTCTTCAAACTATCGCATGTATACGAAATTTAACTCTAGGTGGGCACTTTTTTCTTCAAACTACTCTCAATATTCAAATTGTAACTATTGGTTGAAATCTTTATGTCAAACAATCGTCAATAAGCGAATTTTAATACTAGGTTCGAATTTTTTTCTTCAAATTATCGCATATACGAAATTTAACTCTCGGTAGGAATTTTTTGGTCAAGCAACCTTCAATCTACTAGTTTTAACTCTCGGTGGGCACTTTTTTCTTCAAACTATTGTCAATATTCTAATTTTAACTATTGGTTGTAATCTTTTTGTCAACCAATCTTCAACACAGGAATTTTAATTCTAGGTTGGAATGTTTTTCTTCAAACTATCGCATGTATACGAAATTTAACTCTAGGTGGGCACTTTTTTCTTCAAACTACTGTCAATATTCAAATTTTAACTATTGTTTGAAATGTTTTTGTCAACTAATCTTCAACACAGGAATTTTAATTCTAGGTTGGAATTTTTTTCTTCAAACTATCGCCTATATACGAAATTTAACTCACGGTAGGAATTTTTTGGTCAAGCTACCTTCAATGTACGAATATTAACTCTCGGTGTGATTTCTTTTTCTTCAAACTACTGTCAGTATTCAAATTTTAACTATTGTTTGAAATCTTTTTGTCAACCACTCTTCAACACAGGAATTTTAATTCTAGGTTGGAATTTTTTTCTTCAAACTATCATATGTATACGAAATTTAACTCTCGGTGGGCACTTTTCTCTTCAAACTACTGTCAATATTCAAATTTCAACTATTGGTTGAAATCTTTATATCAAACAATCGTCAATAAGCGAATTTTAACACTGGGTTGGAATTTTTTTCTTCAAACTATCGCATATACGAAATTTAACTCTCGGTAGGAATTTTTTGGTCAAGCTACCTTCAATCTACTAGTTTTAACTCTCGGTGGGCACTTTTTTCTTCAAACAATTGTCAATATTCTAATTTTAACTATTGGTTGTAATCTTTATGTCAAACAATCTTCAGTAAACGAATTTTAATAGTAGGTTGTAATTTTTTTCTTCAAATTATCGCATATACGAAATTTAATTCTCTGTAGGAATTTTTTGGTCAAGCTACCTTCAATGTACGAATATTAACTCTCGATGGGCTTTTTTTTCTTCAAACTACTGTCAGTATTCAAATTTTAACTATTGTTTGAAATCTTTTTGTCAACCAATCTTCAACACAGGTATTTTAATTCAAGGTTGGAATGTTTTTCTTCAAACTATCGCATGTGTACGAGGTTTGACTCTCGGTGGGCACTTTTTTCTTCAAACGGTTCTCAATATTCAAATTTTAACTATTGGTTGAAATCTTTATGTCAAACAATCGTCAGGAAACAAATTTTAATACTAGGTTCGAATTTTTTTCTTCAAACTCTGGCATATACGAAATTTAACTCTCGGTTGGAATTTTTTGGTCAAGCTACCTACAATGTACGAATTTTAACTCTCGGTGGGCACTTTTTTCTTCAAACTACTGTCAATATTCAAATTTTAACTATTGGTTCAAATCTTTATGTCAAAAAATCGTCAAGAAACGAATTTTAATACTAGGTTGGAATTTTTTCCTTCAAATTATCGCATATACGAAATTTAACTCTCGGTAGGAATTTTTTGGTCAAGCTACCTTCAATGTACGAATATTAACCCTCGGTGGTATTTTTTTTTCTTCAAACTACTGTCAGTATTCAAATCTTAACTATTGTTTGAAATCTTTTTGTCAACCAATCTTCAACACAGAAATTTTAATTCTAGGTTGGAATGTTTTTCTTCAAACTATCGCATGTATACGAAATTTAACTTTCGGTGGGCACTTTTTTCTTCAAACTACTGTCAATATTCAAATTGTAACTATTGGTTGAAATCTTTATGTCAAACAATCGTCAATAAGCGAATTTTAATAATAGGTTCGAATTTTTCTCTTCAAACTATCGCCTATATACGAAATTTAACTCTCGGTAGGAATTTTTTGGTCAAGCTACCTTCAATGTACGAATTTAACTCTCGGTGGGCACTTTTTTCTTCAAACTACTTTCAATATTCAAATTTTAACTATTGGTTGAAATCTTTATGTCATAAAATCGTCAAGAAACTAATTTTAATACTAGGTTGGAATTTTTTTCTTCAAATTATCGCATATACGAAATTTAATTTTCGGTAGGAATTTTTTGGTCAAGCTACCTTCAATGTACGAATATTAACTCTCGATGGGATTTTTTTTTCTTCAAACTACTGTCAGTATTCAAGTTTTAGCTATTGTTTGAAATCTTTTTGTCAACCAATCTTCAACACAGGAATTTTAATTCTAGGTTGGAATTTTTTTCTTCAAACTATCGCCTATATACGAAATTTATCTCTCGGTAGGTATTTTTTGGTCAAGCTACCGTCAATGTACGAATTTTCACTCTCGGTGGACACTTTTTTCTTCAAACTACTGTCAATATTCAAATTTTAACTATTGGTTGAAGTCTTTATGTCAAACAATCGTCAATAAACGAATTTTAATACTAGGTTGGAATTTTTCTCTTGAAACTATCGCCTATATACGAAATTTAACTCTCAGTGGGAATTTTTTGGTCAAACTATCGTCAATGTACGAATTATAACTCTCGGTGGGCACTTTTTTCTTCAAACTACTGTCAATATTCAAATTTTAACTATTGGTTGAAATCTTTATGTCATAAAATCGTCAAGAAACGAATTTTAATACTAGGTTGGAATTTTTTTCTTCAAATTATCGCATATACGAAATTTAACTCTCGATAGGAATTTTTTGGTCAAGCTACCTTCAATGTACGAATATTAACCCTCGGTGGTGTTTTTTTTTCTTCAAACTACTGTCAGTATTCAAATCTTAACTATTGTTTGAAATCTTTTTGTCAACCAATCTTCAACACAGGAATTTTAATTCTAGGTTGGAATGTTTTTCTTCAAACTATCGCATGTATACGAAATTTAACTCTAGGTGGGCACGTTTTTCTTCAAACTACTGTCAATATTCAAATTTTAACTATTGTTTGAAATCTTTTTTCAACCAATCTTCAACACAGGAATTTTAATTCTAGGTTGGAATTTTTTTCTTCAAACTATCATATGTATACGAAATTTAACTCTCGGTGGGCACTTTTTTCTTCAAACTACTGTAAATATTCAAATTTTAACTATTGGTTGAAATCTTCATGTCAAACAATCGTCAATAAGCGAATTTTAATACTAGGTTGGAATTTTTTTCTTCAAACTATCGCATATACGAAATTTAACTCTCGGTAGGAATTTTTTGGTCAAGCTACCTTCAATGTACGAATATTAACCCTCGGTGGTATTTTTTTTTCTTCAAATTACTGTAAGTATTCAAATCTTAACTATTGTTTGAAATCTTTTTGTCAACCAATCTTCAACACAGGAATTTTAATTCTAGGTTGGAATGTTGTTCTTCAAACTATCGCATGTATACGAAATTTAACTCTAGGTGGGCACTTTTTTCTTCAAACTACTCTCAATATTCAAATTGTAACTATTGGTTGAAATCTTTATGTCAAACAATCGTCAATAAGCGAATTTTAATACTAGGTTCGAATTTTTTTCTTCAAATTATCGCATATACGAAATTTAACTCTCGGTAGGAATTTTTTGGTCAAGCAACCTTCAATCTACTAGTTTTAACTCTCGGTGGGCACTTTTTTCTTCAAACTATTGTCAATATTCTAATTTTAACTATTGGTTGTAATCTTTTTGTCAACCAATCTTCAACACAGGAATTTTAATTCTAGGTTGGAATGTTTTTCTTCAAACTATCGCATGTATACGAAATTTAACTCTAGGTGGGCACTTTTTTCTTCAAACTACTGTCAATATTCAAATTTTAACTATTGTTTGAAATATTTTTGTCAACCAATCTTCAACACAGGAATTTTAATCCTAGGTTGGAATTTTTTTATTCAAACTATCGCCTATATACGAAATTTAACTCTCGGTAGGAATTTTTTGGTCAAGCTACCTTCAATGTACGAATATTAACTCTCGGTGTGATTTCTTTTTCTTCAAACTACTGTCAGTATTCAAATTTTAACTATTGTTTGAAATCTTTTTGTCAGCCAATCTTCAATACAGGAATTTTAATTCTAGGTTGGAATTTTTTTCTTCAATCTATCGCCTGTATACGAAATTTAACTCTCGGTGGGCACTTTTTTCTTCAAACTACTGTCAATATTCAAATTTTAACTATTGTTTGAAATCTTTTTGTCAGTCAATCTTCAATACAGGAATTTTAATTCTAGGTTGGAATTTTTTTCTTCAATCTATCACCTGTATACGAAATTTAACTCTCGGTGGGCACTTCTTTCTTCAAACTACTGTCAATATTCAAATTTTAACTATTGGTTGAAATCTTTATGTCAAACAATCGTCAATAATCGAATTTTAATACTAGTATGGAATTTTTCTCTTCAAACTATCGCATGTATACGAAATTTAACTCTCGGTGGGCACTTTTTTCTTCAAACTACTATCAATATTCAAATTTTAACTATTGTTTGAAATCTTTTTGTCAGCCAATCTTCAATACAGGAATTTTAATTCTAGATTGGAATTTTTTTCTTCAAACTATCGCCTATCTGCGAAATTTTACACCCGGTGGGAATTTTTTGGTCAAACTATCGTCAATGTCCGAATTTTAACTCTCGGTGGGCACTTTTTTCTTCAAACTATTGTCAATATTCAAATTCTAACAATTAGTTGAAATCTTTATGTCAAACAATCGTCAATAAACGAATTTTAATACTAGGATGGAATTTTTTTCTTCAAACTATCGCATATACGAAATTTAATTCTCGGTAGAAATTTTTTGGTCAAGCTACCTACAATGTACGAATTTTAACTCTCGGTGGGCACTTTTTTCTACAAACTATTGTTAATATTCAAATTTTAACTATTGATTGAAAACTTTATGTCAAACAATCGTCAGTAAACGAATTTTAATTCTAGGTTGGAATTTTTTTCTTCAAACCATCGCATATATACGAAATTTAACTCTCGGTACGAATTTTTTGGTCAAGCTACCGTCATTGTAGGAATTTTAACAATCGGTGGGCACTTTTTTCTTCAAACAACTATCAATATTCAAATTTTAACTATTGGTTGAAATCTTTATGTCAAACAATCGTCAGGAAATGAATTTTAATACTGGGTTGGAATTTTTTTCTTCAAATTATCGCATATACGTAATTCAACTCTCGGTAGGAATTTTTTGGTCGAGCTACCTTCAATGTACGAATATTAACTCTCGATGGGATTTTTTTTTCTTCAAACTACTGTCAGTATTCAAATCTTAACTATTGTTTGAAATATTTTTGTCAACCAATCTTCAACACAGGAGTTTTAATACTAGTATGGAATTTTTTTCTTCAAATTATCGCATATACGTAATTCAACTCTCGGTAGGAATTTTTTGGTCGAGCTACCTTCAATGTACGAATATTAACTCTCGATGGGATTTTTTTTTCTTCAAACTACTGTCAGTATTCAAATTTTAACTACTGTTTGAAATCTTTTTGTCAACCAATCTTCAACACAGGAACTTTAATCCTAGGTTGAAATTTTTTTCTTCAAACTATCGCATATATACGAAATTTAACTCTCGGTAGGAATTTTTGGTCAAGGTACCGTCAATGTAGGAATTTTAACTCTCGGTGGGCACTTTTTTCTTGAAACCACTGTCAATATTCAAATTTTAACTATTGGTTGAAATCTTTATGTCAAACAATCGTCAGGAAACGAATTTTAATACTAGGTTGGAATTTTTTTCTTCAAATTATCGCATATACGTAATTCAACTCTCGGTAGGAATTTTTTGGTCGAGCTACCATCAATGTACGAATATTAACTCTCGATGGGATTTTTTTTTCTTCAAACTACTGTCAGTATTCAAATTTTATCTATTGTTTGAAATCTTTTTGTCAACCAATCTTCAACACAGGAATTTTAATCCTAGGTTGGAATTTTTTTATTCAAACTATCGCAAATATACGAAATTTAACTCTCGGTAGGAATTTTTTGGTCAAGCTACCTTCAATGTACGAATATTAACTCTCGGTGAGATTTTTTTTTCTTCAAACTACTGTCAGTATTCAAATTTTAACTATTGTTTGAAATCTTTTTGTCAGCCAATCTTCAATACAGAAATTTTAATTCTAGGTTGGAATTTTTTTCTTCAATCTATCGCCTGTATACGAATTTTAACTCTCGGTGGGCACTTTTTTCTTCAAACTACTGTCAATATTCAAATTTTAACTATTGTTTGAAATCTTTTTGTCAGTCAATCTTCAATACAGGAATTTTAATTCTAGGTTGGAATTTTTTTCTTCAATCTATCACCTGTATACGAAATTTAACTCTCGGTGGGCACTTCTTTCTTCAAACTACTGTCAATATTCAAATTTTAACTATTGGTTGAAATCTTTATGTCAAACAATCGTCAATAATCGAATTTTAATACTAGTATGGAATTTTTCTCTTCAGACTATCGCCTATATACGAAATTTAACTCTCGGTAGGAATTTTTTGGTCAAGCTACCTTCAATGTACTAATATTAACTCTCGGTGAGATTTTTTTTTCTTCAAACTACTGTCAGCATTCAAATTTTAACTATTGTTTGAAATCTTTTTGTCAACCAATCTTCAACACAGGAATTTTAATTCTAGGTTGGAATTTTTTTCTTCAAACTATCGCATGTATACGAAATTTAACTCTCGGTGGGCACTTTTTTCTTCAAACTACTATCAATATTCAAATTTTAACTATTGTTTGAAATCTTTTTGTCAGCCAATCTTCAATACAGGAATTTTAATTCTAGATTGGAATTTTTTTCTTCAAACTATCGCCTATCTGCGAAATTTTACACCCGGTGGGAATTTTTTGGTCAAACTATCGTCAATGTCCGAATTTTAACTCTCGGTGGGCACTTTTTTCTTCAAACTATTGTCAATATTCAAATTCTAACAATTAGTTGAAATCTTTATGTCAAACAATCGTCAATAAACGAATTTTAATACTAGGATGGAATTTTTTTCATCAAACTATCGCATATACGAAATTTAATTCTCGGTAGACATTTTTGGTCAAGCTACCTACAATGTACGAATTTTAACTCTCGGTGGGCACTTTTTTCTACAAACTATTGTTAATATTCAAATTTTAACTATTGATTGAAAACTTTATGTCAAACAATCGTCAGTAAACGAATTTTAATTCTAGGTTGGAATTTTTTTCTTCAAACCATCGCATATATACGAAATTTAACTCTCGGTACGAATTTTTTGGTCAAGCTACCGTCATTGTAGGAATTTTAACAATCGGTGGGCACTTTTTTCTTCAAACAACTATCAATATTCAAATTTTAACTATTGGTTGAAATCTTTATGTCAAACAATCGTCAGGAAATGAATTTTAATACTGGGTTGGAATTTTTTTCTTCAAATTATCGCATATACGTAATTCAACTCTCGGTAGGAATTTTTTGGTCGAGCTACCTTCAATGTACGAATATTAACTCTCGATGGGATTTTTTTTTCTTCAAACTACTGTCAGTATTCAAATTTTAACTATTGTTTGAAATATTTTTGTCAACCAATCTTCAACACAGGAGTTTTAATACTAGTATGGAATTTTTCTCTTCAAACTATCGCAAATATTCGAAATTTAACTCTCGGTAGGAATTTTTTGGTCAAGCTACCTTCAATGTACGAATATTAACACTCGGTGAGCTTTTTTTTTCTTCAAACTACTGTCAGTATTCAAATTTTAACTATTGTTTGAAATCTTTTTGTCAAACAATCTTCAACACAGGAATTTTAATTCTAGGTTGGAATTTTTTTCTTCAAACTATCGCATGTATACGAAATTTATCTCTAGGTGGGCACTTTTTTCTTCAAACTACTGTCAATATTCAAATTTTAACTATTGTTTGAAATCTTTTTGTCAGCCAATCTTCAATACAGGAATTTTAATTCTAGGTTGGAATTTTCTTCTTCAATCTATCACCTGTATACGAAATTTAACTCTCGGTGGGCACTTCTTTCTTCAAACTACTGTCAATATTCAAATTTTAAATATTGGTTGAAATCTTTATGTCAAACAATCGTCAATAAACGAATTTTAATACTAGTATGGAATTTTTCTCTTCAAACTATCGCCTATATACGAAATTTAACTCTCGGTAGGAATTGTTTGGTCAAGCTACCTTCAATGTACGAATATTAACTCTCGATGGGATTTTTTTTTCTTCAAACTACTGTCAGTATTCAAATTTTAACTACTGTTTGAAATCTTTTTGTCAACCAATCTTCAACACAGGAACTTTAATCCTAGGTTGGAATTTTTTTCTTCAAACTATCGCATATATACGAAATTTAACTCTCGGTAGGAATTTTTGGTCAAGGTACCGTCAATGTAGGAATTTTAACTCTCGGTGGGCACTTTTTTCTAGAAACCACTGTCAATATTCAAATTTTAACTATTGGTTGAAATCTTTATGTCAAACAATCGTCAGGAAACGAATTTTAATACTAGGTTGGAATTTTTTTCTTCAAATTATCGCATATACGTAATTCAACTCTCGGTAGGAATTTTTTGGTCGAGCTACCATCAATGTACGAATATTAACTCTCGATGGGATTTTTTTTTCTTCAAACTACTGTCAGTATTCAAATTTTATCTATTGTTTGAAATCTTTTTGTCAGCCAATCTTCAATACAGGAATTTTAATTCTAGGTTGGAATTTTTTTCTTCAATCTATCGCCTGTATACGAAATTTAACTTTCGGTGGGCACTTTTTTCTTCAAACTACTGTCAATATTCAAATTTTAACTATTGTTTGAAATCTTTTTGTCAGTCAATCTTCAATACAGGAATTTTAATTCTAGGTTGGAATTTTTTTCTTCAATCTATCACCTGTATACGAAATTTAACTCTCGGTGGGCACTTCTTTCTTCAAACTACTGTCAATATTCAAATTTTAACTATTGGTTGAAATCTTTATGTCAAACAATCGTCAATAAACGAATTTTAATACTAGTATGGAATTTTTCTCTTCAGACTATCGCCTATATACGAAATTTAACTCTCGGTAGGAATTTTTTGGTCAAGCTACCTTCAATGTACTAATATTAACTCTCGGTGAGATTTTTTTTTCTTCAAACTACTGTCAGCATTCAAATTTTAACTATTGTTTGAAATCTTTTTGTCAACCAATCTTCAACACAGGAATTTTAATTCTAGGTTGGAATTTTTTTCTTCAAACTATCGCATGTATACGAAATTTAACTCTCGGTGGGCACTTTTTTCTTCAAACTACTATCAATATTCAAATTTTAACTATTGTTTGAAATCTTTTTGTCAGCCAATCTTCAATACAGGAATTTTAATTCTAGATTGGAATTTTTTTCTTCAAACTATCGCCTATCTGCGAAATTTTACACCCGGTGGGAATTTTTTGGTCAAACTATCGTCAATGTCCGAATTTTAACTCTCGCTGGGCACTTTTTTCTTCAAACTATTGTCAATATTCAAATTCTAACAATTAGTTGAAATCTTTATGTCAAACAATCGTCAATAAACGAATTTTAATACTAGGATGGAATTTTTTTCTTCAAACTATCGCATATACGAAATTTAATTCTCGGTAGAAATTTTTTGGTCAAGCTACCTACAATGTACGAATTTTAACTCTCGGTGGGCACTTTTTTCTACAAACTATTGTTAATATTCAAATTTTAACTATTGATTGAAAACTTTATGTCAAACAATCGTCAGTAAACGAATTTTAATTCTAGGTTGGAATTTTTTTCTTCAAACCATCGCATATATACGAAATTTAACTCTCGGTACGAATTTTTTGGTCAAGCTACCGTCATTGTAGGAATTTTAACAATCGGTGGGCACTTTTTTCTTCAAACAACTATCAATATTCAAATTTTAACTATTGGTTGAAATCTTTATGTCAAACAATCGTCAGGAAATGAATTTTAATACTGGGTTGGAATTTTTTTCTTCAAATTATCGCATATACGTAATTCAACTCTCGGTAGGAATTTTTTGGTCGAGCTACCTTCAATGTACGAATATTAACTCTCGATGGGATTTTTTTTTCTTCAAACTACTGTCAGTATTCAAATTTTAACTATTGTTTGAAATATTTTTGTCATCCAATCTTCAACACAGGAGTTTTAATACTAGTATGGAATTTTTCTCTTCAAACTATCGCCTATATTCGAAATTTAACTCTCGGTAGGAATTTTTTGGTCAAGCTACCTTCAATGTACGAATATTAACACTCGGTGAGCTTTTTTTTTCTTCAAACTACTGTCAGTATTCAAATTTTAACTATTGTTTGAAATCTTTTTGTCAAACAATCTTCAACACAGGAATTTTAATTCTAGGTTGGAATTTTTTTCTTCAAACTATCGCATGTATACGAAATTTATCTCTAGGTGGGCACTTTTTTCTTCAAACTACTGTCAATATTCAAATTTTAACTATTGTTTGAAATCTTTTTGTCAGCCAATCTTCAATACAGAAATTTTAATTCTAGGTTGGAATTTTCTTCTTCAAATTGTCGCATATACGAAATTTAACTCTCGGTAGGAATTTTTTGGTCAAGCTACCTTCAATGTACGAATATTAACTCTCGATGGGATTTTTTTTTCTTCAAACTACTGTCAGTATTCAAATTTTAACTATTGTTTGAAATCTTTTTGTCAACCAATCTTCAACACAGGAATTTTAATCCTAGGTTGGAATTTTTTTCTTCAAACTATCGTATATATACGAAATTTAACTCTCGGTAGGAATTTTTTGGTCAAGCTACCGTCAATGTAGGAACTTTAACTCTCGGTGGGCACTTTTTTCTTCAAACTACTGTCAATATTCAAATTTTAACTATTGATTGAAATCTTTATGTCAAACAATCGTCAGGAAATGAATTTTAATACTGGGTTGGAATTTTTATCTTCAAACTATCGCCTGTATACGAAATTTAACTCTCGGTGGGCACTTTTTTCTTCAAACTACTGTCAATATTCAAATTTTAACTATTGTTTGAAATCTTTTTGTCATCCAATCTTCAATACAGGAATTTTAATTCTAGGTTAGAATTTTTTTCTTCAATCTATCGCCTGTATACGAAATTTAACTCTCGGTGGGCACTTTTTTCTTCAAACTACTGTCAATATTCAAATTTTAATTATTGGTTGAAATCTTTATGTCAAACAATCGTCAAGAAACGAATTTTAATACTAGGTTGGAATTTTTCTCTTCAAACTATCGCCTATATACGAAATTTAACTCTCGGTGGGAATTTTTTGGTCAAACTATCGTCAATGTACGAATTTTAACTCTCGGTGTGCACTTTTTTCTTCAAACTATTGTCAATATTCAAATTTTAACTATTGGTTGAAATCTTTATGTCAAACAATCGTCAATAAACGAATTTTAATACTAGGTTGGAATTTTTCTCTTCAAACTATCGCCTATCTGCGATATTTAACACCCGGTGGGAATTTTTTGGTCAAACTCGTCAATGTACGCATTCTAACTCTCGGTGGGCACTTTTTTCTTCAAACTATTGTCAATATTCAAATTTTAACTATTGGTTGAAATCTTTATGTCAAACAATCGTCAGTAAACGAATTTTAATTCTAGGTTGGAATTTTTTGCTTCAAACCATAGCATATATACGAAATTTAACTCTGGGTAGGAATTTTTTGGTCAAGCTACCTTCAATGTACGAATTTAACTCTCGGTGGGCACTTTTTTCTTCAAACTACTGCCAATATTCAAATTTTAACTATTGGTTGAAATCTTTTTGTCGAACAATCGTAAATAAACGAATTTTAATACTAGGTTGGAATTTTTCTCTTGAAACTATCGGCTATATACGAAATTTAACTCTCGGTAGGAATTTTTTGGTCAAGCTGCCTTCAATGTACGAATATTAACTCTCGGTGGTATTTTTTTTTCTTCAAACTACTGTCAGTATTCAAATCTTAACTATAGTTTGAAATCTTTTTGTCAACCAATCTTCAACACAGGAATTTTAATTCTAGGTTGGAATGTTTTTCTTCAAACTATGGCATGTTTACGAAATTTAAATCTCGGTGGGCACTTTTTTCTTCAAACTACTGTCAATATTCAAATTTTAACTATTGGTTGAAATCTTTATGTCATAAAATCGTCAAGAAACTAATTTTAATTCTAGGTTGGAATTTTTTTCTTCAAATTATCGCATATACGAAATTTAATTCTCGGTAGGAATTTTTTGGTCAAGCTACCTTCAATGTACGAATTTTAACTCTCGGTGGGCACTTTTTTCTTCAGACTACTGCCAATTTTCAGATTTTAACTATTGGTTGAAATCTTTATGTCAAACAATCGTCGATAAACGAATTTTAATACTAGGTTGGAATTTGTTTCTTCAAACTATCGCCAATATACGAAATTTAACTCTCGGTAGGAATTTTTTGATCAAGCTACCGTCAATGTACGAATTTTAACTCCCGGTGGGCACTTCATTTCTTCAAACTAGTGTCAATATTCAGATTTTAACTATTGGTTGAAACCGTTATGTCAAACAATCGTCAGTAAACGAATTTTAATTCTAGGTTGGAATTTTTTTCTTCAAATTATCGCATATACGAAATTTAATTCTCGGTAGGAATTTTTTGGTCAAGCTACCGTCAATATACGAATCTTAACTTTCGGTGGGCACTTTTTTCTTCAAACTACTGTCAATATTCAGATTTTAACTATTGGTTGAAGTCATTATGTCAAACGATCGTCAATGAACGAATTTTAATACTAGGTTCGAATTTTTTTCTTCAAACTATCGCCTATATACGAAATTAATCTCTCGGTAGGAATTTTTTGGTCAAGCTTCCGTCAATGTACGAATTTTAACTCTTGGTGGGCACTTTTTTCTTCAAACTACTGTCAATATTCAGATTTTAACTATTGGTTGATGTCATTATGTCAAACGGTCGTAAATAAACGAATTTTAATACTAGGTTCGAATTTATTTCTTCAAACTATCGCCTATATACGAAATTAATCTCTCGGTAGGAATTTTTTGGTCAAGCTTCCGTCAATGTACGACTTTTAACTCTTGGTGGGCACTTTTTTCTTCAAACTATTGTCAATATTCAGATTTTAACTATTGGTTGAAGTCATTATGTCAAACAATCGTCAATAAACGAATTTTAATACTAGGTTCGATTTTTTTTCTTCAAACTATCGCCTATATACGAAATTAATCTCTCGGTAGGAATTTTTTGGTCAAGCTTCCGTCAATGTACGAATTTTAACTCTTGGTGGGCACTTTTTTCTTCAAATTACTGTCAATATTCAAATTTTAACTATTGGTTGAAATCGTTATGTCAAACAATCGTCAATAAACGAATTTTATTACTGGGATGGAAGTTTTCTCTTCAAACTATCGCCTATATCCGAAGTTTAACTCTCGGTATGAATTTTTTGGTCAAGCTACCGTCAATATACGAATTTTAACTCTCGGTGGGCACTTTTTTGTTCAAATTACTGTCAGTATTCAGATTTTAACTATTGGTTGAAATCTTTATGTCAAACAATCGTCAATAAACGAATTTTCATACTAGGTTGGAATTTTTATTTTCAAACTAGCGCCTATATACGAAATTTATCTCTCGGTAGGAATTTTTTGGTCAAGCTACAGTCAATGTACGAATTTTAACTCTCGGTAGGCTCTTTTTTCTTCAAATTACTGTCAATATTCAAATTTTAACTATTGGTTGAAATCGTTATGTCAAACAATCGTCAACAAACGAATTTTAATACTAGGTTGTAATTTTTTCTTCAAACTATCGCCTATATACGAAATTTAACTCTCGGTAGGAATTTTTTGGTCAAGCTACCGTCAATATACGAATTTTAACTCTCGGTGGGCACTCTTTTCTTCAAACTACTGTCAATATTCAGTTTTTATCTATTGGTTCAAATCGTTATGTCAAACAATCGTCAACAAACGAATTTTAATACTAGGTTGGAATTTTTTCTTCAAACAATCGCCTATATCCGAAGTTTAGTTCTCGGTATGAATTTTTTGGTCAAGCTACCGTCAATATACGAATTTTAACTCTCGGTGGGCACTCTTTTCTTCAAACTACTGTCAATATTCAGTTTTTATCTATTGGTTGAAATCGTTATGTCAAACAATCGTCGATAAACGAATTTTAATACTAGGTTGGAATTTTTTTCTTCAAACTATCGCCTATATACGCAATTTAACTCTCGGTAAGAATTTTTTGGTCAAGCTACCGTCAATATACGAATTTTAACTTTCGGTGGGCACTCTTTTCTTCAAACTACTGTCAATATTCAGTTTTTATCTATTGGTTGAAATCGTTATGTCAAACAATCGTCAATAAACGAATTTTATTACTAGGATGGAATTTTTTTCTTCAAACTATCGCCTATATACGAAATTTATCTCTCGGTTGGAATTTTTTGGTCAAGCTACCGTCAATGTACGAATTTTGTCTCTCGGTGGGCACTTTTTTTTTCAGACTACTGTCCATATTCAGATTTTAACTATTGGTTGAAATCTTTATGTCAAACAATCGTCGGTAAACTAATTTTAGTACCAGGATGGAATTTTTTTCTTCAAACTATCGCCTATATACGAAATTTTACTCTCGGTATTTAGGTAGCGGTACTAAATGTAACTCGGTTACGTACTCAAAGTTAGGTCAAGGTGGATCTTGTTGAAGTGTTCAGTTTTATCTTCTTCAGTTGGGCTGTCCCATAGTTGCGTGCGTCCTTAATTTAGATCAAGGCTACTACATCCAACACTACTGTTACTACATTATCTCCTTCCTTTATAACCAAAGAATGTCTTCTTAGGCCTCGATGACATCCCCAACACCATAGCTCATCTGAATCCGTTTAGGCAAGGTCCCAGAGAGATTGCAAGGAAATATACGTGGCCCTTTGCGACAGCTCATGTTACAGTGTTACACAATATTTTTTACAAATATCTTAGCAGAATATTATTGTTTACAATAAAGAAGATACATAACAATAAGAGGTAGGTTTTTTTTGGTGCCTGGTGTTTCTCGTATAACTGACCTCTGTGTCTCTTCTTCATGGGCAAGGTTTAAGAAAAAAATTGTTTTGTCTCATCCAGGAGTCCTTCAACTTTAACTTAATTTTTGATTTCAAGACATATGAGAATGTGAAAGCTTTCAATAAATAACAGTCTTAAAAAATAGAATACAGTAATAAAAATAATTTTTGGCCACACCTTGGTGTGGATCCTGTGACCCACAGTTTAAGAAACTCAGGTCTAATCCATGGACAATCTTTGAGTGCGGTTTTTTGTCCGCCATCGTTGAATTCCAACAGGTTTTCAAGTGTTTTGTTAGGTGGTATATTGCCAGAGCCTAATTAATTGAGTTTTGAGCTATATTGAGATTCAACCGACTCTTGTTCTCCTAATTTATATAAACATAAACATGAGCGATATGAATTAAATCTTGGAAATTATATTTGAAAGTTTTCTGTAATTTTTTAATTTGTTTCTCGATGTAGTAGTACATTTTCTGTTTGAACTGGATGTTCTTCTAAAAACTGAAATTGATTTTAAGATATACAGTATGTGCCATGATATGTGTATCATTTGGATGCAATCATTGAAGTAATGCTTTGCACTCGGCTCCCTTTCGGACATTCACAATAGAAACTATACGCAATATTTTGATAGGAAATTAGAAAATAGAAGGTATTCCTAAAATTAGAAAATTGAAACTAGAATTAGAAGACAGAAACTATTGCAATATTTTTTAAAATAGTAATATTTTAACAATAGCTTCTGTTTATTCTAAAATAGCAATATTTTAGGAATAGCTTCCATTTTTTAATTTTCTATTACTGGGAGATGTGGGTCATAAAAACTAATGCTAAAATAGTAATATTTTAATAACAGGACATTAGAAAATACAAAATTAGGAAATAGCAGCTGTTGCTAAAATTAAAAAATAGAGACTATTGCTGAATTATTGTTATTATATATAAAATAGCAATATTTTAATTAAAAAAATTAGGTTTATTTAATATTTCTTCTTTTAAACAAATTCTTATATTTTTTAACTGATTTGCTTTATTGAAAAAAGTGAAAAACTAACTCAGATCGCCAGAATTTAATATTGTAATTATACGTCTACGTTTTTGTGGATCTAATTACATCTTTATTACCATTACAATCGAAACTCTCCATTTTTATCGAAACTTTTTGCCTTTACCTAGAGAAATACCTCAAAAAATTCTGCACAAATATGAACTTACGATGCAAACGAATTAACAAAATTGCAGGAACGGAAATTGGTATTTTACATTTATATAGTGATTCCTAAGTACCGCGATTGTCTAACACCAGGGTTTCTTAAAATTTTTAGTATGAGGAGACCATAATATTTAGGAAAATTTGTTCTAAGACCCCATAAACATTGCTGGCAAATATTTTTTGCACTTTTGACCGTAAGACAATGTGAAAATATGCAATAACAATCATTTTTAGCTACCCCAATTGGGCTCGCGACCCATAGTTTAAAAAACTCTGATCTAACGATTATAAAACGAACGCTTGATCGGAAAAATAATTATTTGCAAATAACGAAAATCGTTTTACATAAAAATAACCTAGAAAAATGGTTACTGTTCTATTTGTCCGTAATTGCTCAACTGCTGTTATTAAAAGACTCAAAATAACCAACAATAATTTACTAAAAATAATATAGGAATAAATGCAAATAATAAGCAAATAACTTAGAAATCCAAAATGTATTCAAATTTGATCAATATAACGATCCCAAGTAACAGACAAGAGTTCTATAGGAATATTTGTTCTATGATGGTTTGATAGTTTTACATCCATTTCCATAATCTTTGGTTTCAAATCCCATAGAAAACTTGTAGGATAAATTAGATAAATTCAAATAAATTTCAAAATTGAATTACAAACAAAACGAAAAGAATACTACTGCTTCATTTTCACAACTTCAAATCAAATGAAGACTATGACTTTAGCATTATTTCTTCAAAACATTAAAACAAACTATTCTTAATACGCCTACACAATATAAGATCATTAATCCGTTCTCTTCATATGATTAGCTGTACTATGATTAGCTCACAATTGTCCCTGTATATACAATATATATAAATATACAAATAAGCAATAATGCATACGTGTATATAAATGCATGTAGTTTCCTTCCTAGCTGATAAATAGCTTTTAATGTATCCTATAGCAATGTAGAAATGTAAGGTCTTCTCAAAATCATCTTTTTTTTGTCTGTTACATAGTTTTCTTCGTGGAAAAATAATTTCATTCCTTCATACTGTAAGGAGCTAACGGAGCAGCTATGAGCAAAGTTTAGTTTTGCCATGCATTATAATTGTATTGGGGACCGTCAGTGATAAAGACTTCATATTTCTATTCTTACATATGCAAAATTTCAGATAAAAATATTTATTGGTTATTTTTATATGACTTTTGCAATATTGTTATGCTACTATCCTTGTTGCTAAAAAATTTATGTCAGATTTCATAAGAAATTAGAAGACATTTAAATACAATCTCATTGGGTTAAACGAGGCACGAAATAGATTTACGATAAAATACTAAAATCACAATTTTTCATAAACTTTATGTACAAAATATTTACTTTTCATAAAATGTTTGAGTATTAACCTATTAATGCCAGTTTGTTGTAAATTTCAAACTACAATAAATAATGTATTTTTTTGTAAAACAAGTAACATAGTATTTAGATTGTTCTTATTTATATACAGCAATAAATATAGGAAATGTATAATGTCCGAAATTAGTAGGAGTAATTGTATGTACATATGTATGTACAGAGTCGTAAGTTCGAATTCATATTTCTATTTTGTAAATCACTTTTCGAGCAAAATACTAATATTCTGCATAAACTGTTTCACTAACCTTAAAACAATCGGCACGTCCTCATATGCATCCCCAACAATAATATAATACAGCAAACAAGTTACACTAATGGGCTTCTCGAACCTACCGCAATAGTTTCCAAAAAAAGAAGCAGTTTTCCGCAAAAAGAATTTACTGTACTGGTATTTGTGATCGTTAATGATGATATTAATTTTGAATTTTGTACTGGATAGCATTCACTGTAAAAGATATCTCAATATGGAACAATACACAGGGGAGAAGTACTACGGAAAGAAAGTTCCCACTAATTTTCGTTTTGACAAGTCGACGAACGCGGGAAATGAGAGGGAATTCCTTTATCCTTTTGGTTTAATTAGCACCACCATGAACTGGAACAATTTAATCTAGAACCTAGAACGTAACCTGTTTTACAGAACTAGAATTTAATTATTGCCAACTGAACTTTTTGCTATTTTCTTTTTACCCTAGCGATTTTGATACTGCATTTTGATACTATTTGTATGGAGAAGAACGCCGCTCTATTATTATGGTGGTCCGGTTCGAGCTTTTTTGGAGGGGGACTGTCATCTGTGTTGAATTATAAATGAGTCACAAGTTTCTTTCGATATATTTATTGGTATAGCGGATTCTAACTTCCACTAAGAAATCTCTGCGATAATTTTGTTTGACAAATTTATGTATCCGCTTATAAATGTTCTCTTTCACCCGTTCATTTCTGTAATTGGTCACCTTACATTTTTGGGTAAGCCAATCACCTTATTTGTTCGCATTGGTGCCGCCCTTCTAATCGTTTGGGAAGGGCGACATGGACGTTAGCGGGTTAGTCTATTGCAAAATATTAATTTTCGATAATGTAGCAGGATTTGCAATGGTTCGCTTACCTGGAACCTAATGGTCCCTCGGTTTATGTCGCTCGGATGTGCTGTGGAGGACATTGATTAAAGTTTATTACTTCTATTGCTTCTGTAGAGTGTGAACGATTCTGAGTGTGTGCGAATGCAATAAATAAAGTGACTGCGTGCGACTGGGTTCGAGAGAAAGAAAAGTGCTGAGAATAAT
The DNA here is from genome assembly GCF_050948175.1 of Xylocopa sonorina. NCBI lineage: Eukaryota > Metazoa > Arthropoda > Insecta > Hymenoptera > Apidae > Xylocopa > Xylocopa sonorina. The sequence goes on along the minus strand of NW_027490114.1, from coordinate 697,988 downwards.
AAGGGTGGTGTGGACCTCTGACCGCGAGCTCTATGGAATCCATGGGGATCAGGGTGAATCCGAGGAGCGAAAGAGTCAGTATTTAGGGAGCAGCGACGAAGTAAAGATCGAGGAGAATAGTGAACAGCGACTGAGTAAACAGCAAGCTTAGAATTAGGAAGTACACAGGGTTTAGTGACTAGGACTGTTAGTTAATAAAGAACACACTTATTTATTAGTAGCAGTGAAGATTTTCCTATAAATTTTGAGAACCCTTCTGAAATCGCGAAATTAGCCTAGACTTCTTAAAAATATTAAAAGCTAAAACGTATCCTTAAAGATGGCTTAATTATCCTGCACACCGTAAACCGCGCTAACTATTCCTGCAGCAAATATTACTTTATTGTTACTGCTGCTAACCGCTACAGTACTCGATCTGCCAGAAAGGGATCAAAACGGGGTCCGAGTGAAGCGAGTACCATGAAACCTGATCATTGTCAGAGAGCCGGGAAATTCCCGTCAAGGGAATTTGAGAGCACCTTGGATGGGGATAAGGGAGTAGGCGTTAAAATTTATGAAAGCACCTAATTGGCCAGGAAGACAACGTCTACTGGCTAGTAGAGAGTTAAAGCGTAGACGAAAGAAGAAGAAGGTAGATTCAGAAAAGGTATTGTAGAGAGTAGAGTAGAGCTGTAGAGTTAGGAATATAGCATTTATAGAACACTGGAATATTCACACTGGAACATTAGGAATATAGCATTAATAGAACATTGTGTAACACTATCTTTGAAGTGCCTTTCACCAAATCCCTGAGCTTAACCGACTCACCCAACGATATCCTTTCTTATATATATTATCCCCTACACCACGTATTTTATCGGGCATACATGGTGGCCGTCTCAGAAGGACCGTTCAAAGTTTCGTACAAAAAAAAATTTCGAAAGATGTTGATGTCCTATCGGAACAATAGCGCTTGTACATATGTAACGATCAGTAAATTTCTATTTCCACAACAGAAAATGAGTCGATCGGATAAGTATTTGCCGTATGTTAAACTATTGGTGGATTTAGTACTCCGTTCGACGGACCACCTTAGAAATGAGAAACTAGTGTATTTTAGACGAAACTATTTACTTTCAGTTTTTGCTTAGCAACAGTTTATTCTATACGATAAGGATATTTTATTTTATGTGTATATGTTTAGGTGACTAAGAGACTTCTAAACGAATGTGTTAAAACTAGTGAGTATATACATTAAATAGACTATTTTAAAACTAAGGTGACCAAGCTGGCGAATGAGGAATGTTTCACCCCCCATGTATAACTGACCGGCCCAAAGACAAAATGTCCACCCAAAATCCTCGTAGGGTGAGGGAGTGGGGTTGGGGTTCAAACCCAAGTGATACTGCACTTGCTCACTGCAGGGTCACCGTTGTTTTGTATTTATGACACGTCAATTACCATGGAGCGCAGAAACGAAGGCAAGAGCGTACATGTGGCCTGCAGACATGCAGGCCAACTCATGTACCTTGATTTCTGGTTTGCAAAAAAGGAGACTAAAGAACAGTGAAGTATAGAAATGTCGAAAATTCTGAAAAGTGTTACGGTCGAGTGTCCGTGTCATAAATCCACGCTATTATTCAAGGCCAGGGGGCTAACACCGTATTATATGGAGAATTATGCCGAGTACAACAATGTCGGATACGTTGACAAGCGTTTCAAAATGTCTATCTAAACAAAATATTGAACGAGCAAAGAACTTTTGCACGAATTTTTCAATTATATATATTGTAATTTGTTAAAGCAATTGAGTTTCCTTTCCAATAGAAATCTCTTTATCCTTCAAATGGCTGGAATTTTAGGTGGAAGCTTTTTCGCTGAAAATAAGGTTGTTCTGCGTGTGGAACGCCATTTTTGCTTTTTGTCTGGCTTCCAATCGTAGAAAATCTCAATAGATACGTCATCTGATTTTATAATATCTTTATTATGAAATCTTTAAAATTAATATTTTAATCGCGAAAAAGGATAATCGTACCGACGAATCGCTGCTATGGTTCATTTAAAAAAAAGCACGGTGGTAGATATCGTAAATAGATTTAAGAAGGACAATAGAATTTGATCGGAATATTATTTGTAAAGTGGACAAAATCTCGGAACTAAGTGTTCTTGTCGTAGCATCTGCATTTCGAGGTGAAAGCGACAAATCTATATAAATATGCGATCGAAGGGGATGCGATAAATAAGAGATCAGTTCGACGATTGCTTAAAGAAAATTGTTATAGTGAGAGATTGGTAATAAAGAAACCATATACCGTGGTCAACTAATGCCAATTTATAGTTTATAATATTCCTTATTTTCTTTAAACTTTATTTTCTTTAAAACAGAGAGTCGATGACATGCAGCATTGGAGATTAATGTTGGAGGATGCGAGGCCCTATCGTCTTTTATATAAAAAGTTCCATCTCATCTCACTTGAGAATAATAGATTAATTTTTCTATTCGATTTCCCTACTGTCTCTCGTGTTTCGAGAATACGATGAAATTTGTATCCTTATTTGTATATAGTAAGACGGTAAAGTTGACAAAACAATTACAGGTATATCTTACTGTTATAGTAACTTTAAAGCAATTTAGTATTTGAGCAATAACGGTTTAAAAGCTAACTGATTTCAGCCTATAGTTATACTATTTACGTTTACTACATACTATTACTATTTACTCTTTACGTTTCAGCATATATTCGTAAACGTTCGAAATATCGTTGACGCTTGAATTACTTAACTCGTTACGATCTTTAATTTCCATCGTTATCGCCTCGGTAAAGACGCGAATGAAGTTTAAATCAGCTACCAGTTGATATCGTTTGCCTTTACATGATATCGTAGCGGTACTCACGTTAGTTTTATCCAACCGTTTCTCCGCTCGATCAGCAGCACACGCAATCATATACATCATTGGGCCAAATACTTTACACTTTGTACTTATTATCAACTTTTCGTCGTCCTCTCTAAACGCAACATGAACATGTTTACCGGATGAAGCTACAATTGCTCCGGTTAAATTTGGTTTGTTATAAGTATGCGCGGTCCCTGAACCATTAATCTTTTTCCGAATATAACTAGCATCGTTTAATTCGCGGGCTGTGGAAACGCATTTGATGTCTGGAGACCTTTTCGATATTAATTTTAATTGTTCCAAGTAATTGTCGGGTATAGTATCAAGTCCGTTTATTTTCGCATCTATAATGTCCAGCATTTTATTCCTCCCGGATAACAGCATATCGAATATCACATACTCGTTTTTTTCTTTGAAGATAATCATCAAACTCGAATGTATACCCTTTCGTATAATCCTTCGTTTGAAATTCGACACTTGAATTTTGACGTAATTGACTTCGTCAACATTTTTTTATCAGTCTGGTACACAATGTCCGTAAATGTAATGTTTTTCAGATCATAGTAAACAGTCGAGGGTAATTTAATTTCATGTTGCACGATCAAGCGTAAAGTTTGTATGTCAACTTTATCGGCACGACTGCTCTTGTTGTGAAACGATTTCAAATCTTTGGTATATTCCAATAATATACCACGAGGTGGCAATGGGGTATTATTTCTGTCACGTTTTTCATTCCTTCCAATCGTGTCTGGGTCTATTAAATCGTTAAGTGTGATAAACCCGAAATATGTAGTAAGAAAGCACTTTAACGCTTTTTTTGAAAATTCACCATATTATGTGAATAAATTGCAACAAATTTATAGACGCGGTTCCTAATTTTCGTTTGTTGATACGAATAGCATCGGTTTCTGAGCCGGTTGCGCGATACTGCTCGGTGCAGGTTCTCGCGTTGTGTAATTTCATTAACGATCTCTATGTCGTTATTATCTCTTGCATGCGTTCATCATCACTACTGGCTCTTGGACGGGTGTAAAGAGTCGTTTGGTCAACTCCATCGAGTATAGGTTCTCTGCAAGAGGAAAATAAATATGTGGTGTAACTGGACTCAGCGCATTCTCGGCAAAAAGGGATCCGTTTGGAGTAACTATTATCACTGCTTGTTCGTAAGGGCATAGACGATAAGATACTGCACGCGGAATTGGAACTTCGATTGGGAATTTTGATATTACTATTCATATGACAAATTCTTTAACAAATAGGGAGATTAATCTGGCCAAATGTAACGAGGACCAAACCTACAAAACTCGGATAACAATCATGTAGCTCGGAATATTTCTCTTTATACAGATAATATCGATTGTTTCGTGTATAACAATGCAATTTCTTCCATTTTAATCAAAATTCCATTTTAATTTATCCGTAATGATCCTATCTATGACCGTCTTCTGTTTATTTACATTGGTCATAGCTACATTTACTCGTTTATCCATTAGTGATTGGTAAGTAACAGCTGCGTTGTTGTTAGCGGAACTGGTCGACGGTTGTTGGCCCATGACTTGCTATAAAGTTCTCAATTTTATCCCCTATATACTTCGTCTGAAGCATGCATTGGTTCTGTTCGGACTGCTCCATCTATAAAATAGATGAAATTGCGATAAGTATAAAGCGCAGGGTTATATGTACTATGTCTTATACTATACGCGGATTTGCTTCCCACAGCTTGTAGGTATGTAATTTATTTTTTAATTTTTTTTTTTACTACATTACGTCTATAACTAGTTTCACTGAGCTAACCAGAAAATTTGATGGATTAAATGACTTGCATGTGGTAAGCACTCATAGCGATTACCGCGATCATTATATGTATATGATGTTTCTATTCTTTACTTCTGCAGGTTGGCTTGTTCCTTTTTAGTCTTCCGTGTTGCGAAATGTAATTAAGACCCTTGACGGTTTCGTGATACTTTTTCGTTAATAATAATAGCAGTTCCTCCGTGAGCAGTTCCGTGTGGATAGGATAATTGATGCTATATATTTTGTAGTTGTAAATATTAAAGTAGATTTTGCCGGTAAAATGAGTTAGGATTAATTCTACTTCTCGTTTGTCTTGATGCAAACCGTTAACATTCCACAAGGCTATTCTAGTGTTACTAGATATTGTTATGCTTTGTTGATGATAATGATAAGCAGTTTTATAATCATATTTGTCTGATCTAATGTATGTAATTAGTGTAGAAAAAATTTCACGATCTCGGATGAGCACCAAAAATTGGTAGGAAAATCTCTCATTGGTGTTAGAAGGACAAATAAATCTTAACTGTGTATATTGTCAACTAATAGTCTTAATCACTAAACGCTCTGTACTTCCTAACCCTAATCTCAATCGCTGTTCGCTATAATACTCGAGGTTCACTCCGTCGCTGCTCACTAAACATTGAACACTATTGCGGCTCGCTAAATACTGAACCTCTTACACCCACAACTAACCCTGTTCCGCTCGCATTCCACCGGTTTCCATTCTTCAGACGCTCGTGGTCACGTACAAACCATCGTTGACATTCTCAGTCGCACGATCCTGCCACCAGGCCCTGCGGAATATCATAATTAAAAAAAAATATTATTTAAAAAAAAATTATTACTACTAAAAAAAAATATATTATTGCTTAAAAAAGAATACCATTACTTAAAAGAAGTATTATTAGTAAAAAAGTAACATTATTACTTTAAAAAAATTACTGCTTTAAAAAAAGATATTACTAAAAATATTACAGAAATATTACTTAAAAATCTACCCATTAGGTTGCCTATGTGTTAGTATATGATAGTACAGGTATATTAAAAGTCTATCGTCATTTTGTGAATCAGATAGAATTTTTTATGGATTAAATTCATTCTTTTGCAATTCAAATTTAGTATCTGCAAATTCATACATCTAGTGAAACAGAATCATCTTTTCGCTAATTGAATTCATATCTCTTCGACTCAGATATAGTTCCTTGTAAATTAAATACAGTTTTTTACTAATTTAATTTACGTTCGAAGGTGGCGGCAATCACCCTGTTACAAATCACATTCATCCTTTCGCAAATCAAATTTATTCTTTTGCTAATTAAATTCATTCTTTACAAATCACATTCATCCTTTTGCAACTTAAATTTATCCTTTTACAAATCGCGTTCATCTTTCTGGAAATCAAATTCATCCGTTTGCAAAATAAATTCATGCTTTTACAAATTCAATCCATCTTTTGGCAAGTCAAATACAGTTTTTTGTAAATTAAATACATTGTTTTATAACATTTATATTACATTACATTACAGTAAATATATATATATATATAAACAAATACATTTTTCTACAAATTAAATTTATCCGTTGGAAATCAAATTCATCGTTTAGCAATTTAATAATTATTTAATAATAATTTTCTTGTAATTCAAGTCTCCCCACTTATAAATCATATATACCCCCCCCCCCCGATTTGTTTCTCGAATGAAATTTATTCTCCTTCAAATTGCATTCATCCTTTCGCAAATAACGCTTACATTTTCAATCCTTCTGTATAAATTAAATACCGCCCAAAGGAATTGAAATACTGACCAGTAAAAATATTTGGTCGACGCAAAAGAACAAAGGAAATAATAAAAGGATACAATAAATGCGTAGGATATGCAATCAATTATGGGCATCCTAACATTGGTCTGGTCAGAAAGTCATTTCGGTTTTTTTTGGTGGAAATGAAACACGGTTTTTATAGAGTGTATAAACATTTTATTAAATTATATACCCTCCATTTTGTACCAATACTTTTTAAAAAATTCATTATGCAGTCAATTATGAATATCTTAATATTGGTCTGTTCGAAAAGTCATAGAGAGAGACAGAGAGAGGAATACTTCATCATTCAACTTGCCACTTTGAATCACTCGAATTAATATTTGTGCCAGTTTTAAATAAAAAAAAAATATGTAAATTGTATGAAGCAACGTGAATTACAAGTTTCAGTATAACGCGTTTCAATTACAGTTACAGTACAAGTATTCAGTACAACAAGGACTTGTACACTTATATTTAAAATTTTAAGTGTTTATATTCAAAGTTCCACTAAATATTTAAAGTTCTTTATTAAGTGCTAATAATACGAGAACGTTGTTTGCGAGTGCAAAATTACGCTTGCTAAATAAATTAAATGTTAATAACGTTAGCGGGGTAACAAAAGTTTTTCGTTGTACCTCAAGTTCAAGCTTCATCTCCCTGGACCAACGATCTATGAGTCCACATTTCTACTTACAGTATTAAGTACTCGTTTCTCGTTACGATAGCACACATTTTCTATTTGTTACGTGGAGAGGAGCTTGAAAGAAGTAATAGATAGAATAGTATAAAATATTAAGAATAGTATATGATATTTATTTTCTGAAATAAGTTAATGATACACATGTATATGTTACTATGAAAGACAGTAAGTTACAACAGTGGAAAAATGGTTTTTCACTTTAACTGCTGTTACTGTTAAACCTTTACACTTGGATGTCCTCTCCAATATTTGCCAGAATTATTTTATATACAACTGTTTTTTATAAATTTAGTATGCAGTCAACCTATACTATAGGAGAGTTTACGGTTCTAGAAATGTTTTATTTTTTATTGAAAAGGTTTCCAATATTAAATGTGTTAGACGTTTCCAATTTACAAGGAAACTTGGCAATTTGAAAATATAAAGAATCTAAAACTTTGCACTTACGCTACTAAAAGAAGTACTAAAACTTTTCATATTATCGGTTTCTATCATCTACATAGCGAATATAAAAAATTTGGAAATAGAAAACATCCCAGACAACCAGCGATTTGGCACACGAGTGACACCCGGTGGAACGAAGCACTGTGCTAAGACTGGCACTGTGCTATATATATGTATATATATATATATATATATATAGTCGTGGAAACTTATATCCCCGATGGCTTAAAATTAAGACTGGAGCTACTATATCAGCTACAAAACATCTTAATGATATTGAAAGTGTAGTGCCCCGATGATTGATTCCTCCATCCGATATGATTTTTTTAATATCGGAAATTAATTTTTCAGAGAAACCAACAAGACTATGAGGCTCTTAACTACCTGTATAAATGCCAATAATAATTAGCTTTATATTTGGGATTTTGAAAATACTACATTGAATAGACCGAAGATGCATACCGTTAGATTTATCTAACGTACATCCATTGTTATGAATGTCTGATTTTAATTGTCTAATGTTACCTATGGATTGAGATCGAAGAAGTCTCTTAATAATTTTTGCTTTTGAGTCGAAGTAAATATATTCTCTTGGTGGAACTACCGATACATCTCACCAATTGCTTGGCACATTGAGAAGTGTTCTAACGTCTTTCGGCGAATCAGAAAAAATATGAATGGGAACGCAACAGGGAGAATATATTATTTCCTTGTTTATGCGTTACATTGTTATTCACAAAAAAGATGCTGAACGCTCACGAAATGATTGCCCTGTTGTGGTATTAATAGAATCAGAAGTAGTTATTCCAATACTAAACATATTATCACTTTTTACACTTTCTTTTCGTCCTTGTTCAATATTAATCTTTTCTCTTTCTATCTCAACTATTTTTTGCAAATTTTACAGTTTTCAAATATAATCTGTTTTTATAGTGCATTGACAACCTTTAGTCTATTCATTTAACGATGAAACTAGTGGAGTCAGGTATACTTTTGTTTAAACATGTTCATCGCGACTACCAGATATATATGTTTATATATCTTAATACGTGTAGCATTTTTAGTAGTTCATTTTTTTGTTTCATAAAACACTTTGGAAATGTTCAAACATATTGTTTAATTTTTTCTATGTCAGTCGATAACGTGCATCTTTCTAACTTTTGGTCAACTTTGAGACAAAATAATCCTTGTGACTATAGTTGATTTTGAAAAGCATATAAATCAACAAAAAAAAATTGAAATATCAACAAAAGGTCAATATAAGAATGAGACTTTCTTCTGGACATATACCTTTGTGACCGCAATATCATGATCTTAACTTCACCTTCGAATAAAGGATGTACCGACTCGCTTAAGCGTAAGACTCTATTTACTGCGTTACAAAATAAATCTCGAATCTAAAACGAAAGGTCGTGCTACCTATCGATGAGAAATATAACCAGCAAAGATCACATAAAGCCTTTATTGTGTATAGTTAGTACGCTGCTGCTAGTTGATTCTCTTGTTAATTAGTTTATTTATTAAATTAACACATTGCAGTCGGAGACTGTAATCACAGCCCGTAAAAGATGAGCTTTGGCAACGAGGACTATAATCTTAGTTATATAATATTTGCATGTTGGTGGCTGTGATGATCGCAATTTGGAAAAACAAACGTTGAAAGCAGGGACCTGTAATTTCATTGCGCAGTATTGCAGACGGTAGACTGAGATCACAGAGCAGGTAAGCAACCGTTGAAAATCGAGGAACTGTAATCTCAGTTACGGGGTAGACAATAATGGAGTACTAGTATAGTTCCTTTACATCATGACACGTTCAAAAAATACAGAAAATTATGCTCCCATGCAATTTGTTAAAAGACAAAGCATCATTGGTCAGTATATAAATGTAACTATATGATAAGGATGATTACAAGTCGTCATTTTATAAATTATTTAATTTCAGAGAAACATAGAATACTTAAAATTGAATATATTATATGCTATTGAAATTTCTAAAACCTCTATGCGAATAGACGTGCTCGTTACCACCGGTTGCTAATCTCAAAATGAAACTAAGAAAAGTGATGCACAGCGTGCGAGATTCAACGATACCCTACAGAATACATTACTGTTAGACGTAGTAGGAAGCTAAGTAAGCTCGACTTCTTGATAATTGGTACCATTGCAAGAATGAAGACATAAGAAAGGGAAATTGAAGAATGAGTCGGTTTACTATTAGCAACCTACTATTTTCGACTCGTGATAAACTGAATTTTCTCAGGAATGTGGACCACCCCAAATGAAGGTGTCAAACATTGAATGATATATAATTTGTTTTGTCAATGAGTCAGTCGCTTTGTTATGGTTAATGGTCCATTTAATATACTGGAAGATTTTGGAAGAATGCCCATCACCATTGTCGGCTGAAATTAAAAGACTTGATTAAATGCGAAAGGAGGGGGGACATTCATTGACCTTGCCTAATGGTCACTACAAGTGCAAAATCGACAATAAGAGACATCAGTTGGGTCTTATTACAGAGTGCAAAGGCTCCTTTAATAGTCATAAGCCATTTTGCTGTCTTACAGCTTGCTCATATTCTTTGGAAGTGTAGAAGCAGATAAGCATAATGCTATGCTTAAAAGATTACAGATTACTTTCTTTGAAACGTTGAAATAATATGCGCCATCGCAATGCATGGATCATTATTACTCTACTGTATTGACACGCTGATACTATGAAACGCCATCCCCTTGCATGGAACTATTGAATTCACATCCTTTTGAAATGTGGAGGCAGATAAGCGTAATGCTGTGCATGGAAGATGACAAATTATTTACTTTGAAACGATCTAATGAGATGCGCCATCGCATTGCATGGAGCATTAGAACCCTACTGTTTTGACAAGCAGAGACTGTGAAGCGCCATCCCATTGCATGGAACTGTAGAAGTCACATTCTTTTGAAGCGTAGAAGCAGATAAACTTAATGCTATGCATAAGAGTTTATTGCTGTCCGATTATTTCACATGTCAACGGAGAAACAAAAATGAATCTTGTGTTCGGAAATAGAATCTAGTATATAAACTGTGAAATAGTTCTATTGGTTCGAGTAGGGTTCCCAACTGTTTATACCTAGGAGCATGAAAGGAAAACACGTGCAGACTTTGCGTCGTCAATTTCTTTAGGACGGCGGACCCCAAAATTCCTATGCAGTCCTCACAATTAGTAGACCTTTCAGAACGTGAAGGCGTGCCTTCAAACCTGAAGAATAAAGTTAAAGACTATAAAGAAATTTGGACAGCTTTTCATTTATTTCTACCCATAATTCAATAACTGCTTACTTGCTTTGAAGCGTTGAAATGAGATGTGCCATCGCATTGCATGCAGCAGTAGAACTCCATTTCCTTGACAGGCAGGCAGTATGAGGTGTCACACCGTTGCATGGAACTGTAGAATTATCATTCTTTTGTAGTGTCGAAACAAACTGTTGCATAGAAAGTAACAACTTACTTACATCGAAACGTCGGACCGAGATGCGACATCGCATGCCATGGAGCAGTAGATCCATATTACTGTGACAGGCAGACACTATGAAGCGCTATCCCGTTTTATGGGTCTGCAGAAATCACACTCTGAAGATGTGTAGATGCAGATTAGCATAATGCTATGCTTAGTAGATTGCAGATTACTTTCTCTGAAACGTTGGAATCAGATCTGCAGTAACATTGCATGCTGCGATAAAACTCGATTTCTTTGACTCTCGGACAATATGAACCGCAATCACGTTACATTTAACTGTTGAGTTCAAACTCCTTTGAAGTGTAGAAGCAAATAAGCATAATGATGTGCGTAGAAGATTACAGCTTACTCACTTTGAATCATTGACTGCGTTGCGAACCCTACTGCTTTGACAGGCAGACACAATGATGCGCCATCCCGTTGTATGGAACTGTAGAATTGACATTCTTTTGAAGTGTAGTAGCAGATAAGAATAATGCGCTGAATAGAATATTTCAACTTACTTACTTTGAAAGATTGAAATAAGATATGCCATTCCATGCATGAAGCATAAGATCTCTATTGTTTCGACTCGTAGGCAGTATGAAGTACTATTCCGTTCAAGGAACTGTAGAATTCACTTTCTTTTTTAGTGGTGAAGCAGATAAGCATAACGCATTGCATACAACATTAGAGCTTAATTTCTATCGCTAAAATAATGTGCCATCTCGATGCATAAATTTGAACCCTATTACTTTGACACACGGACATATCGAAACGCCATCCTGTTACAAGCAACTGTAGATTTCAAATTCTTTTGATGCGTAGTGGCATATAAGCATAATGCCATACATAAAATATTACAAACTACTTATTTCGATGTGTTGGAGCGATATGCGCCATCGCAATGCATAAGGCGTTAGAATTCTGTTGCTTTGAATTGCATACACTATGAAAAGCCATCCGGTTTCAAAAAACAGAAGGTGTCACGTTTTCTTGAAGCATCGAAGATAAGCATAATGCGTTAGTTCTACATTTCAAGGTAAGTATGTTGGATGGTTCCATAAAACGCAATTATGCTTACTTGCTTCTACGTTACTATGTATGTAATTTCTACAGATCCATGTAACTGTATAGAGCTTCTAAGTATCGGCATGTTAAAGTACGTGACTTTCAAAGGTCCATGAAACGCGATGACGCTTCTTAGTTTTGCGTATCCATGTAAGTATTTTGTATGGTTCGAAACATCGGAGATATGCTCACTAGATACTGCATTACTATATGTGTAATTTCTACAGATCTATGTAACTGTATAGCGCATCTAAGTGTTAACTTTCCAATGTAAGTGCATTATAGATACATGAGTCTGTAGAAATAACATAAATTGTATTGTAGAACAAGTAAGTATAATTGCGTTGTACAGAATCTATCAACATGCATACTTTGACCCGTAGAACGAAGATGCTCAATCGCGTTGCATGGACCTTTGGAAGTCAATTGCACTGCAAGTTGAAAATTGGAAGTGCTAAACAGTTATATAGATCTGTAAGAATTACGTATATTGTATTGTAAATACTAGTGAGCATAAAAGCTTCGTACAGAAAATTACCACCTACATAGTTTGAAGCGCAGAACTAAGAAACGCCATCGCGGTATGTGGGAAATCAATTACTCTGACAATTTGAAAGCTAGAGAGTCTATACAGTTACAGGATCTGTAGAAAGTACATTCATAGTAATATAGAACCTAGTAAGCACAATTGCATTGCATAGATCCTTACAACTTACTTATATTGAAACGTAGAACTGACGTTCCACCGCGTTGCTTGGTCTATTGGAAGTTAATTACTTTAACAAGTTGATTCCTAGAAGCTCTATACAGATGCATGGACCTATAGAATTTGCATACAGTGTAACGAAGAACCTAATAAGCGCAAATGCGTTGTGTAGAACTTTATAACTTGCTTACTTTGAAACGTAGATCTGAGAAGCACCATCGCGCTGCACGGACGTCTATTACTTCGACAAGTTGACACTTTGCAGCGATATACCGTTGCATGGATATGTAGAAATTTTATACATAGTGACTTAAAACCAGCAAGCATAGTTGTGTTCTGTGGAAACATAAAACTTACATACTTCGAGGCACAGAACTGAGAATATCCATCGCGTTGCATGGACCTTTGGAAGTCATTTACCTTGATATGTAAACATTTAGGAGCGCATTACAGCAGGATTCTTTTAACAGAAGTGAAGGTATATATACTATGGATGCGTGTTCAGGAGGTTACGAACAAAGTGTAGAAGTCAAGAATCTTTTGAAGAGCTTTTTTATTGCTTGTTTTTTCGAGGAATTCTCTGCGGAGACTGCCGTCTTGCAGTTTTCCTATTTTCCTCGTCGGCGCGTTACATACCTCGCGCCTGTTGATTGAATATTTCCTATCTTAAGCCACCGCCTTCTTAGAGAAGAGTGGTGGTGTTTCTGGTGGGGGCTTACTTTGTATGTTACCATATTTGGTTATGTAGCGAGATTTCCGCTGGGCCTAATACCTGCGCCGGGTGACCAAGGGTAGCCTGGCCACGGGCAGTGGACCCTTCGGAAATCCCCGGTTTATGGCTTCCGCATGTGCCATCGAGGCCGTTAGAGAAAGTTACTTACTGCATGTCTGGAAAATGTTAAAAGTTTAAAACGGTTCCTCAAAAATGGCTTTATTGCTGCGCATACCCTAAACCGTGCTAGCCGTTTGTAGCGAAAGGTCTTCTATTGTACCTTACTGCTAGCCGCTACAGAAGAAGATATAAATTTAGAAATATCTAAAGTAAGGCCTTGCGGTAACTATTTTCAAACTTTTTACCAGTATCGGATCACGAGAAAAGATAAAGCCAAATTCTTTTAGAATCATTACAATCTCTATACGACGTTCTGGCGAACTTCAATTAAAATCCTTTAGTTTCGCACAAACCGTGGTAAGCACAATATCATTGTCTCAAATCAGAATAATACTCAAAGATCTCTTTCTCGAATCAAACGTACAAATTACAGTCTGCCAAGGTCTCGTTCAAGTCCATTGGAAGGAACTCTATTGGCCACATATGAAGCAAGAGATACAGAAATATATAAGCAATTGCTATCAGTGCCAAAAATTGAAACTATTGCGTGTCAAAACTTGCCAACCATTAATACTTACCAACACGCCAGGAACAGCGTCTGAAAGGATATCAATGAACGTTATGGGATCGCTACCCCCCACCTGAGACGAATACACGAATATATTGCCCATACAGGATCTCCTCACCAAATATTCCCTTGCAATTCCTTTGAAAAGAACCGCTGTCGTCGTCATAGCTAACACACTCATTACTAACTTTATCTGCAAATTCAGATGCCCTAAAAGAATATTAACTGACCAAGGATCCAATTTTTTAAATTCCCGAATGAAAAATGCACCACGTGTTAGCCGAACACCTGAAGCAGTTTATATGAAATCGAAATGGTTGCGAGAAATTACTCCCATACACGATGTTTAGTTACAATATCAGCACTTATGAGAGACCACATAATATTTCGTACGAGTTAGTTTTCGGAAAAGTAGCGAGAACTCCTTCTGCCATTCCATTTAAAGATACGTCTGAGAATGAAGCCTATGCCGCATATTTAAACGAATTAAACGACAGAATATGCACTTCGCAGGAAATCGCAAAAACGAATCTAGATGCTGCAAATACACGCGCCAAATACTATTATAACTAAAAACAAAATGTGAAGAATTTTCAAGTAGGCCAGTGGGTTTATTTGCTCCTCGAACATTTAAAACACAAATTTCAATCGCAGTATACAGGGTCGTACAAAATCTCGGAAATTCTAGCTAACAATAATGTCAAAATCAATTTTAAGGAAAGTTACAAAGTTGTGTATACGAACAAATTAAAACATGGTAAACATTTGCAAGCGATGTATGCACAAATGAAAATGAATGTGAATGTAGGAATTAGTGGAAAGTGCAAACAAAAAACTGAAAATCTTAAAAAAACCTAAAGGTAATAGAATCAGTGATAGTAGAGAACGAACAAATAGCAACGAAGAAATAAAGTGTAACCACAAATAATGCAGGTGTAGCATCCGCAGTACCTGCAGCATCCACAGTATCCACAGCATCCGAGAGACCAGAGAAACATCAGGGAGGTCCAGACTCCTCCACCACAAAAGAGACAAGCAGTAATCCACACCGAGCCGACACCAGACCAGAGATTTTGCCATGGGCAAAATACTTTTTCTAGGGGGGAAGGTATGATGTCAGACGTACCGCTTGCCACCCTCTCAACCCACCACTAGCCTCACGCGCCGACACTACAGGCAACTCGCAGCCGCAACTCGTTGGCTCGCTTACACCAGGGACGTCCCAGCAGAATCAACCCCTACAGGAGCCAATGACGATAGCCCTCATCATACCGAGGACCCTTCGACTACTCGATACCCGACATTCCGTTCCCAAAATACTGTTTTTGGAACTATGTAAATATCTCCTACATTTTAAGTTCGTATTTTCAAATCCTAGTATATAAATTCTACACGATACAATATTATAATGATACGAACAACACACAATTTACTTCTGAGCCATAATTTCTAAGTCCATCTTATATTTTATATATTATTTTATATATATATATTTTTTATAAGTTCCGAAGAAATGATGCGCCGTAACGCGCGAGTACACGGCCACCACAGCGGCACTTGCCGATTACTCCATCACTGGACGCTGAGACCACACTCGGATGTCTCTTACTCCCACTTGTCGAGGGGTCTTTAACGCATCTTGGGAGGTGTGAATCGATTTCAGATTCTCACCCGAGCAAGTTCTTTCTTTCAAGTCGCGCCATAGGGCACTCTCGCTACCTCCATGAGGTTACTAGTTCTAAATTCGTAGTCTAACTTCTATTTCCTTTTTGTAACTTAGTTTATATTTAGAATAATTGCTCACTGTACTAAACACTTAGAATACACTTTATTTTATTTTTACTATACATAATGCTAGTTCTTGATTATAAATCCTTCTATTTCCATTTGCTATTTCGGTATAATTCTTCCTGGCTCCTCGGTCGCTTCGACCTCTTGCTGGACGAGCTGCAGGACAGCGTTTCTTTGCACACAGCTCGTCCAGTGTTCGTCCTCATGGACTTCAATGCTCTCGCATCTGCGTATCACTACCAGAGGGGGCACTGGTGCTGGATTGGGGGGCTGGCCTGAGTCTCAGGTTGTTAAACTGGAGCTCGGCTAGCACGTGCGTGCGATACCAGAACGAAAGCATAGTCGATCTATTTTTCGCCAATGACCTGGCCGCGCCCTGTATATCGAGTTGGAGGGTCAACGACGTGGATACACTTTCAGACCATGTGTACATTCCTATGGATGGAAGCATAGATGAGGTCGTCCTGATGGCGGCCGTTCTCGCAGTGGCCTGGCCGGGTATTCTTGCTGGGCCAGTGGATGTCAACGCGGAGGCGGATTGGTTTTCGGACATTATGGTATTCATTTCCGACGTGACGATGCCACGTGTCCGGGCCAATTCGCCCCGTCGCCCAGTGTACTGGTGGAGCGAAGATATTCAGCGGCTCCGCTCCGATTGCGGTGTCGTTCGCCGCCAGTACACCCGGAGGAAGCGCTGCCATAACGAAAACGCAGCGAAAACGAACAGCTGTACGCTGACTATCGTGCACTCACGAAGCAGCTGCAGCTGGCCATCGGGTGTGCCAAGGCTCAGGCCTTGGACGGACTCCTCTCCAATCTCCGTGGGGATCTATGGGAGCGCCCTTATAAACTTGTCATTGGCAAGTTATGTCTATAGGCGCCTCCACTCACGGAGACGATGGGCCCTCCACTCTTGGAGCGGGTCGTCAGAACTTTGTTCCCATCTGGGGAGGTGTCGGCGCCCGCTCAATCCATCGACCATGTTATATGATCACAGGAGTTGGAGATGCCTGGGGAGCAGCTGGCCGGCTCCGTCAGAATTTGTGTGTCACAGTGTCGGTTCACCATTCGTGGTGTTTAATTGGCATTATGTGATACGTCCTACCGGTAGGCTTAGCCCTTTCAGGGACAGTCCAACAGACATTCCCTCGCGGTGCTCCCCATTGAGTGTCGAGGTGGGTTGGTACGTTTACTTTGAATAAATTAGAGTGCTTAAAGCACACTATTTTCGCCTGAATACTATGTGCATGGAATAATGGAATAGGACCTTGGTTTTTTTGTTGGTTTCCGGAATCCCGAGGTAATGATTAATCGGGACAGATGGGGGTATTGGTATTTTGAGGTTAGAGATGAAATTCTTGGATCGTCGCAAGACGGACTAAAGCGAAAGCATTTGCGAAAAATATTTTCATTAATCAAGAACGAAAGTTAGAGATTCAAAGGCGATCAGATACCGCCCTAGTTCTAACCATGAACGATGCCAACCAGCGATCCGCCGATATTCCTCTGATCACTCGACGGGCAGCTTCTGGGAAACCAAAGTTTTTGGGTTCCGGGAAAGTATGGTTGCAAAGCTGAAACTTAAAGGAATTGACGGAAGGGCACCACCAGAAGTGGAGCCTGCGGCTTAATTTGACTCAACGCTGGAAACCTCACCAAGCCCAGACATCGGAAGGATTGACAGATTGAGAGCTCTTTCTTGATTCGGTGGGTGGTAGTGCATGACCGTTCTCAGTTGGTGGAGCGATAAATGAAAATGACGAAATAACAAACAACGTGCTCGCGTGTGGTCTTCGTGACCCGCGGTACCGAAAAATGAAAATTACGAAACAATAAGTAATGTGCTCGAACGAGCCGCACTGCCACTCGAACAAAAACATGACCATTGCATCCAATGCAAATACTTAATGGCATGTAACATTCCACTGTTAGAATTGTGCAAATCCGCCTCGTGTTAGAGAGATCTAGGCGCTCTGCGCAACCCGGAACTATTCGTTTCGAAATAAAAATTATAAGAGTCCAGAGATGGATGAAACAAACGCAAAGCTTATGCAGCAAAAAATAATCTTCCTTCAGTCGATCCATTAAGTGCAGAGAGGAATATTCATCGCAGCAGCCTCGTTGTCGGGAGTCTGAATCCCGCCATTGCGAGATCGAAATTTACATGCTCGGATTGTAACTTTGAGAGGCCTTACGTACCAACCATCAGCATATGTTTCATCCGTAGGACCGATATATCGTGTCGCCTAGAATTCAGTCGATCGGTGAAAGCCGCCACGGTTATCCGACGCCCGCGTCACTTTCACTGGGGAGACGTTTGGGTATCGATTTGTTCGAACTTAGTAGCAAGAGACATAAAGATCAATAAAATATACATATATGACTACCCTGAACGGTGGATCACTTGTAAATTGGAGGATACATGAACATCGACATTTTGAACGCACATTGCGGTCCACGGATACAATTCCTGGACCACGCCTAGCTGAGGGTCGTTTACGTAACCAAAATACTGCTTGTGGTGCGCTTCGTCGATTCTTTTTTACCTACGGTGCTCGAATCTGCCCGCCGTCGTTCATTCTGGGATTAAATTACGAACATTTCTGAGTTCGGGCGGCATCGAAAGGGAGGAAGAAAGCAATATGAGCGATCGATAGATATTCGTCCGAGTCGATTGTGGCCGCGCCGAGGCAATCAGCGATTGGCAACGTGTGTGCACATGCGGCGTGCGTAAACGTGCTCACGGAACTCTACGGTGTGCCGATCACGAACTCGCGTGAGTTCTTCGTGACGTCATGAGTTGTCCATTAAACGGACGACCGCATACGGGAACCGCTTCGTTGTTCGATCACCGATATTGTTCCGCGTTCCGAATTGGCACACCCGTCACACGCATCGCCTTCGCCCGCCTTCAGCGCACGATACGAATATGCTGCGCGCTCGACGTCATTTGAAATGAATTTTTTTTTATACCACAGGACCGAGGGAGAATCACGGTCGAGAGAAGAGATATACAAGAGAGAGCGATATTGTCGTAACGCGAGGGACGATGATGCGTATCCGATCGTTTGAAATTCTCCTGGTACAGCCCTAGGGTGTTCAATTAGAATCACTCATTCTCTCTGTTCTCTCCGCGTGTGTATATCATGTTCCGCGAGGAAAAAGAATTCTCGCGCAGACTGTTACTCGAACATAGCCCGTCGTTGCGCCCATTGTGTCCTGACGTTTCTGACCTGTGACGCGCGTCTGCGCCTCTGAGATCTCCCGACACGAAACTCGAGTCGATAACACACGCGATAAAGGAGAGTTTCCAAAGCAGATACGTGAAGATTGGCTCTCCTTTGGTGAGGCTTGAATTTTTCTTCTACAAGGTGCCGCTTCGGTGGCGCAAAGTACTACTGCCCTACTTCGCGATCATCGAGTGCGCTGGTCACCCCATGTCTTCGTTGTCGAGACGGGGCTGCGCAACCAAAAGCCGGTCATCCAGTCCCCGGAAGCGCTTCTTGTGCTACGGCTACATCGTACACTTTTCCACGCGAGCGTTCTCTTTTATTTCCCGTTCACGCAGCAGAGAGATTTCTGCGGGCGCTCCAATTGGGCCTGTTCTTCATTCTGAAGGATCAAGGTAATAAAATCGGGGGAAAAGGAGCCGCTCCGTTTCGATCTCTGCGTGTTACGCGCGGAAGATGAAATCGTAGGGGAGTCACGGTGTTGATCGTTCGCAGCTACGATGAAGAGGATCGATGTTAAAGAAACCGGTAGCTTAGTTGTCTAGCGAGAGTATCGTATTTTTTTAAGTATTTTTTACGAACCGTATATTAAAAGGAAGAAATACCGACACACGAAAGGCATTGGCGCAGTGCATAAAATGCTTCGACGAGAACAATGAAGAGGTATGTAGTTCTTCTTGCCCGTTTCTCGAGCGGTAAATTAAAGGATCGCTGTGTTGGAGATAGACGAAAGTTCTTTTCCTTCTCTATCGAATTTCTTTACCTTTCCTACGTGAGAATGCTTCATGGCTCAAATGAATGTCGTGCGATACGTAGAGACTATTTCAGTTTAGGTGAGATTACCCGCTAAATTTAAACATATTACTAAGCGGGGGAAAAGAAACTATCCAGGACTTCCTTAGTAGCTGCGAGCGAACAGGAATGAGCCCAGCAATGGATTCCGCGGTTCCGCCGCTGGAAAATGTAGTATTCGGGTGGATCCATTTATCCCAACACAACGAACCGCAACCAAGTCCATCTTGGCCCGTAGCGACCGGTACGCGTTTCGGGAGGATCACTTCTTACAGTCGGGTTGCTTGAGATTGTAGCCTTAAGTAGGTGGTAAACTCCATCTAAGGCTAAATACGACCACGAGACCGATAGCAAATAAGTATCGCGAGGGAAAGTTGAAAAGAACTTTGAAAAGAGGGCTCAAAAGTATGTGAAACCGTTCAGGGGTAAAACTGAGAAACCTGAAAGATTGAATGGAGAGATTCACCGACGACTATACTGGCTCTCGATGGCGTACGATGTCCTGGTGGTACCCTCGCGGTTCCACAGCGAGCAGCACACCGCCATCGGCGAACGTTCCGGTGATGTAGTCGTGCACTTCTCCACTATTAGAACGTCGCGACCCGTTGGGCGTCGGTCTACGGTCCGAGTGGGTGCTTGTGGCGTCGCAATCTTGTACACACGGCAGACCCTCGGTCGCTCGGCCGGCTGTGCGACAGTACTCATACGGTATTGGGCCGCAACCAATCCATTCTCGAATATGTGTGCGTCTAGCCCGCCGCAAGCTCGATCAGACTACCCGGTGGTACGGTCTTTGCGCCAACGCCGGGCCTGGCCTGACCAGCTGTTAGCAGACGGTGTACTCGAACTGACCAAGCTTTGAATTATCGGTTGGCGATGCTACTGCTTTGGGTACTCTCAGGATTTGTCTTCAAACACGGACAAAGGAGTCTAACATTTGCGCGAGTCATTGGGATTTATAAACCTAAAGGCCAAGTGAAAGTGAAAGTCGACCTTCGCGTCGACCAAGGGAGAATGGGCCGCGTACCCATGCGGCCTCGCAATTCCGAGGCATCTCGCCCTGGAACCCGAAAAATGGTGAACTATGCCTGGTTAGGACGAAGTCAGGGGAAACCCCGATGGAGATTCGTTGCGATTCTGACGTGCAAATCGATCGTCGGAACTGAATATAGGCGCGACGTTTCAGTGCTATCAATTTTCAAGGCTAGTTGCTTCGACAGGTGAGTTGTTACACAGTCCTTAGCGGATTCCAACTTCTAGGGCCACCGTCCTGCTGTCTTAAGCAACCAATGCCTTTCATGGTATCCCGTAAGCGTCGACTTAGGCGCCTTAACTCTTATGGTAAACTTATAGTAAAGCCGGCTCCCTGAATTGGAAGAGTCCCCATTGAGGTAATGGTCTGCGGCTGCGCCGTTCAACAGGACGGAATCCCCCGTGCGAGGTGGACAAGGGTGTTCGTCTTTCATGCGAGCAAGGCAGATATAATCATTAGTACGAGTGAGACAGTAGTGCTCGTCGGTGAGGGTGAAACAGCGATACCTGGAGCGATCGAGCTATGTTTACTAGTTGGTTCGATTGACACAGCGGTACTTGGTGCGTGTGAGCGCGTGCAGGTGTACGCGCGTAAACGCTGCCGGTTGCCAATTCTGCAGGCGAGCGCGGCAGGTTGCCTGAGTCCAAGGGTTGATGCTGTGGTTGCGAGAAGGCTCATGTGTGGAATGGGTGGTAGGCGCTACGCCCGACGTTACTCATAGAAGCGCTATCCCGTTGCATGTATTTGTAGAACTCAGATTGTTTTCCAGAGCTGCAGCAGATAAGCATAATGCAGTGCACAGTATAAAACAAATGACTTACCTTGAATAGTTGAAAAGAGATGGGCTGTCGCGTTGCATGAAGCATTAGAGCTCTCATGCATTGGCACGCAGACATTATGAAACGCCATCACATTGCATGCAACTGTAGGATTCATAGGGCACATAAGTATTGATGCAATAGAGTTATAATGCTTCTTGTATCGCGATGACACATTTCATTCCAACGTTTCAAAGCAAATAAGTTATAATCTTCTAAGCATAACATTATTCTTATCTGCTTCCACACTTCAATAGAATGTGAATTCTACAGCTCCATGCAACAGGATGGAGGTCTAAAATGTCTGCGTGTCAGGCCTATAGAGTTCTAATGTTCCATGCAATACGATGGTGCATCTCATTTCAACGTTTCGAAGTAAGTTAGTTGCATTTTTCTATTTATAGTATTATGCTTATATGTTTCTACACTTCAAAGCAATGTGGATTCTACAGTTTCATGCAATGGAATGGCGCTTCATGGCTTCTGCGTGTAGTACAGTTCAAAAGCTCGATGTTATACGATGGTGTATCTCATATCAACGATTCAAAGTAAGGAAGTTGTTATTTTCTGTGTATAGCATTATACTTATCTGCTTCTACACTTTAAAATATTCTTTTCTTCTAGACACCAACTAGCCTGGAAGTCTGTAACAGAAAACGAACAAAACATTCTTATTGGTGTCCTGCTTATGTTGGTTGTAGCGCCAGTACCTAAAATTAGATTATATTGGTTTCAAAAAGATATGTATATAAACGATTGAATAAAAAACGCAATGAAGCGCGATCGGTTTTTATCGATACTTAGATATTTACATTTCACCGTTATTTACGGCTAGAACTGAGGACCGTTTGTATAAATTTGGAATTATTGTTAATGCGATTGTCCACACTTTTAAAAATACTGATAAGCACGGTAAAAATGTTGTAATTGACGAAGCCATGGTTCCATGGCGAGGACGCCCCAGTTTTTGTCAATATATCCGAGAAAAGCGGCATAAATATGGTATAAGGCTTTGTAAACTGTGCCTTCCGGAAGGCTACACCCATAACATTCTTAATTACGTCGGAAAAATGCAACCAGAATAGTGAAAGCACTTGCGCATGCTGTAGTTATGTCGTTGGAGGGTGAATTATTATTTGAAAGCAGCGTATTATACGCAGATAGTTTTTATACTAGTGTCCCTTTGGCCGAGAAACTTACGCAAAAGGGAACATTTATTTGTGGTACAGTAATAATTAGTAAAAAGTTTCTTCTACTGCAGACAAAACGGAAACTGCAATGGGGTGACTTTATGTATTTTCAAAATCGGAGCGGCTTTAAATTTTTAGAGTGGCCGGTATGCATGCTAGCCACCTCTGAAAACTACAAATGCGTTATTGTCCAGGGTAGTGAT
Source organism: Xylocopa sonorina (assembly GCF_050948175.1). Taxonomy (NCBI): domain Eukaryota; kingdom Metazoa; phylum Arthropoda; class Insecta; order Hymenoptera; family Apidae; genus Xylocopa; species Xylocopa sonorina. The sequence goes on along the minus strand of NW_027490114.1, from coordinate 674,658 downwards.
AACAAGTTAAAGCCGAACATGATGTTCCTTTATAACAATGCTAAGAGGGGTTTTGAGTATCCGACCAAATATCTTCTTATCATAGTCGATTAAGCAGAACAGTAAAGTGGTATAGAAAAATAAATATCGAATTAGTATGTGGGACTTTTCTCGTCAATTCTTGTTATATACATAGAAAATGGAGTACTAAAGGTATAAAAATATTAATTTTCCGCGTCAAAATTATTGATTATCTCTTCAGTACAGTGGATCGCCACGGAGAACAAACGTCATCTGAAACTGAAGCAGTGCCCAAGAAACGTACACATTTTCTGCGGTCTTTCCAAGGACACGCGAGAAAAACAAAACAGCGATGTAAAGAATGTTATAAACGTATGTCTAGAATAAATGGTAGGCAGTATGCTGCGATTTAGGCGATAAAAGTAAAAACCTATTGTAAGCGATGTAAGGGCCAATTGGAACTCTACCCAACTTGTTTTTAAAAGGAATGACAGGCATTATGCTATTCATAGAAGATTACTGCTTACTTAATTTGAAGCGCTGAAATAAGATGCGCCATCGCATTGCATAGTGCACTGGAACTCTATTGTTTTGACACGCAGACTGTGTGAAGCGTCATCCAGTTGCATGGAACTGTAGAATTTTCATTCTTTAAAAATGTGGAAGCAGATAAGCTCAAAGCCACGCATTAGTAGTAGAATCTAATAAACATTATGCTATGCATAGAAGATTACACCTTACTCACCTTGAAACGTTAGAAAGAGATGCGCAATAGCATTGCATGGAGCATTAAATTTCTATTGAATTTACATGCAGACACTATGATGTGCCGTACCTTTGCATGGAAGTATAGAATTTAGATTTTTAAAAATGTAGAGGCAAATAAGCATAATGGTATGTATAGAAGATTACAGCTTACTTGCTTTGAAACGTTGGAATGAAATGATACATCGCTTGCATGGAGCATTAGAACTCTACTGTTTTGACACGCAGACACTATGAAGCACCATCCAGTTAGATGGAAATATAGAATTCGAATTCTTTGATAGTGTAGATGCGGATAAGCATTATGCTATACTTAGAAGATTACAGCTTATGTTGCGTCCTTAATTTCTCCCCGCTTACTTGCTCGGATAGAATATCTCGGACGACTTTTTGCTGGTAGGATTTTGACTACTACTGCTGGTTGATGAGTGCCAAAGAAAGGAAGAGTTTTCAATAAATCCAACTCGATATGTTTAGTTGCCTTAGTTGGCCTTGGTATAATTTGACACTGCTTTATTTTATAAAATGTACACTTATATACAGGTTCGAAGTTCAGCAGGCAGCCAATCCGCGAGCTGCTTGATTCCGAGATGGTGGTGGTCGCTACCTTTCAGTAGGGGTAGGGCCACGGAACACAACCGTTAGGGTAACCTATTCGAGGCTATTTGAATTAACGGGACCCGTGATTGAGATTTTTGAGTTTATGATACGTCAATAGCTATTGAAGAAAAACATTAAGAGGTAAACTAAGTTTTCTAGCAATCTTTTAATGCCTTAATCCCGGTTAAGAAGTTAACTAGAAAAAGTAATAAACAGAAAGTGGGACTCTTCAAAAATAACTAATTATATGCGACCGTAGCATAAACTTGGTTCGACCATATGTTTCGAGGACGGAACAGCTTACTTACATTGAATTGTTGAAACGAAATGCGACATCGTATTACGTGCATGGGCTGTAGAATTCACAATCTTTGGAATTGTAGAAGCTGATAAGCATAATGCTACGCATAGAAAATTACAATTTACTTACGATAAATCGTTGAAATGAGGTGCGCCATTGCAATGCATGGAGCATTAAATCTCCATTGCTTTATCCCGTAGACAAATGGATTGCCATCCTGTTGCATTGAACAGTAGAATTCACATTTTTTTGAAGTGTGGAAGCGGATAAGCTTAATGATATTCATAGAACATTACAGACTAGTTACTTTGAAATGTTAAACGGAGATGCGCTATAGCGATGCGTAAAGCATTAGAACTCCTCTGCGTTGACACGTTGTCAGTATTACACACAATAACGTTGCATAAAATTGTAGAAGTCGCATTTTTTAGAATTGTAGATGCAGGTGATCATGCATAGAATATTTCAGCTTACTCTGAAACGTTGAAATGAGTTGCGCCACCGCAATGCATGGAGCATGCGAACTATATTGATTTTACAGGTAGACCATATGAGGCCTCTCCCCGTTATAAGGAAATTCAGAATTCACATTCTTTTGAAGTGTAGAATTAGATATGCATAAGGCTATCTACTAAATATTACAGCTTACTTACGTTGGAACGAAGAAATGAGGTGCGGAGTCGCATTGTGTTTGGGTTCGCGTTACGATGAGGCTTATTTTCGGTTGATATGCCAACGAAAGGCGTAAATCTTCGTCACGAACCTTTTTCTCATCGTTGCAACGTACGCTCTAATACGTGCTACAGTAATAGGGAAGTAAGTAGATACAGTTGGAGTTGACACGGTTTCTCAACGAACAACAAATATATTTAGCTTAAAATGAATTGACAGGGATAGTGTGTTTTTCATGTTTTCTAATGTGTCTGAATGTGAATTTCTACTAAGCTCTTGATCGATGAAATCAGAATGTTTTATTGTGAATTCGTGTGGAGGAATGGTTATGGGTGTGACCAGCTAGATATATGGTATATGCAATATGTAGGATCACTGAGGAAACTTAATTTTGTTATTTCTGATGTTGCCACATCCTGTTGCTTTACGAGTTTATTACTGTTACTTGTCGGTTAGCGTTTTTGAAGGATTTGTCTAAATTAAGAGTCTGGTAGTCATATGTTTCATTGAGTGAAGTATGACGAGTGTAGAGCTTTGTAGAGCAGCGGTGAAAGCTTCACTAGTGAGGTCGTGGACAATTTCGAGCTGAACGGCCTTTACTGCCAGGCAGACGAAAACAGCTACATAGATTTTTTTTCTTCTACAATTGTGGTGTTGGCGCTTTTTAATAAAAAAGGGTCCACAGTAATCGATGTCTACATTGGTGAAGGATTGATATTGGGTGATGTGTTCTTTAGGTAGATTGCCCATACGGTAATTGACCGCTGGTGGGTTGGCGCTTCAGTAACGGACACAAACTCGTACTGTTTTCCAGATTTGGCTTCGGATGTCAATGGGTCAATATTTTCAACTTATGCTGTATAATGCTGTCTGGACTCCAGCGTATAAATGTGTGATATGTTCGTTTATAATGATAAGTGTAGTTACGTCAGCTTTCTGTAGAATTATGGGGAGTTTCTGTGAGAATGGTAGTCGTGAATGTGTCAATCGATCACCCATTCTTAGAATTCCATCTTTGTCAAGGAATGCATTCAATCTTTCGTCAATGTCCCTTGATTTGGTTGTGCCGCTTGTTTTGCAGGACTCCCAATTCGTCGGTGAAGTGTGCACTCTGTACTGTTCTTTTGATGACCTTTTTGGAGTGCTCGAGTTTAGTTAAGACTCCTTTCTCGGTGTGGGACCTTCCCGCTATCGAACATGTGAACGTGACGAACCTGTCGAGACGTGTCGCCAGTCGTCGATGGTCGTTCTTGTTTGTATTTTCTGTACCCGATTTGTTACGAATGTTTGTAGGATGTGTGGCGATGTTTTGAGCTAATGTAGAATGATGGTGGAATCCGTCCATAGAACCGTGCGATTGCACTCTAGCTGTAAAGCCTGGCGAGCCGTGATCATTAACGACGTAAGTAGTAGTGATCCGCACAGTTCGAATGGTGGAATGGATTGGCTCTTTAGCGTTGCCACTTTCGATTTCGCTATGAGGAGTTCTACCTGTATATGCCCTTGCTTATCGACGGATCGTAGGCAGATACAAGATCCATAGGCTCTCTCGCTAACGTCACAGAATCTATGAATCCCTATGTTTTTTGTCTTATTGATAATAGTCTTTCGCTGGAACTGAAAGTTGTTCAGGAGTGACAGTTGAGCACAGTATCTCATTCCCTCGGTATGAATAGCCATCGGTAGTGATTCGTCCCAATCCACCATCAGGGTCCAAATCTTCTGGGGCAGGTTCTTGGCCACGACTATAACTGGACCAACTGATCGAGCGTTTGGTGACGCACGGTAGGGGTGATTTCGTTTTTACTGTATATTTGATGGAGTCATATGCGGAAATCCTAACCATGCCGAGAGTTTTGATGATTGATGACTCGTCAAGATGGAGTTATCTATTGATACCTTGTTCGGGAAGGCCCTGCAATAGGGATCTATAATTCGCCGCCCATTGTCGGCAAAATCGCGCCTTAAGATGTTAGATGCGTTGGGAAATCTGTGTTCTTCGTCATTGGCCAGTTGTGTCAGGCAATGGATGGCCAAGAAAGGTGCAGCTGTAAGCACGAAGGTGACAGTATTTAATTTATATGTCCGAATTTGTCCGGTAGCATTGCGACATAGAATGCGTTGGTATGTGCGATCAGCTGGACGCACTATAAATTGTCTGAACATTTTTTTCGATTTCGCACGTAATAACATATTTATGCGTATGGAATCGCATCAATATGTGAATCAGGTCTTCTTGGATCTTCGGTCCGGTATGTAGTGTATCGTTGAGGGATACTCCCGTTGTTGAACCAGCGAAGCCATCAAATGCCATCCTCAATTTGGTCGTTTGGTTGCTAATTTCCGTGACCCCATGATGGGGCAGATAGTATCTCTCGTTCACGTTTTGGTTGGTGTCGATCTCTGACATGTGTCCTAGATCAAGATATTCTTGTATGACTGCGTGGTACTCCCTTGTTAAAGTTGTATCGCACTCCAGTTTCTCTTCCAGTGGTGTGAAATATTTTAAATCTCCATATCTGGATTCGCCGACTCGTGATACTTGGTGGTTGAATGGGATTGCTACAACGTATCTGCCGTCCGCATGTCGTGTGGTATGTAATCGGTAATGTGTCTCGCAGGCTCTCTCCGATCCGGAGAGTCGTTGGATGCTGAGTACTTTCTCAATCTCCCAAAACTGTGTAATGTCGGGTGGTAACGTGGTGGTTGTATGATATAAGTTGGTGGTATAATATTGGTATGATATAAGTATGGAGCTTCATAGTGTCTACTTGTCAACGTAATTGAGTTCCAAAGGTCCATGCAACGCGATGGTGTTTCTCAGTCCGGCAATTCAAAGTTCTTCAATTAAAAGTATCTGTTGAAATCACACTTTATGATGTTGGAAGTAAATATTTCATATTAGTATATATATTTATTCTTATCATATCCTTTAATTATTGCCAATGGATTACCTTCACTAAATACACCATTACATCCAAAATTCTATCTAATTTTACATCACTTCATGGTGTTCTAAGGTAATAATCCATATTAGTATATATATTTATTCTCATCATATATTTTGTTTGGTGGTTAATAGAATACCCTCTTTAAATTCTCCATCACATCTAAAATTCTACCTAATTTTATAGCACTTCAAGATGCTCTAGGTAAATATTTCAAATTAGTATATATATATTTACACTTATTAAATATCTTGGTTAATTAAAAATAGAATATAGCCTCTAAATGCTCCATTACATCCAAAATCCTATCTAATTTTATTTCATTTCAAGATGTTTTAAAGAAATGACTCAAAGTAGTTCATATTTTCACACTTATCATATATTTCAGTCAATTGTAAATAGATAATCCCCCCTCTAATTGCTGCATTATATTTAAATTCTATATAATTTTGTTACAATTCATGATGCTTTAAATAAACACTTCTAATTTGTATATATAATTACACTCTCCATATATTAGAGTTAAATCTAAATAGAATAGTTCCTATAAACACTCCATTAGCAGTAATCTTCTATGCACTGCTTCATTCATATCTGCTTGTACACATCAAACGAATGTGAGTTTCACAGTTCCTTCCAATTGGATTACGGATCATTGTGTCTACGAGTCAAAGCCATAGAGTTTTCATGCTCCAGTTAATGCGATGGCGCATCACATTTCCACGTTACAAAGTAAGTAAGTTGCAATGTTCTATGCAACGTATTATATTTACCTGCTTCCGCACATCAAATGAGACTCAATTCTACAGACCCATGCAACGGAATGGTACTTCATAGAGTATACGAGTCAGACCGTTGGAGATCTAATGCTCCATGCAATGTGATGTCGCATCTCATTCCAAAGTTTCAAAGGAAGTAAGCTGCAATCATCTAAACACAGAATTATACTTATCTGTATCTACACTTCCAAAGAAGGTGAATTCTACTGTTACATGCAACGTGATGACGCTTGTAATGCTCCATGCAAGGCCATGGCGCATCCAATTTCAACGTTTCAAATTAAGTAAGCTGTAGTCTTCTATGGGTGACATTATGCTTATCTAATTCTACGTTTCTAAAGAATGTCAGCATAGTGCTTATCTACATCTACACTTCAAAATCGTTTTATTTCCTGCTCTTCACATCAGTCGCAATCGACCTACAAACGTTGGTCCCACTCCTCGCGCCTTCTTCTCTCCTCCCAGTACCCGAGAAAGAAGCAAATTTACAGATTTTCCACCAATAACGTCTCATTTAATTGCGACACCCTTGACCACTCCTCCACACGAATTCACATTAAAAGAGTCTGACTTCATGGCTGATTAGCTGAGTAGAAATTCAGATTCAGATACGTCAGATAACATGAAAAACACTAAATCTTTGTTAATGCATTTTAAGTTAAATATAATTGTTTGTTAAGGAACCGTGTCAATTCAAATTGTATCTACCTCCTTCCCTATTACTGTAACACGTATTAGAGCGCACGTTGTAACAACGACGAAAAGGTTCTTGACGAAGATTTACGCCCTTCATTGGCTTATCAACCGAAAATGAGCCTCGTCGTAACGCGTGCATTTTGGTCAATCGAGCCTGATTCAAAATCCGGCAGATCGCGAGTTATAAAAATGAACAGTTAAAATCAGTGATGTGAGTGCCCGAACTACAGTGTCATTCAATCAACACTCAGCGACCGAAGAATGAAGCCAGTGATCAAGTGAACGCTCCAGGACAAATTGAGATTCTCAGCAGCAACAAGTCGGACATCCTAGGAGATCCAGATATCCTGAAAGATCCCAACATACCTGATATCTTCACATCGAAAAGGTAGACTCGTTTATTGGTCAATTCCTTTCTTATCCATATTCCACGATGACAACCCGATCGTTCGAACAAGCTCAGTCCGATCCTCATGAAATTATTCTCAGTTCCCTGCAGCGTACACGCGGTATCATATTTGGTCAAATCGCTGCCTTCACGTGACTTTTTAACACATGCGAAGGATCCGAACAACCGGACATACGTTTACAACAAACCAACCTTTACGCGTTAACTGAAACATGGAAGCGATTCGATGACATCCAATTTGATCTCGAAGAATTAGATGAAACAGAAACGTCACGTCACTACAAAATTGAAAACGACTACTTCTCTATCATAACTCGCGCCAAATCTCTAATCGAGAGAAGACTTCCGAATGACACGAGGCGAAACACGTTCGAATCATCGGCCACTTTCTCAACCATCCCATATGCCATTAAATTACCAGAAAATATATATTATACCAATATCCAACATTCAATGGAACATACGAAAATTGGGCATCATTCTGTGTTGTATTCTCATCGATCATCGATCACAATGAAAACCTAACTCCAGTTCAAAAATTGCAATACCTGCGGCCGACATTAACCGGAATGGCCGCAGTGTGCATCGATTAGTTAGGACAACGGGCACAAATTACACCAACGCGATCCAGTTATTCAAAGGTCAATTCCAATGTATAAGACGGGCTGCCTCTAAACATTGTGATGCAATCTAGAATATCCCAAAACCGCCAAGAGACACTGCAGAAACACTAGGCAATATCGTCGACACCATCAACTAACTTCTTCGCGCACTGAAAAATTCCGCAGAAAATATCCCGCAATGGAACACTTCTGCTTTCCATCATACGAACAAAGATAAATGCTATTACGTTGTTCCAATGAGAACTCGCGGTAAAGGACAACAAGGTGCCGCCTTACATGGATTCTGTAGAGTTTCTGGAGAAACGGGCCAACTGGGTACTAGAGATGAACGCAAGAGCAAGCTCAACCGCAAGTCGAGTCGACGGAAGACTATCGGAACATTCACGCTTCATGAATCAACGTACTACGCAAAACCAGATGTTCTTGTCACAAGGACAATGTAATGACGATTAAACCGAAAGCGGGACATACAGGACAATCATAGGAACCCAAAAGTGTTCAGTATGCCACGGAGGATTCAGCATACGGGCAGGTGAAGAGTTTCACGGGCTCTAAGTCCAGGACTGCAAGGCAGCTGTCGAAAAGGCTTTACTATGCGTAAACTGCTTGCGCAAGGGACACAAATATATCCTGTGCCACAGGGGTTCCTGTCGCATACGTAACAAGCAATAACACACGATACTTTACCAACGCCAAGGAACCTGGAAACAGACTACTTTTAAACCGCCAACCATCACTCCACAAGAAGAACAAGAACCGGTAACGAACGAAGAATCTTCAATGTCCAAATGACTTCATGAGACGCCGTTGAGTTGAGACACCGAAGTAAGGGAAACATCAAAACGCGTTTGTCGTCGATTCAGTCACGAATTAATTATTCGTAACCATACAAATTCACCTTTTAATCTCTCGATGAATCTCAGCATTCCAAGAAAACGCTGCTCCGTACCCACCGGTGTTCTAAACACAATGTACACAATAGCAAGACACTCCACCACGACAACCTTTAAATCAAAGGTCAGAGATTATGAACTTAATCTGACCTTTCTTACAGTCGCAAATATCTCATCATTCATTCCCGATCAACTCATTGATCGCTCGGCTATTAAGATTCCGAGAAATCTACAACTAGCCGATCCAACTTTTTATCGTCCAGCGTCAGTCGACCTGCTCCTCGGCGCTTGAGTTGCCCTAACATTGCTACAGATTTAAATCTTCAAAAAACAAAGTTCGGATGTGTAACCTAACGGTGTGCCCTAGCCACCCGTCCCAAACGTAGCAACTTATAATATCATTCCACCACGTTACTACGTTAATAGTTACTACTATTCCCGTTCTTTTGAAGTATAGAAGTAGGCAAGCCTAATGCTAAGCATAGAAAACTACAGCTTACTTACTTCCATAGGTTGAAATGAGATGCGCTATAGCATGGTATGGAGCATTAGAACTTCATTGCGTTTGCACGCAAACACTGTAAAGCGCCATCCCGTTGTATGGAACTATAGAGTTTACGTTCTTTTAAAGTGTAGAAGCAGATAGGCATAATACTGTGCATAGAAGATTACAGCATACTTACTTCGGAATGTTGAAATGAGATGTGCCATCACATTGGATGGAGCAATAGAACTCCATTGCTTTGACACGCAGACACTATGAAGCGCCACTCCGTTGCATGGATCTGTAGAATACACGTTCTTTAGTATTGAATTATTGGTAGTAATAATAAATGTAAAGCTGTCCAGAATCGTTTATAGCTTTTAACTTTGTTCTTAAGTTTTGAAGGTCCGTCTGTACGTTTTGAAAGTTATACTAATGTGTGGACTCCGCATAGGAAATTTTACGACACTCCCTACAAAAAAATTGACGACGCAAAGTCTGCACATGTTTTTCTTTCAGGCCCCTAGGTATAAACAGTACGGAACATTACTCGAACCGAGAACTATTTCACAGTTTATATACTGGAGTCTATTTCCTAACACAAGATTCAGTTTTGTTTCACCATTTACATGTGAAATAATCCAGCACGCCCCCTAAAAAATGAATCGGCTGTGTTACAAAGAATTTAACATAACACGTCACAATTCCTGCTTATCATTCTTTAACACTTTTGGAACGTTTTTATTTTCGAATTTTACTTTCAATGTTAATATCAAAATGTCTATTCAAAACGTTAAAGGCTGTCCTTCTTCGCGTTACCTGGGGAACTACACATGGCTCAACATTTGTTGCAGGGATTAGAGAAAACCAGAAAAACCTAATAAAGCCATCTTATGATACTGTATCATATCTAATATTGTTATCTTAATTTTTTATTATTATTGTTATTATTATTATCATTATTGTTTTTTTTTTTATTACACTTAGTGTAATGTGCACTTATTCCAAACCCATTCCTTTCCTATATTTCAGAAATTTAACCCCTGGTAATGGCTTTGTCAGCATATCGACCATCTGGTTCTCTATACAGATAAACTCAAGCTGTATATTTTTCTTTACAGATCTTCAGCAATATTTATGCACCCATTATTATCTTCTTAGATAATAATTGGTTGCTCAATCCATATATTTATGCTAATTGTTAATGATTTCAACCAAAGTGCTTCTTTAACAGCTTCAAGCGGAGCCATGTACTCCGCTTCAGTAGACAAAGCCGCAATCGATGCTTGCCGCTTCGTATTCCAGCATATAGTGCATGGCTCACATAACTTACGATGGTACCCAGTTGTACTCTTTCTGTCATTTACATCACTAATTCCCCAATTAGGGTCAGTATAGCCAATCAAAAGATTATTATACTGAACTCTTACATAAGTTAATTTGATATCTTTTGAACCTTTTAGATACCTTAATACACGTTTCAATTATTGCCATAATTCTCTTGTGTTTTTGTTCGTGTATCGACTTAAAATATTTACCGTGGTACACAAGTCAGGCCGCGTATCCACCATTATATACATTAAACATCCGATTAAATTCCGACATGGTGCTTCAACTTCATCGTCCGAATTTAAAGCTACAAAATCTAATATACTCGGGAGAGGTGTACTTACAAGTTTACAATCCTGCATAGTAAATTCCTCTAATACTGTTCGTATGTAAGTACTTTGATCTAATGTTACTTTGTCATCATTTCTTTCTATTTTAATACCAAGAAAATATTTTACTTCCTTTAAATCGATCATGTGAAACTTATTCATTAAATAACTTTTAACGTTTTCCATTGCTTCACTATTGGCCGTTGCAATTACAAGATCATCTACATATAGAAGAACATACATATTTTTCGATATATTTGCTTTTTCTAGAATGTAGATGCAACTATCTACAGCTGAGATTTTAAAACCCTTTTCTTTCAGGCTTCTATCAAATACTTTGTACCAACATCTTGTTGCTTGTTTTAACCCATACAATGCTTTATTTAATTTACAAACCTGACGAATTTTGCTTTTAATTCCTTGAGGAACTATCATGTAAATTTCCTCTTTTAATTTACCATTCAGAATGCAGTCTTTACATCCAAATGGTGTATTAGCAAGTTATACTGATTTGCAAATGCAATTATAAATCTGAATCTTGTGATTCTTGCAACTAGTGCAAAAGTTTCATTATAATCTACTAAATATTCTTGGCTAGAACCACGAGCAACAAGACGGGCCTTGTATTTTACTGGATCACCAAGTTCATTATCCTTTATAGTTAATTCCCATTTACAATCTACTATATTTCGATTCTCAGGTCTCTGTACTAAAGTCTAAGTTTTATTTATCAAAAGAGAATTTATCTCTTCATTGATGGCCTATCAGATTTATGACTAACTTGCATATCCGATTTATCATTATCAGATTTATTAGACTTTCCTACTAATTCTAGCCACATATTTGATCTATCAGTTTCATTATGGGAATCTTCTGAATGGACCCCTTCATGTCTCCTTACAGGCCGAGACGTTAAGTAAGTCTTTTCGTTGACAATTGCATCTCTAACAGTAACGTATTTTTATTTTTCCGTATATCACACCTTATGTCAATTCGGATTATATCCAAACAATATACTCTTACAAGATTTTTCATCAAACTTGGTTTTTTGGGTCTTATCATGAATATAAGCTGTGGAACCGTAATTTCCTAAATACTTCACTTTAGGCTTTTTATTATGCCATATGTGAAATAGCGTTTTACTTTGTTTTAAAGCCTTTGTTGGGCTTATATTTATTAAATACGTCACAGCTAAAGCTGCTTGCCCCCAAAATACTTTATTTAAACTGGTACCACTTATCATTGTACGTGTCTTTTCTGTTATGGTTCTGACCATTCTCTCAAAAACACCATTCGCCACCATGCGCCAAGGGTAGACTCAACTCCTCGAACGTCGAAAAGAAATTGTCACATTTAACAATGTAAACCGACGTTCGGGAATACAAAAGAAACTTTAATTTGTTTTCATCTTCTTTTTCATTCTCATTGTACCCCGTCATAAAGGCAAACGAAGATGTTCCAGCCTTTCCAATATCCATTTTTTCTGTTACTTGGGCTGCCTGGGCTGCCATCCTTTTCTTTTCAATGTACTGGAGCGTTATTTTATTGTAAATACATTCCTTTATATTATGCCCCTTTCGTCCACAATGATGAAATTTTATGTTTATCGTTCCTCTCGACTTTTTAAATGATCTCATTTTTCCGTTTCTGTTGTTTTGTCTTCTTTGTATTTTTGAACTAAAATTGTCTCTATCTCAATGTATCTTTTGAATATGTAATACTTTCGCGCTTGTCGAGCAACCTGTTCGTAATTTTACTTCGTGGTCCAATAAACGACTTTTTACAAACGCTAATGTTAAGTTATCTTCGGACAACGTTTCTATTGCGGTAATTATTCCATCGTAGCACGTTGGAAGGGTTAGGAGTAAATGGGAAACTTATCCATTTCTTCTAATTTTGCTCTCGCTGCTAAGAGTTCCATGATCATGTCGTCGAATGTTGTAAAGTGTTTGATCGGGGGTTGGTCTCCCTATAGTTTTAAACTTAATAGTTTTTTTTCTAACAGCTAATTGCGTGGCTATACTCTTCCTTTCATATATGCCATCCAATTTCTGTAAAATTTCAGCATCAGACTTCGCATTATTTACGAAGCCCAAGAAGGAATCTGCCAAATATTCAACAATGACACTTTTCGCAATCCTCTCTGCTTTCTTCCAATCTTCAGTTATTTTTACTGGAATGGGGTCATCAATAACTTTCCAATTTGCTTGCACGAATTCTTAATTTTCACATGCTGTAGCGATCACCATCAAATTGTTTAATGTTCCCGTTGGTTTTTGCAACTTCTACATTTTTGATTTTTAAAAGACAGATTTATATTTGTAGCGGCTAGCAGTAAGGCACAATAGGAGGCCTTCCGCTACAAACAATTAGCACGGTTTATGGTATGCACAGTAATCAAAACATTTTTGTGGAACTGTTTTAGGCTTTTAATATTTTCCGAGTATGCGATAAATTAACTTTCTCCAACAGCCTCGATGGCACATGCGAAAGCCATAAACCGGGAATTTCCGAAGGACCCTCTACCTGTGACCAAGCTACCCTTGGACACTCAATCAGGCTCAACGGAAATCCCGCTGCATGACCAAATATGGTAGCGACAAAATCAACTCCCACCAAAAACACTACCACTCTTCTCGAAGAAGGCGGTGGCTTAAGAGTGGCAAAACAGGAATAATTAGTATCTAGAGAAAACGTTGAAGAACCAATGGAAAGGCGTGAAAAATATATCACGCCGAAGAGGTAGAGAGACGATAGGAAGAACAACAGTCTCTTGGAGAATCCCTCGACACACAACAAATAAAAGCTCTAAAAAGAATTTCTTAACTTTACACCCCGTCACGAATATTCTGAACACGCAGAAATAAATTCCTAGTCTTAGAAATCCTTCATATTCAATAATGATGTTTCTTTTATAGTTTAGTCACTTATTTATACTCCTAATATTACACTTATAATCACGCTTAATGTTTTCACTTATATTACACAAAAGTTATCACTAAAAAGAATATTTATTAAAATAATAATACTATTAAAATAAGTAAACTGGGCCCATAACCTATTAAAATTATGGGTAATAATATTAAACGAGAAGCTGCCCAGAGTTCTTTATAATCTTTAACATTATTCTTAAAGTATGAAGGCAGGTCCGTACGTTTTGAAAGCTCTACTAATTTTGAGGACTCTGCCTAGGAAATTCAGCCCCCCCTCCCCCCCGCAGAGAATTGACAACGCAAAGTCTGCACGTGTTTTTCTTTCAGGCCTCTACGTGTAAACATTCGGGAACGCTACTCGAACTGATACAACCATTCTACAGATTATATATTGGATTCTATTTCCTAACACAAGATTCAGTTTCGATCCACCGTTGGCATGGGATATAATCCGACGCAGACAACCATAGAATCACATACTTTTCAAGTGTAGAAGCAGATAAGCATAATGCGATGCATAGAGGACTACGGCTTACTTACTATGAACCGTTGAAAAGAGGTGGGCCATCGCTTTGCATGCAGCATTATAAATCTATAATTTTGAGACGCAGACACTGTGAAGCGCCATCCTGTTGCATTGATGTATAGGATTCACAAACTTATGTAGTACAGAAGCAAATAAGCATAATGGTATGCATGGATCACAGCTTACGTACTTTGAAACGTTGAAATGAGATGCAACAACGCGTTACATGAAGTATTAGAAATGTGTTGCTTGGACGCGTAGAGATCTGGAAACGATATTCTGTTGCAAGCAAGTGTCGGATTCACATCCTTCCAAAGTCTAGATGCAGATAAATATAACATATTGCAGAGAACTTTGCAAGTTATCATGAATCATTGAAATGAGTTGCGACATCGCGTTGAATGAAGCATTAGATCTTTATTTCAACGACACGCAGACATCCAGAAATGTTACCCCCTTGAAAGAAAATTTAGGATTCACATTTTTTTGAAGCGTAAAAGCAGATGAACGTTACGCGTTGCATAGAATGTTACATCTTACCGTGAATCACTGAAATGAGATGCTGCATCGCGTTGAATGAAGTGTTAGGACTCTATTACATCGACACGTAGACATCTAGAAACGCTATCTCCTTGCAAGGAAGGTTAGGATTCACATTTTTTGATGTGTAGAAGAAGATAATCAGAATGCATTGCATAATACATTACAGCTTACCTACTTTGAAACGTTGAAATGAAATGCGCTATCGCGGTCTATGATGCATGAGAACTGTAATGTTTTGGCACGCAGATACGATGAAATGCGATATATTATATATTATATAAGTCGAACATTTATTTGCAGCGCCCCAGTTCTCTTTCTTTCCATCGAGGCTTGCAAATCCCTCTTCGTTATTCTTGTAATTCGTACTTTGGAAGGTATGTAGTACGCATTGACAGTCCAATGCTGAAAATATCTCAAACACTTCTGTTTTACGCGACTTAGCGTATATGCAACCTCCTATCAACATTATGTCTATTTTTGATTTGTTTCGGTTCTTAAAGTATGTATAGTCTTCTTTCGGATTTGTCGCGATTAGATCGATTCTTAGAGCCATTTTGATGATCTTTTCCTCTCTATGGTTGTTCTTCTGATTACCCCAGATTACCGATTTTTCGTTCAGGTCACGTGCGATTATTATTCTGTTTGCTTTCTCTCCTTTTCTATGTTAACCTCAATTTAGTTTATATATTATTCGATTCCTTTCCGTTCCTGTTCGGCGAGAAGCAGCAGCTTATAATTCTGTTCCTTCGATAATTGCATGAACGATTCCGATCGAGGAGTTCTCGGTGCCATATATGCAAAATTTTCGATTAACGCCGGTTATCCATATCGCAGCGTCACCGGTCTAGTCTTGCAATCAGTATTCTTAAATTTTCTACATGATTTCTTGTGCGGTTCGGCATCTGTTCAGATCGATTTGTAGGACTTTCAATTCCATATTCGTTTCTCGTTCTTTTCTATCAAGGTTTTTCTGTAGACCGGACAATTAAAGCTCCGGTAACGTATCTGGTGTACGGATTCATTCTTCCTGCCTCGCTGCAGATGATGCATTTCGGTTTGTTTGCGATGCAATCGATCATCGCATGATTCTCGAATCCGCATCTTCTGCAGGTTTCTTTATTATCCTTGACTTCGTCACAATATCTGTCAATATGTCCCAATTTATGGCATTTGGAGCTTCTCTCTACCCTCCGTAGCACTTTACAGGGACGAGATGTCAATGCTATTCTGAGTCGTTTTACCTTCTCCAGCTCTGTGCTGTAATTCTGTCCAAATTCAACTAACGCGACTTGGTTGCCTCTCCACGTTCCTTTTAACAACTTGACGTTTATACCGCTATCTTTTCTTTCGATGTCATTCAATGTTCGTCTTATGTACTCTTTTATTTCTTCTGGGGTAATCCAACAGATATATGTCCCTTAGTTGGGGCATTATACTTGCACTCGTATGTTTTACTTCAAATTCTTTTTCCAGAGTTCATTTTATCTCCTCTATTTTGTTCTCTACACCTATTTTCTAGTAAATTCTAGAATTATATCTCCCACTCTCGATTTTCTTGCGTCATTTTTTCGTATTTCTGTCGTTTTTCCTGCTTTTCCTCATCTCGTTGCTTGTCCTCGAATGCTTTCTACTCCTTTAATTGCTTCATTTTTCTCTGTGTCGTTTGCCACTAGTTCCATCAAGTGTTCGATGTCAGTTTTTTTTTATATGCCTGATGTTTCCTACTAACGTTTTCTAATATGTCATTAGCTTGGGCATATCCTCCCTCATAATATCTATCATTACGTCTGATGAGTGGCTGCCTATTCTTTTATTTGGAAGTGTAGACGTTATTCTTATCGGTATCTTTTCAATTATCTTGCTCTCTCTTTTTGGTCCCGTTATTTCGCCTCCTAATGCTTCTCCTTTTGTGTCTGTGCTTCCTTCCGAGGCTTTCTTCTTCTCCTTTATATACGCATTTCGTATACTTTTCTATTTCCCTATCCTTCTGTGTCATCGACAGAGGGCTCCGAACCGCCTGCTCAACCTTTAATCTTCTGCCAGGACACGATGGGGCTGATTTTATTTTCTTCTTTTTAAGTTTCTCAGTTTTTTTATTCTCTCTCCCGATATCGTCTATTTCGTTGTACTTTGCCTTTACGGTATGGTATATAATCTGTTGTTTGATATTTCTAGGATTTCCTCTTAATAAATGCAATGTTTTCACAGTCTCTCCTTTTATTTCTCTTTAGTTACGTTGTTGTTATTTTATGCTCTCGACCCTCCACGTTTCCTCTCTGCACCAGCCCGGAACCGGCGTTATACGATTACATCAGTATGGCGCCGCGGTCTCGCTACCCCGAGATCGAATGTTCTCCCTTGCATCCATTGATTTATATATGTCATATATTGGAGAATATTTCCTCTTATCCTTTGGATTTTCCCAATTACATTTATTTAGGTGTCTATTAGATACGCGTCGAAATATCGGATTTCCATATGATTTTTTAGTAAAGTTTTATTCTTTTCCGATCGTTTGTTTTCATTTAGCCGAAGGCGCTCCTGTAATCGATGTGGGCCCGCTCCGATTGAACCCGCCGTCAGTACATTACATTATGTGAATAAGCGTTCAATCAGAGCGGATTTCTGTCACTCCGTAACTGCGGAAAGCTTACTGCATAGCCTCATCCCTGTAAAGTTGCGAAGGTTGCTTCCGTCCCGAGATGGAACTGTGGTTACGTTAGATTTAGTTAGGTTACGCTGGTTAGGTTAGGTTCGGTTATGTTTGGGAATGTTTGTTAGGTTGCTTGGTTATGTTGGGTTAGATTTAAGAAAGCGTAGGTTTGATTTGTTTATGTTTAAAAGAGGTAAAGTTAGATTGTGTTAAGTTGGGTTAGATTTAAGTGAAGGAAAGTTAAGTAAGATTAGGTGTAACTGGGATTAGCTTGGTTTAAATTAAGTTTAGAGGATGTTAGATTAAGTTAAGCTAAGTTAGACATGGATTACCGATAGCTGGCAATGCCATCCGTCGATGGTTCCTAAATTACCGACTATTGGCAATATCAGCCGTTATAATATCATGAGTTATCGACTGCATGCATCACCCTACTGCCGATATATCGTGAGTTACGGACCGCAGGCAACTCCAGTCGTTGATTACTCTTGAGTTAGTTACTATTGGTTATACCAGACGTGTGTGATAGCATACGTTATCGGTTGTTAGTAACTCCAGTCGTCGATAATTTATGAATTATTAACCACAATCAACACCATCCAGAATCACAAAATTATAGTGGAAAGCTGGAAATAATGGGTGATGCAATGTACACTTTTATTTTGCGAAGACAGTAAATCTGTTACTAGTCAGTCTTTAATCGATGAGGCAATATCAAAAAACTGAAACAATGTCTGATTTTACCCATTATGCGAGTAATCCAGATATGAATAATTAAATAAAGGTTTACAATTAATATATGAATGTATAATTTATATTTTAGTAAACGAATCAATTTATTTTACAGAATATAAATATTATTGATAAGATAAGATGATGCCAGATTCCTTCCTAGAGGAGAATTTGGAACACTAAGATCTGGATAATTATATATGATAATTGATAAGAACGAACAAATTGTACAGGTAAATCAGAGGAAAAGATCTTGCAAATATTATTTGCTATCCAGACTAAAAAACAGCGAGTATGTTAACAAAACTGTAAGCTCAAATACTATTTATTGTTCATTATGCTAAAAAAAATTCATTGGTCTTTGTACATTACAGCACATCATAGATCAGTCTGATTTATTGCCCAAGCAGCCACAATTCAAGAGTTAATTAATATTACTTTTGCAAAAATTTACAATATGTAAATTTCGTTAATTTTAAATGTGACGAAGCTAGTGCACGGTTCTTGGATCTTAAAAATGGCAAGAAGGTGCGGCAGGAGAGGAGAACCTAGTCAACCACCAGATACAACATTAACAATGGATGCTCAAAATTTTCTCGCAATGCTTTCCCATAAAAAGAATATACTTTGTACGTCCAAATTAATTAGAAATGCAAAACAATTTTACAAATAACATAATATTATATATCTTTCGGAGAGTTAAAACTTGCATCGATAAAGTCGTAATGGGAAAGTTGAAAATTAGCGGTGATTTATGAGAAGCAATGAAATTAGATAATTTAATGATCAATTTAAAGTCGAAACTTACTTCGAAAAATTAAATAGAGTCATCTTAAAAAGAACCGACATATTAACTAATTAAGGTAAAATCATTCCTACTTGTAAAAATTTGGTTACTTTTTGTAAAAGTTTAATATGATAATATAAAATATATAAAATATTAAAAAAACTAAAGTAAAATATATTATTATATATTTTTGTAATATATTTTGTAATGCTAAATGATAAAAATTAAATAAATTGCGTTTGTCAATATTTATTTATGTAGATTGAACTTTACTCATGCATTAATAATAAAATGAACATAGTTGTCCATATTTAATATTTTGTTTGGAAACAATGGGCAAAGATATAAAGTACTTTGTTATTATAGTTCTAGCTGCTTCACAAGTTCCGAAAAAGATAAATTAGACTAACGCCAGCAAAAGTCCAAAGTTTTATAATTATTATATAGTTTAAGGATTATCAAGCTTTATGCTTGGATGAATGTCTATATATAAGTATAACAGCCAAAATGAAATGAGATCGCACAGTGATATTTACACACCTGCGTGCTGCAATTTTGACGTATTTAAATTTCTGATAAAAGCATATAAATGTTTATAATCTAATTATCAATTACAAATGGAATTCTACAATTCACCCATGTAATACCTTTCTTATTGTACGCATCCTCCAATACATACACAGTATCTTTAATTTTGATGGATTTCGTACGTGCGTGTGCGTGTGTGTATGCTCGTGCGCGCGTGTGTTTATTGTAGCAGTTGCAGAAATAGCACATAATAGGTTTCATAGTTTCGATTCTAGTAAATCGAGTAAAATGGCACAAGATTTTCTGTAGAATATCAAGGGGATGTGAAGCTGCTATTGAACTGTATACAGCATTTTTCACTGGAAGAATATTTCTTCCAATGTGTCGACTCCAGATTTATTTGAATTGTTCTCGTTTAGAAAATTAAAACTGAATGACATATCCCTTAACACAGCACGCCGGTAACTGCGATACACAACAGATCCAAGGTTCCTTTATCTGAGATAAAGGTCCGCTTTCTTTCTTTCCAAACTTCTTTACAGTGCGTAACATTCTTAAGACTCTTTGTAAGTTACAAAGAACAGAAACGCTACATGAATTTTAAAATTGCAATAGTTCAACTTATATAATCTCGAACATTTTAAATCCGTTTAAGTTGCTTTGCTTGTTGTATATGTTTATCACCTGGCGCTGAACCAGCTACTACTGACATCATCCTCGCGATGATGACTGACAGCATCATCGTAACACGCGTGTCATCGCACAATTCATGAATCTTCTAAGTAATGACGTTGGGTCACATTTGGTTATGGTGAACCTGTGCTTTCATACAAATTAAAATTAGATGACAGTAGATGTTCAACATAGGAATATTGATAGATGTTTAGATAGTTGTCTTCCTATATTTTTAGTTATTGAGATAGTTATATATATTTTTTTCAACCCGTCATAAACTAAAAATATTATTTATAAAATAAAATATTACTTATAAAATAAAAATGCATGTTGTTGCGTCCCTAACTTCACCTTGTGCAATTTCTTAAATAACATGTTGTCATCGTATTTAATACAACCCTCAATTGCATGAATTTGTAACGATGAATTGAAAAATAAAAAAAAATGTATATATATAGTATATATATATAGTATATATATATATAGTAAATGTATATATTTTTATGATAAAGTAATTAACAACTTTATCGAAAAAATCACCGTACGAGCTAGATTATAGAAAATAATAAAATTGAGTTCTTACATCTTTGTTTCGTGCCGGTGTATCTATTTTGGAATCAAAATAAATAAACTGCTTAGGTTAGTAATTTTTCATATTCGCTTATAATTTTTATGGAAACAGCTTCCCCATTAGTAAATGACAGCCTACAGCACTACCACGCGTAGCCATGGTGAGCTAATAGTGCCATTGCCACGGCCATCTAGCCCGTGTGCTATATCGCTGTGCATTAATAGTACCGAGATACGAGTGTTGCTCCAGTACTAAGAGTATGCCGTTACGAGAGCTGAGTAGGAGCACTGTCTTTGCACAGTTCTGCTACGGAATTCGTTCCATCCCTTGTTATTGGCGTGCCAATCGCTGGTTGTTTGGGATATTGTTGTGCATGAGGCAGACCTGTTCCTTATCATCGTCAAGGAGATGGATTTTCACTCCCTTCTTCTTGAATTTTGTTAATTATTGTTTGGAATTTTTGCCGTTGCTGTATCTCTATGTCCGCATTATGGATTCAACTTATGTATGGTCTTTTTGGATTTCATCTTTTGTTACATGTAACATTATATATGTAATGCACTTTTGTTATGTAATGCTCAAAGTTGTTATCCTCAGATTCTTTTACTCTTTGGTAAAGCAACTTATTCGATTAACATATATTCATTAGGCATAGATGTAAATAGTTAGAAAAATGCTATTAAAACAGTATTAAATATGTTGTTGCAGTTATATATTTAAGTGCTAAAGATGTGGATGGAATTAGTGTCCGATATTTTACGTGATCCAATTGACGTATCAAGTAAGGCTATGAAATATGAAAACCTTTTACTATTCCTCGATCCCTTTTCATGTTAAATGAATGATTAGTTCTGCGAGACGAGAAGGCTGAATTAGTGAGATCCCTACGAACATAAGTAATTTGTAAGTAATACATTTTTGCTCTTCGAAATATTTGCCTTTACATAGAATAGAACGTATAAATATAAATTCCTATTTTATATCCCTTTCAGTCCAATTCTATTATAGCTTTGGAGTAAAAGTAATATTGATTATACCTGATTTTTATAATAGTTCTTTATTTAGCAGATTTTATAGACGTAGAAGCATCATTTGAAGGATGTATCGATCCACTTTGCAGTTCTATCAGTTTCTTTCTCTGCTCGCTACTTTCTAATCTCAGTTTCATATACCTATCTTTTATCACCATCATATATGTTGCGTTAGATTATAATACCTTTTTTGTCCTTAAATTTTGCGGATATTTCAATTAAATTTGCATTGATTAAGAAAACGGAAATTAAAAAAGAGTAATACGTACCATTTCGTGGAAACTTTGTATCGTAATTTACATCTGACTGTTTTGAAAGGCACGCACTTTACTTAACGTTTGCAATGATTCGTTTAGCGGAGTGAAGAAATATTCTACTTTCGAAATTGTCGGCACTTGTAATTCTAACACTGTTTTTTGGCTAAATTCCAGAAAAACAAATATATTATAAGTAATGTAATAAACATCGAAATATTAAATTTAACTTTGTTCATCGTTGCCTTGTTGGACATATCCATAACAATATACAGTACAATGGGCCCATCCGTTGATGAATATAGTTTTTTTGTAAGTGGAGGTATGATGGACATTTGAAGGTTACCTTCATTTTTTAAAATGAATTAATACGTTCATTCTTCCATAATACGATAGAGCATTTTAAAATGAGTTCAACGACTTGTAACATGAAGCCACTGAAGTTTACAAAAAGTAAAGAAAGGCGATAATATTTATGGCTTTGATAGTAAATGAAACATACGTATTGTAAACAGTGGTGGAAGGAAGTGAATAAACAGATGGAAGGGCATTTTAATAGTTTACAGGATAAGTTAAACATGATAATATTAGTATTGAAAAATCGGTTTGATTACGTTTGGTTAGACTGTTCGTTTGTCGTCCATTTTATAAGTACTGAGCTGCGGATTCCTGAGGATAGTTCACAAAATTGTTGAACTATGGAAGATTATCATTGTGAATTTGAATCCAAAAGTAATTAAATTCGATTAGATTGTAAACAAATCTTAATGTTTCATTTTAAATAGAAAGATTAAATACTCTTTACAAAACTATAAGAATGGATACATACCTCCCTGTTATTATTATTTCATAAAGAATTCTAATTGCAATTATATAGTTCACTATGATAAAAAAATATTTATAGGAATGAAATAAGAATTTCTCAGGAAACTTTAAATATAAAATTAGAGAACCAAGCAAAACATTTTCAATAATTACGAATATGAAAAATTGTTGAATATTCCAACAGAAAGATGTTCTAAACAGCAGATAGAAAAATCAAACATTCAATTTCAATTCCAGAATGCATCGATGACGTCCGCCGAACCTCATGGTACCGTCTACACCCGCCGGTAGAGCCGCATACACTGCCTGCTGCAATTGCAGAGACCAGCACACCGACACACGGTAACACAATACGATTCTAGTACTTAGTCATTCTTAGCATAGGGCAGTAAAGTGTAAGCTTAGGTTTTACTTAGAATATATTTTATCTTTACCAGTATTTACAAATTCTCATTATTCTCAAAGCATTCCTGGCCTTACATGAAATTAAATTCATTACGGTACGAAGTCTTCCACAAGTTCACGCGTCTTCCAAAATCATTCAAGGATTTCTGACCCTTAGTTACGCTTGGTTGCCGACCAGTTAGAGCAGCCCTACGCTTAGCTGCATCGAGCTACAGTTCGACTAAGGAGAAGATATCCATCGTTTTCCACATCTCTGGACCAGAAAACTGGAGCGGCTCTCCGCTTAGTGGATCCGTATCTGGCGTTTTGGAATCCGGTTTGTATGTGCCGTTCCGCTACGAATAAACGAATTCGACGCGCGGGAAGGAAGAACTTCCTGCGTTCTCTAGTGCGCGAATACTTGGGTACAAGCAGCTACTCCTTCGTCCAGTACTACACCGTCTCATCTCCTGTTGTCCGCCGACCGGACAGCTATTCCGCATCGCCGCCTCCGTCGTCAATCCGCACCAGAGATCAGCCTGCCTGGGTGGGTACTCGTTCCATTGTCGATTCCGCCTCACAGCCCGTACGCAGGGACCATACCAGAGGACGGTCTTCGCAGACGACGATATCTGGAACGAGGTTATTAATTAGCGGCTTCTAAGACTTCGAAAGGTAAGTCCCCATTTTTATATACTCGCGTCCGTGACTTTCGCGCAGTGTTCCGCGTTCCATAAAGAACCCGGTCTTCGACGCAATTGTGCGAGCCGAACCGTTCGAGGCTGCGTATTGCTCCGGCAAACGGCTAATTTTCCACGACCCGAGACGTAACACATCTATAAGAGGTAAAATATTTTGAAAACTTTACTTATAGTCTTTAATGCAAGCAGCTGCACAATATTTCAATTTTTAAGAAAATGAATGAAAGTCAACCATTTTCAAATCTTTTTGCCGTTTGAGCAATGTTACTATCAAATAACTGCATAAATTTCAGGCTTATGAACATATTGATTAAATCTTATGCAGACACATTTATAACCTAGTTACTAAATAATAATCAACACTAAGTAATCATTTAAGAACTTAAACGATTACACCTAGCATACATATAAAAATATTGCAAACGCGAAAAGTAAGTAGTTTATCAAAAATTCTTCTAAAAGAACGGACGAAGCCAATAGAAATCTTTGTTGAAGTAAGTTGATGGCCCTTATCTGCCCTCGTTTCATACCAAGTAAGTTCTAAAGTTCTATGAAATTTGATGGAGCTCCTCCCTATCAACGTTTCAAAGAAAGTTCTCAAATTCTCAGTTCAACGTCTAAAACTATGTGTGTTCTATATATCTATGTAAAGTGATGATTCCTATCAGTATATACGATTCAGAGTACATAAGATGCAAAGTTCTATGCAACATGATGGCCCTTCTCATTTCTACGTTTCATAGTAAGCACTTTCTAAATATCCATGCAACGCGATGCAGCTTCACAGTCCTACGTTTCAAAGTAATTCCTAAAGTTCCACGAAAAGGGATATCGCATCAGAGTGTCTACGTGTCAATGTGAGTAGCTTCGAAGTTTCCTTACAACAAGGTGGAGCATCTCAGTACTATAATTCGTCGTAAGCAATAAAAAATATTCTGTGCAACAATATGGTGCTTCTCAGTTTCACGTTTCAAAGCAAGTATGTTGTGATGTTTTGTGCACAGAAATGTGACTATCTGTTTCTATACTTCAAAAGAAAGTGAAACCTACAGTTCCACGCAACGGCGTGGCGTCTGGAATTGTGTCTGGATCTCATATCAGCCTTTCAATGTAAGTAAGCTGGAATGTCTGTAGTGGCTGGCAGTGCAAAAATTAGTTCCATTTGCTTCAAAATTTAAAGACAGAGAAATTAACTTAAATTCATTGTGAAAGATGAAATGACCATCCATGACGTTTACTGACGTATTTTCGCTCTGGCTAAGTTCATACATTCGTTATGATCGTGTTGATAACGAACAGGGTCACAGCCGGCAGTACAAAGTTCAATTAAATAATGTCTCAGTTAGAACCAAAGTACGCCATCGAAGTTCAAGATATTTTTAATAATCCGCCGGAGGCTCAGAAGTATGAAACGCTGAAGGCAGAACTAGTGCTTAGACTGTCCTTCTTGCAAGCACATGAGGTACGCCGTCTACTAGAACAGCAGGAAATAGGAGATAAAACGTCGTTGCAGTTCTTATGTCATATGAGGGACCTGGCAGGAGTTACGGTGTCCGATGAATTCCTAAGGCCGTTATGGTCCGGTCGCCGGTCGGCTATGGCCAGGGCTCTTGTCACGGCCCAAACGGACTTCCCGCTAAACAAATTAGCCAAAATAGCGGACCAAATCCACAATGGGACCGCACAGCAAGTTGCTAGCATAACGCCGAGCAGTACCACCGAGCTCTTATTAAAACGATTGGAAAGATTGGAGCTCAAAATATCGGAGCATCGGAAATTTCGCTCTCAAATTTGCGTTCAGACACGAGATTCTGAAGCCGCCGCTCGAGTTCGAGGATTGCTGCTCGCAATAGTTCACCAGCCAAGTACAAGTATTGTTGATACCACTAGAAATTTGGAACCTCATCCACGCGGTGCCGTTCGCTGTCCAGTTTCCATTCGGGAAACGAGGAGGGATGCCAATGAACGCGGCAACCAGTAAAGGTCCAGCGACTAGCCGCCTATTCGTCACCGATCGCGCAACGAAGGAAGAAGTTTTGATTGATACCGGTTCGGACTTTTGCGTGTATCCTCGCACGCGTATCAAAGGCCGAATTCAGATGGCAAAGTACCAGCTATGTGCGGCTAACATTGTAAGAAACATCTACGGCGACAGGACGATCAACCTGAACATGGGACTCCGATGAGCATTTCCATGGCGTATCATCATCGCGGACATCTCCTGGTCTATCATCGGATTTCCTGAGCCAGTACGGGTTACTGATGGATCTTGACCACAAATGACTGCTTGTTCAGACAACGTCACTTTCTGCCAGGGGACGAATCACCGACGACGCCACACCACCGAGACAGACGATCAGCGGCAACTGCGCATACGATCAGCTGCTCGCCGAATTCCCAAGCATCACACGTCCTGCAGCGGCCACGAGTAAGTGCAAACACGATGTAGCACATCATATTCACACTACAGCTGGGCCGCCGACTTATGCAAAACGGCGACGCCTTTCTCCCGAAATGTACAAACTCGCGCAGGCGGAATTCGAGGATTTGATGAGCCGAGGCCTCAGAGCGCTAAACGCAAGGACGATACCCGATCGACACCCGATACCACATATAGAGGACTTTTGATGTATGTTGTTCGAGAAGACGATCTTTTTGACCATAGATTTGGTACGTGCGTACCGCAAACTTTTGGTGCACCCGAACGACATCCCGAAAATCGTGATTACAATGCCGTTCGGATTATTCGAATATGTATCGATGCCATTCAGACTGCGAAATGCCGCGCAAACGTTCCAGTTATTCAATGATACCGTCCTACTAGAGGTCTAGACTTCTGTTATGCGTACCTAGACGATATACTATTCGAATCTAGGGACTAGACCGAACATAAGAAACATCTCTGAAAACTCTTCGGACGACTAGAAAAGTACAGGATCGTAGTCAATACATCGAAATGTGTTTTCCCCGTACCAGAAGTACATTTTTGGGGTACACGGTAGATGAACGCGACACAAAGCCATTACTTGATAAAGTATGCACAATATTTCAATTTCACAAGCCAAAAACGATCGAACAGCTACGTAGATTTCTCGGTATGATCAATTTCTATTGTCAGTTCATACCTACCGCCGCGAATATGCAAGCGCCAATTAACGTGCTTCTAAAAGGGAAGCCAAAGGAATACGCGGCACTTCATTGGTCACCCGAAGCCAAAGAAGCTTTCTAGAGACTAAAAAACAGCAGCCGACTTTGATTCTTGCTCCTCTTCATTTCCATCAACCATGCTATTGCAAGATCCATTAAAAATTTTTTTAATCTAATTGGATTTTCGGAATTTTTTGTGTAAATGTGGTAGGCGTTGGATAATGCACAGTTTATAAAAAATAATACCGTTTTTTTGGTCCATTTTTTTGTTTTGTGTAGTATGGAATAGTATGATAGGTACTGATCAGCGCGATCAACACCTTTCATTAATTTATTATAATCGCGTACGCAGATTGGTTTCATGCTCTTCTTATTTGTTCTTTTAATCACACATTCGACCATGTTTGCAGAATGTATTGTTGAAATCATGGTTATCAGTTTTTTGGTTGTATTCCATTTTTGTAGCAAAATCTTCCCTTTTCTACGGAATTCCATAGATTTATCTTTCAATGTAGCAGATTTTAGACAAATTGGCAATCCTCTGTTTGCTCTAATAGTGCCACAGACGTTTGTCTTGTGTTTCAATAATTCCTCTACAACTTTTACACTATTGTAGTAATTATCCATGTACACATCATGCCATGAATTTAAATATAGCGATAGCACGGAAAATATTGTCGCAATTAGTGATTTTCCTTGCGCACAATATATGTCTAAATTACATATATATCTGGATGTCTCCTCACATACCATACGGACTAAAATTCCGTATTTAATAATTTTTGCAGGGTTGTATGTCCGAAAAGATAGCTTTCCCCTCCATGGAATGATTTTATCATCCAGCGATAATTCCTTTTCGGGTTTATAAATTTGTTGAAATTTTTCTACCAGGTTTATGTAGACTGGTCTTATTTTATCAAGCCTATCGTGGCAATGTTCATTATTGCTAAAGTGCCAGTACTTCCATAACTGGCGAAATCTGTTTCGTGCCATTGTATTTCCGAAAATAGGTGTATATAATCCTTTGTGGGTAGACCAATAATCGTCTATTTCTGGCTTTTTTACTATTCCCATAATGATAACAAGGTCCAAAAAATTTTTCATTTCTGCAACGTTTGTGTCAATCCACGCTTTATTTTTTGTTGAAGCATTTCTGTTGTTATTATTATACGACTGATAATAATATAAATTTGTTTCTGTGACAAATAAGTTAAATAAATCGTCACCAATGAACATTTCCACAGTTGACAATATGTCACGTGTGCATGGTACTTGTAAACCGGAGCGTTCCAAACAGGCATGAAAGTCAGGTTCATAATCTACTTCTGACCAATCATCTGTCGCGGAAATCTCTTCGTCACTAATCTCTTCAGAATCACTAATTATCGGTCTTCCGTTATTTTTGAATCGTCTTACAACGATATCGCTGCCACTGTCCAAATCACTATCACTATTACTATCAGAACTATTCTCCACGTCTGATAACAGATCAGCATATATTTCCTCACTGTATGACATTTCAAAGAATATTTTATAATTTTTAATAAATTTAATGTAGGCTTCCGATACTCGAAGGCAGCGAAAGACAGTGTCAAACTGATCGAACAAGCACCCGCTTCGATGTGACCGGCAAAGTAATTAAAGAATTTGTAGCGGCTAGCAGCAGTAACAATAAAGCAATATTCGCTGTAGAAATAACTAGCACGGTTTATGGTGTCCAGGATAAGTAAGCTACCTTTGAGGAGACGTTTTAGCTTTTAATATTTTTAAGAAGTAATAGAAAAATAAACTTTAATCAACGTTCTCGATAGCACGTCCATAACGCCATAATCCGAGGATTACCGGTGACCTGGATCCAGGGGCCCAAATGGCCATGTTCGTTAGGCCCCAGGTAAGCGAAATTCGGGAAATCCCGCTATATTACTGAAAATAAATAACAATTACGCCCGCCAACGCTTGTGTCGCCCTTCCTAAACGACAGAAAGGGCGGCACCCACAAACAAGTAAGGTGATTGGCTTTCCAGAATATGTACGGTGGCCAATCACCGAAACGGGTGCAAAAAAATGTTTATAAGCAAATGCGAAAATTGATAGAGACAGATTTTACAAGTTTCAAGGCAGAGATTCAGAATTGGCGGTTAGAGTCAGCGATACCAAATAAATCTATTGAAGGAACTAGTGACTCAGTTAGTACGCGACACTCTTTCCCCCCAAAAATTCAATAAAACACAATCTGGTAAATTGGGAGGGGAAAACAATTGAAACACACATGACATGAAAATTAAGCATAACCACTGGAGAAAGAAAAGTCACGCGTACGTGACAGCGACCGGTAACGGTTGGCTAAGAAAAGTCACGTATATGTGACAGCGGCCGGCAAAGTGTCAAGAATATAAGATACGTACGTGTTGGATATGAGAGTGTTTTGATACCGTTTCGACTACGCACACATGTAAGGCTCCATTTCGTGAGGAGTCACGGAAAACGCATAAAGAAACAAAAGAAACTAATGATTCGGCTGTCAAAGAGAGTGCAGTTAATCTTGAAGGCTTGACGAGTGAAGACGCCTACAAAATGAAACGTACGCGTGAAACTTGCAGTTTTTCTGAAAGCACAACCGAATAGAAAAGTCAAATTCCGAAACGCTCCACATATTTCATACGACGCATTATGTATGCCTGTATCGACACATCAAAAGAATGTGAATTCTACAGTTCCTTTCAGCGGGATGGGGCTTCCTAGTACCTACGTAACAAAGCAAGAGCATTGCAATGCTCCATGCAATGCAATAACGCATCTCATTTCAACGTATCAAAGTAAGTATGTTGTAATCTTATAGACAACGCATGTGGAAGCTTATACGCTTCCACAGATCAGAGGAATGGAATTCTACAGTTCCTTGCAACACAGTGGCGCATCATGGAGTCCACGTGGCTAAGCAATGGAGTCTTAGTGCTCCATGTAATGCGATGGTTGGTGGAACAACCTGTTATGTTTTATGCATCGCGTTATGCATAACAGCTTTAGTACTCTGACACCTAGAAATCATGAAGCGCAATCCAGTTGCTAGAAACAGTGGAATCCACATTCTTTTGAGGTATAGAGTGCTGATAAGCATAGTGCATAAAGCATTATGACTGAGGGCAATGTACCGGAAGTAAGGAATAACGCTCGACCTTTTTGCTCTCAATTTAATAAAACAGTCAACAACAGTGGAATACAAGTTCTTAATATTGGGGGCGGTGCTATGGCCACGATTCCTTTCACGTCGCTACGCGACTCTAATAAAACTCTAATCGACCTCACGATTCTTAACGAATATGGAGGTTGTCCTAAACGAACTGTTCTAGACGAACCGGGTGTTCTGGATGAACTGTTCTAACCGAACTATTCTAACCGAATCGTTCTAACCGAACTGTCTGCTTGAATTGTTCTGACCGAACTGTCTGCTAGAGTTGTTCTGACCGAACTGTCGCGAGGACGAAAATGTCGTCCCTTAAAAATATGTACAGAAAAAGATAGGAAAACCAAGAACGAAAAGGGTGGATGCACGGACGGGGAGAGTGAACGCTTCCACGAAACGCAACGGACGGAAATTGGTCATAAATAAACCAAGTTTAAGGATCTGCCGTACGCGACTGGGCAATGCTCAGTTGCGACGAAATCTCAAAGGAAACAATTGCTTGGCCCGGATGATAGATACGAACCAGACGGGTATCGGGTTTAGGAAGCGCACGGGCCTGGTCGCCAAGTGCTAACCCGCGGTGATCAGACCTGCGCTGTGTCGTGGGAACGCATTGTTATCTCGCTAGAAAATTTACGACTAGAAAATATCCGGAATCGTAGCCGCCACATGACTAACGTACTTTGAAACGTTGAAATGAGATGTGTCATCGCAATTCATAGAACATTCAAAACTCTATTGCTCTGAAAAGTACATACTATGAAGAGCTATCGCATTGCAAGGAACTGTATAATTAACATTCTATTGAGTTGTAGAAGCAGATAAGCATAACACTATGCATAGAATTTTGTTGCAAATTACAACTTACTTATATTGAATCGTTGGAATGAGATTTGGCATTGCATTGCATGGAGCACTAAAACTCTTTTGTTTTGATACGCAGCCACTATGAAGCCCCATCCCGATGAGTACAACTGTAGAATTCACATTCTTCTGAAGTGTGGAAGCAGATAAGCATAATGTTGTGCATAGAAGATTACAGCTTACTTACTTTGATACATTGAAATGGGATACGCTATCGCATTGCATGGAGCATTAAGCCTCCATTGCTTTGACAGGAAGATACTGTGAAGCGCCATTTCTTCGTATGGAAGTCTAGAATTCCCATTTCTTAGAAGTGTCAAAACAGACAAGCATAATGCTATAAATGGAAAGTTCATCTTCAGCTTTCTTCAGCCTTCTTACGCTGAAACGTTGAAGTGAGATGTACAATCGCATTGTATGGTGCAATAGAACTATATTGATCTGGCAAGTAGACACTACGAAACGCAATCCTGTTGCAAGAACCTGTGGAATTCACATTCTTTTGAAGTATATAAGCAGATGAGCTTAATGAATGTCATGGAACAATACAACGTACTTACTTTAAAGTTTTAAAATGAGATGCGACATCGCATTGAATGGACCATTGCAAGACAATCACTTTGACAAGGAGTAACTTAGAAGAGTGGTGCAGCTACATGGAGCTATAGAGATTGTATACCTTGTAATGTAGCACCAGATAAGCATAACTGCGTTGTATAAAATCTTACAACTGATTTGCTTAGAAACGTAGAACTAAAGAGCGCCATCCCGTTGCATCGACCTTTGGAAGTCATTTACTTTGTCAAATTTACAGTTAGAAGAGCTAACTATTACATGGACCTGACGAAATTGCATGCAAATGTAATGTAGAACTAAGTAAGCATTGTTGTTGTTTGCATAGAACCTATATATTTAATTTTTACAGATGCATGTGACTGTATAGCGCTTCGAAGTGCCAACTTGTCAAACAAGTTGACTTCCAAAGGTCCATGCAAGACGATGGCGCTT
The DNA here is from genome assembly GCF_050948175.1 of Xylocopa sonorina. Lineage (NCBI taxonomy): Eukaryota > Metazoa > Arthropoda > Insecta > Hymenoptera > Apidae > Xylocopa > Xylocopa sonorina. Next base: position 642,484 of record NW_027490114.1, on the reverse strand, counting down.
CGCAGTTCTACGTTTCAAAGTATGTAAGTTGTAAGATTCTGTACAACGTAATCATGCTTACCTAGATCTACGTTACCAATGCTGCTCTTTCGAATCGCATGGTGCCATAGAACTCTATTGCTCTGAAACGTAGGTACTATAAAGCGCCGGTGTAAGGTCCTGTGGAATTCACATTCCTTTGAACTCTAGAAGCAGGTGAGCATAATGCGTTGCTTAGAACATTATAACTTACTTATGTTGAAACTATGAAACGGGATGCGCCATCACATTTCAAGGAGCATTAGAACTTTAATGCTTTGAAACGTAGACACAACGAAGCGCAATCCTGTTGAAGGGAACTGTTAAACTCATATTCCATTGATGTGTAGGAGCAGATAAACATAATGCAATGCATTGAAAATTACAGTTAATGGCGTATTTATAGAGGCTATTCTATTTAGAAGTAACTATAATATATGAAGAGTGTTAGTATATATACTAATTAGGAATCTTTATTTAAAATATCATGAAATGATTGAAATTTAGATAGTATTTTAGATGCAATGAAGTATTTAGAGGGAATATTTCATTTTCAGTTATTTAGAATACATGAGTAGTGTAAATATACATACTAATTTGAAATATTTGTTTAAAACTTCATGAAATGATATAAAATTAGTTAGGATTTTGGATGTAATGGTGTATTTAGAGGGATATTGTAAGTGTAAATATATGTAGTACTTTGCAATATCTATTTCAAATATTATGAAATGATATATAATTATACAGCATTTTAGATGTAATGGAGTATTTAGTGGGGACATTCTATTTACAATTTACTAAAATATATGATAAGTGAACATATGTGCACTCAAATGAAATATTAATTTAAAAACCCTGAAGTCATTCAAAATTAGATACGATTTTAGATGTAATGTAGTATTTTTGGAGGGGATATTCTATTTACTATGATCTAAAATATATGACAAATGTAAATGTATAGACTAATTTTGAATACTTAGTTGAAACATCATGACAGGGTGTAAAATTAGATTGAAGTTTAGGTGTCATAGAGCATTTAGAGGGAATACTCCATTTACATTTAACTAAAATATATGATGGTAGTAAGTATATACACGAATTTGGAATATTTAATTAAAACTTCATGAAATAATGTAAAACTGTGTAGGATTTTAGATGTAAAGGAGTAATTAGGGGGATTTTCTATGTAGAATTAACTAAATTATGTGATAAGTGTAAATATATACACTAGTTTGAAATATTTATTTAAGACACCATGAAATGATATAAAATTAGGTTGGATTTTAGATGTAATGGGGTATATAGAGAGGACATTCTATTTACAATTAGCTAAAGTATATGATATGTTTGTATATATAGATAGAATTTTGGATGTAATGGAGTATTTAGTGAAGGTAATGTATTGTCAATAAGAATTGAGTAATAAGGATAAGAACAAACACATACATTTATTTGAACTATTTACTTTGTACATTATGAAGTGTGATTTCAACAGATACTTTCAACTGTAGAATTTTGTATTGTAGGACTAAAAAACACCATCGCGTTGCATGGACCTTTGGAACTCAATTACGTTGACAAGTAGACATTATGAAGATCTATACAGTAATATGGAGCTGCAGAAATAACATACATAGTAATGTATGTAGAAACAAGTAATCATAATTGCGATGCATAGTACCTTATAGATTACTTACCTTTCAACGTAAAACAGGGAAGCGCCATCGCGTTGCATGGACGTTTGAAAGTCAACTACTTTCAGAAGTTCATAGTCAGGAGAGCTACATAGTTGCTTGGATCTGTAGAAATTACCTACATTGAAATGTAGAAATGTTAGTAAGCATAATTGCATGGTATAGAAACTTACAATGTTCTTGCTTCGAAACGATGAACTGAAAAGCGCCATCGCGTTGCATGGACATTCGGAAGTCAATTACTATGGCAACTTAGCACTTAGAAGCCCTGTACATTTACATGAATCTGTAGAAATCACATACTTTGTAATGTAGAACCAGATAAGCATAACTGCGCTGTATAGAACCTTATAACTTACTTACTTTGAAACGTAGAACTGTGAAGCGCGATCACCTTACATGGAAATTTGAATGTCAATTACTTTGGCATGTTGACATTTAGGGAGGAGAAGAATATAGAGTTAAATGTATATGTAGAAATGACATGCAATTGCTATGTAGAACCAAGTAGGCATAGATGTTTGTACAAAAGCTTACAATTTAATTACCTTGAAGCATAGAACAGAGGAACGCCATCGCGTTACATGAACAATTGGAAAACAATCACTTTGACAAAATGCATCTAGAAGCGCGGTACGGTTATATAGATCTGTAGAAATTACTTACCTTGTAACGAAGAACCAGGTGGGCACAACTGCGTTGTATAGAACCTTTCAACATGCTTACTTTGAAACGTAGAACTGAAAAGTGCTATCGCGTTGCATGGCCCTTGGAAGTAAATTAGTTTGTCAAGTTGACAGTTAGAAGAGCTAACAATTACATGGATCTGTAGAAATTGCATGCAAATGTAATGTAGAACCAAGAAAGCATAGTGACTTGTATGGAAGCTTATTACTTACATTGAAACGTTGAACTGAGAAGTCAAGCCGCTACAAAGAACTGCAGGATTCTCATCACTTTGAAGTACTGAAACAGATAAGCATAATGCAATGCGTAGAACGTTACAACTTACTTACTCTGTATCGATGAAAAGAGATGCGCCATCGCATTGCATGGAGCATTCGAAACTTACTGCTGTGACACGTAGACATTATGAAGCAGCATAGCGTCTGCAAGTAACGGCCACATACACATTCTTTAGAAATGTAGAAGCAGATAAGCATAATGCTATGCTTAGGAGATTACAGATTACTTACTTTGAGATGTAGATATAATATGCGCCATCGCAATGCATGGAGCATCAGAACTCAATTGCTTTAACACATTGATACTATGAAGCGCCATCCCGTTGCATAGGACTGCAGAATTCACATTCTTTTAAACAATGGATGCAGATAAGCATTATACTATGCATAGAAGATGACAGGTTCCTTAATTTGAAGCGTTGATATGAGATGCGACATCGAATTGCATAGTACAAGTCTATTGTTTGACACGCAGACGCTATGAAGTGCCATTCAATTGCATGAAATTCACATTCCTTTGAAGTGTAAAAGCAGACAAGCATATTGCTATGCAAATGAGATTACAGCTTAGTTACCTTGAAACACTAACTATCTCTGTATCTTTAAAATTAGGTGCGCTACCGTTTTACATGGAGCATTGATACATTAATGCTTTGGCACGCAGAAACTATGAAGCGACATTCTGTTGCATGGTACTGTAGTAACCACATTCTCTTGACGAGAAGAAGCAGATAAGCATAATGCGATGCATAGATTATTACAACCTCCTTACACTGTAGCGTTGAAACGATATGCGATATCGCAACGCATAAAGCAGTAAAACACTTTTGCTTTAAACCGGAGACACAATGAAACGCCATCCCGTTGAAAGCTCCTCTAGATTTCACATTCTTTTGAAGCGTAGTGGCAGATAAGCATAATGAGATGCATATAACATTTCAACCTTGTTACATTGAAACGCTGAAATGTGATGTCGCATTGCTATGCGTAGAGAATTAGAACTCTATTGCTTTGAAACGCAGTGACTACGAAACGCTGTCCCGTTTTAAGCAACTGTAGGATTCACATTATTTTAAAGCGGCGAAGCAGATACGCACAGAGTTATGCATAGAACATTAGAGTCTACTTACTTTGAATCGTTGAAATGATATGCGACACCGCGACACATGAAGCAGGAGAAGTCAATTGCTTCAAACTGCAGACACTATGAAGCGCGATCTCCTTGCACGCAACTGTAGGATTCATATTCTTTTAAAGTGCAGGAACTGATATGCATAACGCAATGCTTGGTGTGACGTCAGATGTACCGCCTGACACCCTCTCAAACCACCACCAGCCTCACTCGCCTTCACCATCACTACAGGCAATATAAACCGTGCATAAAATTTATACTCCGAACGCCGACAGGAACCGGCCTGCGTTAAATGCCATTGCCGTGGCCATACCGCTCGCGAGTGCAGGTACGCAAATTCGAGACCGTATATTACTTACCCTCGGGGCGATACCGCTAGAAACGTCCGACAGGACGGATTCCTTT